>NW_012118710.1:4919212-4922872 GCF_000951035.1 Colobus angolensis palliatus | reverse complement strand
CCTGTAATCCCGTCTACTCAGGAGGCTGAGGCAGGGAGAATCACTTGAACATGGGAGGCAGAGGTTGCAGTGAGCTGAGATTATGCCACTGCACTCCAGCCTGGGAGACAGAGTGAGATTCTGTCTCAAATAATAATAATAACAAGAAAAAGAAGCATAGTGGGGAGGCCAGGTGCAGTGGCTCACACCTGTAATCCCAGCACTTTGGGAGGCTGGGGTGGGCAGATAACTTGAGGCCAGGAGTTCGACACCAGGCTTGTCAACATGGTAAAACCCCATCTCTACTAAAAATACAAAAATTAGCTGGATGTGGTGGCGCAGGCCTGTAATCCCAGCTACTTGGGAGGCTGAGGACAGAGAATTGCTTAAACTCTGGAAGCAGAGGTTGCAGTGAGCTGATATTGTGCCACTGCACTCCAGCTTGGGCAACAGAGCAACACTCCATCTCCAAAAAAAAAAAATACTGCCGGGCGCGGTCGCTCATGCCTGTAATCCCAGCACTTTGGGAGGCTGAGGCAGGTGGATTACAAGGTCAAGAGTTCAAGACCAGCTTGGCCAACATGTTGAAACCCCATCTCTACTAAAAATACAAAAATTAGCCGGGTATGGTGGCGTGTGCCCGTAGTCCCAGCTACTCGGGAGGCTAAGGCAGGAAGATCGCTTGAACCCGGGAAGCAGAGGTTGCAGTGAGCTGAGATCATGCCATTGCACTCCAGCCTGGGCAACAGAGTGAGACTTCATCTCAAAAAAAAAAGGAAGTGTGCTAATGGAACGCTGTCCAGCCTGCTGTTGTAGGGGCAATGTAGCCTGTGATATCAGGGATAAGAATGTCTCCTCCTCCAAGGGACAAAGATTTTTTCACCTTAAAATGTCACCATTAGGCTGGGCATGGTGGCTCATTCGTATAATCCCAGCACTTTGGGAGGCAGAGGTGGATGGGTAGATCTCTTGAGGATGGCATTCCAGACCAACCTAGGCAACGTAGTGAGACCTCATTTCTACAAAAAATAGAAAAAATTAGCCAGGTGTGGTGGTGCATGCCTGCAGTCCCAGCTACTTGGGAGGCTGAGGTGGGAGGACCCCTTGAGCCTGGGAGGTCAAGGTTGCAGTGAGCTGTAATCACACCACTGTGCTCCAACCTGGGCAACAGAGCAAAATCCTGTCTCAAAAAGTTAAAAATAAAGATAAAATAAAATAAAAAATTCATCATTATAAATTCATGATTTTTAACTGAAGATTTTATCTCATATTAAAATGGAAAAAATGGCCGGATGCAGGGGCTCATGCCTGTAATCCCAGCACTTTGGGAGTCTGAGGCAGGCAGATCACTTGGGGTCAGGAGTTTGAGACCAGGCTGACCAACATAGTGAAACCCTGTCTCTACTAAAAATACAAAAATTAGCCAGGCATGGTGGCACACGTCTGTGGTCCCAGCTACTGGGGAGGCTGAGGCGGGACAATCACTTGAACTCAAGAGGCAGAGGCTGCAGTGAGCCTAGTACTCCACTGCACTCCTGCACTCCAGCCTGGGCAACAGAACGAGACTCCATCCCTAAATAAATAAATAAATAGAAAAGACTTCTGGTGACTATAGTCCCAGCTACTCAGGAGGCTGAGGTGTACTGAGCAGCAGTGAGCTATGATCGTGCCCGTGCACTCCAGCCTGGGCAACAGAGCAAGACCTTGTGTCTAAAAAATAAAATAAATATATATTTTTGTTTTTTTTGAGGTGGAGTCTCACTCTGTCGCCAAAGCTGGAGTGCAGTGGTGAAATCTCGGCTCACTGCAACCTCCGCAACCTGGGTTCAAGCAATTCTTCTGTCTCAGCCTCCTGAGTAGTTGTGACTACAGGCATACGCCACCACGCCCAACTAATTTTTGTATTTTTAGTAGAGTCGGGGTTTCACCGTGTTGGTCAGGCTGGTCTCAAACTCCTGACCTCAAGTGATCCGCCCATCTCGGCCTCCCAAAGTGCTGGGATTACAGGCTTGAGCCACCGCGCCCAGCCCAGAAGAATTTCTTACCGTTGTAATGTGTAATTTGATATTTCAGTGAGGCCGGACATGGTGTCTCATGCCTATAATCACAGCACTTTGGGAGGGAGAGGTTCTGCCAGCTTGGGCAACATAGCAAGACACTGTCTCTATAAAAAATGCAGAAATTAGCCAGGGATGGTGGTGCAGGCTTGTAATCCCAGTAATTTGGGAGGCTGAAGCAAGAGGATTGCTTGAGCCCAGGAGTTCAAGTTTGCAATGAGCTCTCATTATACCACTGCACTCCAGCCTGGGCAACAGAGCAAGGACCTATCAAAAAAAAAAAAAGCAAAGACTTCTGAAAGAGAATGTCCTCCAGTCAGCTACAACTTGGGTGACTGACTTTACAAGAACTTTCTTTAAGAAGAGTTTGTCCAAGGGGTAAGGACACTAGATGCTCTCCAAGAAAATGGGAGAAATTTCTTTTTGCACAGCCAAATATGGGTGTATGGGAAAATGGGCACTTTGATAAGTGGCGGAGGAGAGAGAGTCCCTTTGAGAAGTTTGCCTAGGGTGATGTCTTCTGTGATAAGCAGAACTACTGAAATGCAGTGGGTTAAACCAATATCTCTGCATGAAACTTTCAAACAAGGACGATTTTTTAAAATAAAAATAAAATGAAGGGGAGGAACTTAAGTCTGGGTGTCCTAAAAGTTAGACTGTGATTGCAGTTTAAAATAATAGACTCTGAAGGGTCAGAGCTGCAAAGTGTTTTGATAGGTGGAGGAGTCAGGGCTCTCCAGAAGAACAGAAACAACAAAACAGAACAAGTGGGGCATGGTGGCTCACACCTGTAATCCCAGCACTTTGGGAAACCGAGGCGGGTGGATCACTTGAGGTCAGGAGTTCAAGACCAGCCTGGGCAAGATGGTGAGACCCCCCCCATCTCTACAAAAAATACACAAATTAGCTGGGCATGGTGGTAGTGCCTGTGGTCCCAGCTACGCAGCTACGCAGGAGACTGAGGCAGGAGAATCACTTGAGCTCAAGAGTTTGAGGCTCCATGAGCTGTGATTCCACTACTGTACTCTAGCCTCAGGGACAGAGTGAGACCCTGTCTCAAAAAAAAAAAAAAACCAGAACACACACACACAGATGTGTGTGTGTGACATTTCAGCCAGTGAAGATTATAATGTAGTGCAATGGTTGACTCCTGTGTTTGTGGTGATGGTGGTATAAACAAACCTACTGCACTGTCAATCCTGTAAAAGTAACGCACCTACAATTATGTACAGTGTATAATACTTGATAAAGTATAATAAAAAAAATACTTGATAATGATAATAAACAACTATGTTACTGGTTTATTTATTTACTTCTCCTGTTACTGTTATTTTAGAGCGTACTCCTATTTATGTATGTATAAGATATATATGTGTGTGTATATATACATATATATATTTTTTTTTTTTTGAAAAGAATTTTCACTCTTGTTGCTCAAGCTGGAGTACAATGGTGCTATCTCGGGTCACTGCAACCTCCACCTCCCGGATTCAAGTGATTCACCCGTCTCCACCTCCTGAATAGCTGGGATTACAGGCATGTGCCACCACGCTCGGCTAATTTTTTTGTATTTTTAGTAGAGATGGGGTTTCACCATGTTGGTCAGTCTGGTCTTGAACTCCTA
>NW_012118710.1:4914615-4918962 GCF_000951035.1 Colobus angolensis palliatus | reverse complement strand
AAGAAGAAGCAAAGAAAGAAAGAGAGAGAGGGAGGGAGGGGGAGAGAGAGAAAAGGAGGGACAGAGGGGGAGGGAAGGAGGGAAAGAAGGAAGGAAGGGAAGGGAAGAAAGGAAGAAAGAAAGAATATATTCCTCTTTAAACTGCTAGCGTCCCCCTGTGAAATAATGGGTGTAGGCAATGATCATCAATAGCTGCCAAAACCATCTAGATAAAGACTGAAGGGGAGTTGTTTAATAATGAATGCATCAGGCTGACAACACCCAAACCCCAATAATCAATTTTAAAACTACCAAAAGAGAGACAGCCAGACTTTACATCCTGCTAATGTAATACAATAAAAGTACATTGCACCTTGATTAAGAAAAAAAGAGGGCCGGGTGCGGTGGCTCATGCCTGTAATCCCCGCACTTTGGGAGGTCAAGGCGGGCGGATCACGAGGTCAGGAGATCGAGACCGTCCTGTCTAACATGGTGAAACCCCATCTCTACTAAAACTACAAAAAAAAAAAAAAAAAATTAGCCAGGCATGGTGGCGGGCACCTGTAGTCCCAGCTACCTGGGAGGCTGAGGCAGGAGAATCACTTGAACCTGGGAGGAGGAGGTTACAGTGAGCCAAGATGGCGCCACTGCACTCCAGCCTGGGCAACAGATCAAGACTCCATCTCAAAAAAAATAATAAATAAATAATAAAATAAAATATTTAAAAATAGAAAAAGCTGATAGAATAAGGATATAAAGAAAAAAATAATTTTGTACAGTGGGTTTGTGTTTTAAGCTAAGTGTTATTACAAAAGAGTCAACATTTCATAAAATTTTAAAGCTTATAAAGTCTTTTGGTTTTCAGCTTGGAGGAAGACACAGTGCAACTTTCTTCTGTTGTCCCAAATCCAGATTCATCTGCCACCAACTGCCTAAGTTCAACCCCAGTGAGATCACCTGGGGTGTACCGGGGGTGAAGTCAGTGTCACATCTGCACTGGCTCCCAAGATCAGCCCCCTAGGTCTGTCTCTAAAAAACTTGGTGATGATATTGCCAGGGCAATCGGTGACTGGAAGCGTGTGAGGATTACAGTGAAACTGACCAGAACAGATAGGCCCAGATTGAGGGGGTACCTTCTGCCTCTGCCCTCATCATCAAAGCCCTCAAGAAACTGACAAGAAGCAGAAAGAAACAGAAAAGCATTAAACACAGTGGAAATAACACTTTTGTTGTTGTTGAGACAGTCTCACTCTGTAGCCCAAGCTGGAGTGCAGTGCCGCAATCTTGGCTCACTGTAACCTCCGCCCCCCAGGCTCAAGTGGTTCTCATGCCTCAGCCTCCCTAGTAGCTGGGACTACAGGTTCGCCCCACCACACCTGGCTAATTTCTTTTATTTTTTAAAGTATAGATGGGGTTTCACCACGTTGCCCAGGGTGGTCATGAACTCCTGAGCCTGAGCTCAGGCAACCGATCCACCTCGGCCTCCCAAAGTGCTGGGATTACAGGCATGAGCCACCACACCTGGCCTGGAAATAACGCTTTTGGATCGTCAGCGTTGCCCAGGCGTCAGTCTTTAGCCAGAGTACTCTCTGGAACCGTTGAAGAGATTCTGGGGCCTGCCCAGTCTGGGGGCTGCAGTGTTGATGGCCGCCACCCTCATGACATCATAGATGACATTAACGGTGGTGCAGAGGAATGCTCAGCTAGTTAAGAACCACAAAGGACAATATTTTAATAAAGGATCATTTGACAACCAAAAAAAAGTTTATAAAGTAAAAAAGTTACATTAAGCTAAATTTAATTTACTGAAGAAAGAAAAACATCTTTAATAAATTTAGTGTAGCCTAAGTGATCAGTGTTTATAAAGTCTACAATAGTGTAATGTCCTCAGCCTTCACATTCACTCACCACTCACTGACTCACCCAGAGCAACTTCCAGTCCTGAAACCTCCATTTATGCTAAGTGCCCTATACACGTGTACCATCTTTTAATCATTTATACTATATTTTTACTGTACCTTTTATAGATTTTGATGTGTTCCTTTTTAAGATTTATTTGGGGCCAGGTGCAGTGGCTCACACCTGTAATCCCAGCACTTTGGGAGGCTGAGGGCAGATCATCTGAGGTCAGGAGTTTGAGACCAGCCTGGCCAACATGGCAAAATCCCGTTTCTACTAAAAATACAAAAATTAGCGAGGTGTGGTGATGCGCACCTGTAACCCCAGCTACTCAGGAGTCTGAGACAGGAGAATCGCTTGAACCCAGGAGGTGAAGGTTGCAGTAAGCCGAGATCATGCCACTGCACTCCAGCCTGGGTGACAGAGCAAGACTGTCTCAAAAAAAAAAAAAAAAAAAATTTGGGCCTGGCACAGTGGCTTACACCTGTAATCCTAGCACTTTGGGGAGGTTGAGGTGGGTGGATCACTTGACGTCAGGAGTTCAAGACCAACCTGGCCAACATAGTGAAATCCCATCTCTACTAAAAATACCAAAACTAGCCGGGTGTGGTAGTGTGCACCTGTAATCCCAGATGCTCAGGAGGCTGAGGCAAGAGAATCACTTGAACCCAGGAGGCAGAGGTTGCAATGAGCCACAATCACACCACTGCACTCCAGCCTGGGCAAAAGAGTGAAACTCCAACTAAAACAAAATTCAATTTAATTTTAAAATAAGATTTATTTGTTTATTTTTTTGAGACAGAGTCTCACTCTGTTGCCCAGGCTGGAGTGCAGTGGCACAATCATGGCTCACTACAGCTTCAACATCTTGGGCTCAAGTGTTTCTCCCATCTTAGCCTCCAGAGTAGCTGGGACCACAGGTACACACTACTACATCCAGCTAATTTTTTAATTTTGTAGGGACAGGGTCTCTCCATGTTTTCCAGGCTAGTCTGGAACTCCTAGGCTCAAGTGATCCTCCTGCCTCAGCCTCCCAAAGTGCTGGGATTATAGGCACGAGCCTTCATGCCCAGCCTAGATACATTTAAACACACAAATACCACTCTGTTACAACGCCTACAGTATTTAGTACAGTAGCATCTGTACAGGTTTGTAGCCTAGGAGCTACAAAATAACATTTTAGCAGCAATCTGGGCATCCCTTAGCCCAGTCGAATGGACATAAAATTAACCATCACAGGCCAGGCACAGTGGCTCACACCTGTAATCCCAGGAAGAATTGGAATTTGGGAGGCAGAGGTGGGCGGATCATGAAGTCAAGAGATCGAGACCATCCTGGCCAACATGGTGAAACCCTATCTCTACTAAAAATACAAAACTTAGCCAGGCGTGGTAGAACACGCCTGTAGTCCCAGCTACCCAGGAGGCTGAGGCAGGAGAATTGCTTGAACCTGGGAGGTGGAAGTTGCAGTGAACCGAGATTGTGACACTGCACTCCAGCCTGGGCAACAGAACAAGACTCTGTCTCAAAAAAAAAAAAAAATTAACCATCTCACTAGATCATGTTGTTCAACATCCTATTTTTGTAGATTGAAATTCAAAGGAACAATTGATTTATGCAGTATCTTTTTTTTAAAATAAAATTAAACGTAAAAAAAAAAATCTTTTTTTTTTTTGAGACAGGATCTCACTCCGGTTGCCTGGACTGGAGTGAAATGGGGCAATCTTGGCTCACTGCAGCCTCAACCTCCCCAGACCAGCTGATTCTCCCACCTCAGCCTCCCAAGTAGCTGGGATTACAAGCGCATGCCACCACACCTGGCAAATTTGTTGTATTTTTAGTAGTGATGGGGTTCCGCTATGTTGCCCAGGCTGGTCTCAAACTCCTGGACTCAAGCAATCCATCTGGCTTTGCTTCCCAGAGTGCTGGGATTACAGGTGTGAGCCACAGCACACGGCCTGATTTATGCAAAATCTTACAGCACGTGTCTGGTCCCTAGGTTCTTGACTCTTAGATGAGATTCCTTTCTATGACACTGAGCTCCAGAACCAGAAAGCTGGACATTGAAAATATATCTATCTTTATTCCTTCTGGGTAGATTTGAGTTTATAAGAATATGTTTGGCCAGGCACTTGTGATCCCAGATCTTTGGGGGGCCCAGGCTATAGGATCACTTGAGCCCAAAAGTTTGAGACCAATCTGGGCAACATAGGGAGACTCCATTTCTACAAAAAAATTTAAAAATCTCCGAGGTGTGGTAGTGTATGCTGTAGTCCCATCTACTTGGGGGGCCAAGATTGAATCACTTGAGCCCCAGAGGTCAAGGCTACAGTAAACCATGATGGAGCCACTGTGCTCCAGCCTGGGCAACAGTGCAACACAAAGAAAGAAAGAAAGAAAGAAAGAAAGAAAGAAAGAAAGAAAGAAAGAAAGAAAGAAAGAAAGAAAGAAAGAAAGAAAGAAAGAAAG
>NW_012118710.1:4911256-4913710 GCF_000951035.1 Colobus angolensis palliatus | reverse complement strand
AGGCATGGTGGCGGGCACCTGTAGTCCCAGCTACTCGGGAGGCTGAGGCAGGAGAATGGCGTGAACCCGGGAGATGGAACTTGCAGTGAGCCGAGATTGCACCACTGCCCTCCAGCCTGGGTGACAGAGGGAGACTCTGTCTGAAAAAAAAGAAAAAAAGAGCTGAGTGAGGTGGCTCACGCCTGTAATCCCAGCACTTTGTGAGGCCAAGTCAGGAGGATCACTTGAACTCAGTAGTTCGAGACGAGTTTGAACGATATAGTGAGAACTAATCTCAAAAAATAAAAATAAATAAACAGGGCCAGGGTGGTCGTTCATGCCTGTAATCCCAGAACTTTGGGATGCTATGGCTAGTCTTGAACTTGAGCCTTACTTGAGTCCAGGAGTTCAAGACCAGTCTGGACAATATAGTGAGAAATTTTTTTTACAAAAAAAATCAGCCAGTTCTGGTGGCATGCACTTGTAGTCTCAGCAACTTGGAGGCTGAAGTGGGAGAATCGCTTGAGCCAGGAAGCAGGGGTTGCAGTCAGCTGAGATCACGCCACTGCACTCCAGTCTGAGAGACAGAGCAAGACCGTGTCTGGAAAAATAAAAATAAAAAAAAAGAAAGGAAAAAAAAGGCTTTATGTGTTAGCAATCTAGACTGCATAATTAAAGATGAAATGATGGGCTCACTGGGATACTGTTTAAAATGATCCAATGATGGCCGGGCACAGTGGCTCATGCCTGTAATCCCAGTACTTTGGAAGGCCAAGGTGGGTGGATCACTTGAAGTCAGGAGTTCGAGACCATTCTGTCCAGCATGACCAAACCCCATCTCTACCAAAAATACAAAACTTAGCTGGGCATGGTGGCAGAGGCGCCTGTAATCCCAGCCATACAGGAGGCTGAGGCAGGAGACTTGTTGGAACCCAGAGGTGGAGGTTGCAGTGAGCCAAATTACACCACTGCACTCCAGCCTGGGTAACAGAGCAAGACCCCATCTCAAATAAATAAATAAAATGATCCAATGGATGTGTGGATGAAACAAGATTGACTGTATATTGATCATCATAGTAGTGGGATGACGAGTCCACGGAAGGGGAAATACTATTCTGTCTGCTTTTGTTTATATTTGAAATGTTCCATGATAAAAAGTAAAACCACAACCTCCAGTCGTTATGTTATTGCAACTGAGCTAAAAGGATGAGAGGTTTTTATCCACAGCCCAACAGCTTTATGTGGGAATATCCAGATGAGGGCAGTGCAGGAGTGCAGCCAGTTCCTCCAGGCTGGGCAGACAGAAAGCAGGATCCCTGGAGAAAGAGAAGAAGCAGCTGGTCCCTCTACCACAGATGTAAACATGGGCTTCAAGGCAGCTGTTTGCTGCTGACAGGCACATAGCTCCTCTCCTTCTTCCCACAGGGCTCCGAGAATGGGTTCATGTGTTTGACCCCTTTTCACTTCTAAAGTTGTCCTCTGTTTATTTTGATTTACATTCACCTTCTATATAAACATACGATGTGGGCTTACACACCATGGAAAGCTCAAGAGTTTTTTTTTTTTTTTTTCTTTGAGAAAAAAGGTCTCACTCTGCTCACCAGGCTGGAGTACAGTGGTGCAATCATGATTCACTGCAGCCTCGACTTCCCCAGGCTCAGGTAATCCTCCCACCTCACCCTTCAAAGTAGCTGGGACTACAGGCACTCACCACCACACCCTGCTAATTTTGTATTTTTAGTAGAGATGGGATTTTGCCATATTGCCCGGGTTGGTCTTGAACTCCTGGGCTCAAGCGATCTTCCCACCTTGGCCTCCCAGAGTGCCAGGATTTCAAGTGTGAGCCACTATGCAGTCCCAAAATAGGATTTCTTGGCAAATGAAAACTCTATGAAACTCAAATTTAAGTATCCATACATACAGTTGTATTGGAACACAGCTGTACTCCTACTTATGGCTGCTTTCACACCACAATGGTGGAGGCACAGGTAAAGTTTGCAGCCAAACAGCCTTCAAAGGCTTGGAGGGCTGGGCACGCTGGCTCATGCCTGTAATTCCAGCACTTTGGGAAACCAAGGCTGGAGGATTGCTTGAGCCCAGGAGATTAAGACCAGCTTGGGTAACAAAGTAAGACCCAGCCTCTATAAAAATACATAAGGCCAGGCACGGTGACTCCCGCCTGTAATCCCAGCACTTTGGGAGGCCGAGACAGATGAATCACCTGAGGTTAGCAGTTCAATACTGGCCTGGCCAACATGGTGAAACGTCATCTCCACTAAAAATACAAAATCAGCTGGATGTGGTGGTGCATGCCTGTAATCTCAACTACTTGGGAGGTTCACCTGAGGTTGGATCACCTGAGGTTAGCAGTTCAATACTGGCCTGGCAAACATGGTGAAACCCCATCTCTACTAAAAATACAAAAAAAAAAAAAAATTAGCTGGGCATGGAGGTGGGCGCCTATAATCCCAGCTA
>NW_012118710.1:4900560-4910196 GCF_000951035.1 Colobus angolensis palliatus | reverse complement strand
GCCACTGCACTCCAGCCTGGGCAACACAGCAAGACTCCATCTCAAAAAAAAAAAAAAAAAAAAAAAGAGGGCAAGAAATAGAAACTTCCCTCCTGACAGCTCTACTGCCTGTCCCCACTGCTTCCCATATTTTACACTGGCAGACAGCTGTACCCAGCCCCTCCTTTGCTGGGGAGGTCTTCTCCAGGGCACGCCCCTTCACTCCCCCGAAGGTTAAGGGTGACTGTCCTGAGAGGTGAGAAGAAGGGGTGGTAAAGGGAGGTGAGAAAGCTGGCGGGCTGGGGGTGGAGGGATGGCTCCCCAGATGCCTGCAGCTGCTCAGATGTTAATTGGAGTCTTCTCTAGGCTGCCCAGCAGGTTGGAGACGTGCCCTGGAGGCACAGACCTGGAATCTTGTAGGACAACAGGAGTGAGGACCTGAAAGAGATGGCCCTCTCAGCCCCCACGCTGTGCTGGGGCCTTGGCAGCAACTATATCTGCCCAAGTCTTACTTAGCCAATAATGCATCGTTTTTTTTTTTTTAACGGGTCTGGTTATGTTGCCCAGGTTGGTCTCAAACTCCTGGACACAAGTGATCCTCCCACTTCGGCCTCCCAAAGTGCTGGAATTACAGGCTGAGCCACCTAGTCCAAGGGCTTTTGCCCCACTTCGGGCACTCTTCTTACTTGGCTTCTTTGCTTGGTTTGGTTTATCTTACTTTCCACTTGCGCCTGGGCTCATGTCTGTCCTGGATTAGAAAGTGATTCTGATGTCGACGTCCTGATGCCATTTGAGACCAAAGGCAGCAGCCCTAGGAGCCAAGAAGGCAGTCCAGGATGGTGTGGTGGGGGAGAAGGAGACCCAGGCTTGCAGGAAGAGGGGAAAGTCCTCAACCACCATCCATGACCACCAGGGAAATACAGTGAGGCCCATGGAGTGGAGCAGCCTTGTACCTCACAGGCTAGGGGGTTATCTTTTTAGCCACTTGTATTGTCTGGGGTCCTCTCAAGGCTGCAGGAAGGAAATCCCTCCAGTGTAACCTTGCCATGACCTCTTCCACCTCCCCGATGTGAAAATGAAATGTTCCCTACACAAATGTCTCCAGCCTGGACCAAAGGGTCACTGGTGCCTGCCTTTCATTCATTCCAGACACTGTTCCCATTTCTCCTGACCCCACCTAAGCCCTTCACCCTTTTTCTCTTTCTTTTTCTTTCTTTTTTTTTGAGACAGAGTCTTGCTGTCTTGCCTAGGCTAGAATGCAGTGGTGCAGTGGCACAATCTTGGCTCACTGCAGCCTCCCCCAACCAGGTTCAAGCAATTCTCATGCCTCAGCCACCTGAGTAGCTGGGATTACAGGAGTGCAACACCACAGCCAGCTAATTTTTGTATTTTTAGTGGAGATGGAGTTTCATCATGTAGGCCAGGCTGGTCTCGAACTCCTGATCTCAGGTGATCCTCCCACCTCGGCCTCCCAAAGTGCTGAAATTACAGGCGTGAGCCACTGCATCTGGCCACGCTTCACTCTTTTATGAGCCATGGGGTACTGGAAGAGGAAAGGCCCACAGGATGAGGGTCTGGTTGCCTCACTGATTCCAAACCAGAACTCGGCTGGGGAAGGAGGGCCATCCTGATTTCACCTTTGTGTGGGATTCGTCTAGGTAATCCCAATTTCAGTCTTGCTTCTTCATGTATTTTTATTTTATTTTTATTTTTTATTTTTTGAGACAGAGTTTCACTCTTGTCGCCCATCGCCCAGGCTGGAGTGCAATGGCATGATCTTGGCTTACTGCAACCTCCACCTCCCGCTTCAAGTGATTCTCCTGCCTCAGCCTCCCAAGTAGCTGGGATTACAGGTGCCCACCACCACGACCGGCTAATTTTTGTAGTTTGAGTAGAGACAGGGTTTCACCACCTTGGCCAGGCTAGTCTCGAACTCCTGACCTCAGGTGATCCGCCTGCCTCGGCCTCCCAAAGCGCTGGGATCACAGGAATGAGTCACCACACCTGGCCCTCCTTTCCCCTATTAAAATGAGAGTTCTTCCCATTATCATTCCATTGGAAAAAAAAAAAAATGAGAGTTCAAAGGAGGCAAAAGAGAAAATAATGCAGACTGCGCTGGGCTGGATCCATTGTCACACTGCTGTAAAGACATATCTGAGACTGGGTAATTTATAAAGAAAAGAGGTATAATCAGCTCATGGTTCTACGGGCTATACAGGCTTCAGCTTCTAGGGAGGCCTCAGGAAACTTAAACAATCATGGCAGAAGGCAAAAGGGAAGCAAGCACCATCCTCACACAGCAGAGCAGGAGAGAGTGAGAATGAAGGGGAAAGGCTACACATTTTCAAACAACCAGATCTCATGAGAACTCTATGACAAGAACGGCAAGGGGGAAGTCCGCCCCTGTGATCCAGTCACCTCCCCCCAGGCCCCTCCTCCAACACTGGGAATTACAATTCGACTTGAGACTTGGGTGGGGATACAGAGCCAAACCCTATTAGTCTAGCGCACAGCTATAAACCAGGAACCAGGCTGGGTGCAGTGGCTCATCCCTGTAATCCCAGCACTTTGGGAGGCTAAAGGGAGCGGATCGCTTGAGGTCAGGAGTACAAGACCAGCCTGGTCAACACGGTGAAAGCACGTCTCTACTAAAAATAAAAAAAAATTAGCCAAACATAGTGGCAGGTGCCTGTAATTCCAGCTACTTGGGAGGCTGAGGCAGGAGAATTGCTTGAACACAGGAGGCAGAGGTTGCAGTGAGCCGAGATCGCACTGCTGCACTCCAGCCTGGGCAACAGTGAGACTCCTTCTGAAAATAAATAAATAAATAAACAAACAAACCAGGAACCAAAAGATGCTCCTCTGCCTTCAAATTTCAGATGCACGTGGGGAAAGAAGTAGAACATTCAATTCATCCATGAGACAACCTCAAGAAACCAGCAGCATTTTAGAGTCTCTCTTCCAGGCACCGTGGACTCCTCTCACTAAAGTCCCAGCTACTCTCGAAGAAGCTCAAAGACACGGGAATTTTCTCAGGAACACCAAGCTTCCTGAATGCCCACGTCCTTCCAGTGACCATGTGACCATCGATGCTTCAGCTATCAGATGAAAGCAAGCCCCTGGGATTCTGTCTCCACTCTCTCAGGGGAGGGCTGGCCAGAGTTTGATCTCCCTTTTTCTTTCATCGTGTTCTTCTACAGTATCTATTTTATCTTAATAGGAGGTAGAGTAATTCCTCCCACTTTAATCTTTCTTTTTTTCCCAAGATTATTTTCCTGTTCCTAGAGTCTATATTTTTCCATATACATTTTAGAATAAACTTATCTATGTCTACAAAAATACTTTGCTGGGATTTTAATAGTAATTAAACTTATAAAAAAATTGTTTTGGCTGGGCACAGTGGCTCACGCCTGTAATCCTAACACTTTGGGAGGCCAAGACAGGCGGATCACCTGAGGTCAGGAGTTCAAGACCAGCCTGGCTAACATGGCAAAACCCCGTCTCTACTAAAAATACAAAAGTTAGCCAGGTGTGGTGGCACATGCCTGTAATCTCAGCTACTTGGGAGGCGAAAGCAGGAGAGTCATTTGAACCTGGGAGGCAGAGGTTGCAGTGAGCCGAGATCGCATCACTGCACTCCAGCCTGGGTGATAGGGCGAGACTCTGTCTCAAAATGAATAAATAAATAAAACTAAAAATTAAAAAAAAATTTTAGAGATAGAGTCTCACTATATGGCCCAGGCTGGAGTGCAGTGGCTATTCAACTACAGCCTCAAACTCCTGGGCTCAAGGGATCTTCCTGTCTCAGCCTCCCAAGTAGCTGGGACTACAGGTGTGCATCACTGCACCTGGCTCAATTTGGGGAGAATTGACCTCTTTACTACATTAAGTATTCCACTCCATGACCACAATATATTTCTCCATTTACTTAGGTCTTTAAAAATTTTTTTCATCAGGCTGGGCATGGTGGTTCACATCTATAATCCCAGCACCTTGGGAGCCCAAGGTGGGAGGGTCACCTGAGGTCAGGAGTTTGAGACCAGCCTGTCCAACATGGTGAAACCCCATCTACTAAAAATCCACAAATTAGCTGGGCATGGTGGCATATGCCTCTAACCCCAGCTACTCAGGAGGCTGAGACAGGAGAATTGCTTGAACTCAGGAGGCAGAGGTTTCAGTGAGCTGAGATCAAGCCACTGCACTCCAGCCTGGGCAACACAGCAAGACTCCATCTCAAAAAAAAAAAAGAAATTTATTTCATCAACATTTTGTAATTTTCAGCTTGCAGAGCCTGTGCATGTTTTGTTCAACTTACACTTAAGTATTTCACTTTCTTTGGACCAATTGTAAATGATGCAGTGTTTTAAATTTCAGTTTCCACATGTTTGTTGTTAGTATACATAAACATGATGGATTTTTTTGTGTTGATCTTGTATCTTGTAACCTGTTTAATTCACAACCAATTATAAGAGCATTTTGGTTTGGGGGTCAGTTTTGTAGATTATTTAGGATTTTTTTTATAGACAATCATGTCATCTGCGAAGAGAAACAGTTTTATTTCTTCCTTTCCATTTCATGTGTCCTTTATTTCTTTTTCTTATCTTATTGCAGTGGCTAGAACTTTCAGAACTAGGGTGAATAAGAGAGGGAAGAGCAGGCATCCTTACCTTGTTCCCAATCTTAGGCAGAAAGCATTCAGTCTTTCACCTTTCACTATGATGTGGGCTGTCAGGTTTTTTGCAGATGCTCTTTATCAAGTTAAGGTAGTTACTCTCTATTCCTAACTTGCTGAGAGTTTTTATCGTAAATAGGTGCTAGATTACATCAAATGCTTTCTCTTCACCAACTGATATGATTATATGATTTTTTTTCTTTAGCTTGTTGATATGGTGGACTTTTTAAATATCTAAGCTCTATTGATCACTTGATATGGAAGATTTGTTTTTTTACCTTCCTTTCTTGATATGGCAGACTTTTGAATGTTGAAGCAGCCTATATAATGGGAATAAATCCTACTTGGTCACAGTATATAATTATTTTTATACTTATATTAGTAATTCTATTTTTATTTTATTTTATTTTATTTTGTTGAGGCAGAGTCTCACTCTGTCACCCAGGATGGAGTGCAGTGGCATGATTACATCTCACTGCAGCCTCAACCTCTCCAGGTTCAGGTGATCCTCCCACCTCAGCCTCCAGAGTAGCTAGGACTACAGGCATACACTACTATCCCTGGCTAATTTTTCCTTTTTTTTGTAGCAGTGGAGTTTCACTATGTTGCCCAGGCTGGTCTCAAACTCCTGGGTTCAAGTGATCTGCCTACCTTGGCCTCCTAAAGTGCTAGGATTACAGGCATGAACCACTGTGCTGGACCTTATATTTATAATTATTTTATGTTGATAGATTCAATTTGCTAATATTTTATTAAGGATTTTACATCTAAGTTCATGAGAGATATTGCTCTAGAGTTTTCCATTTTAGTACTACCTTTGTCTGGCTTTTTTTGTTGTTATTGTTTGTTGTTTGTTTTTTTTTTAGATGGAGTCACACTCTGTTGCCAGGCTGGAGTACAGTGGCACGATCTCAGCTCACTGAAACCTGTGCCTCCAGGTTCAAGCGATTCTCCAGCCTCAGCCTCCCCAGTAGCTAGGATTACAGGCACCTGCCACCAAGCCCAGGTAATTTTTGTATTGTTAGTAGAGACAGGGTTTCACCATGTTGTCCAGGAAGGTCTCGATCTCCTGACCTCATGATCTGCCTGCCTCAGCCTCCCAAAGTGCTGGGATTACAGGCATGAGCCACCACACCTGGCCCTTTGTCCATTTTTGGTATCAAGAATATACTGGTGTCATAAAATTGGCCAGGTACAGTGGCTCATACCTGTAATCCAAGCGCTTTGGGAAGTCAAAGAGGGTGGATTGCTTGAGGTCAGGAGTTAGAGGCCAACCCTGGCCAACAAGTTGAAATCCTGTCTCTACTAAAAATACAAAAATAAGCTGGGTGTGGTGGCTTACACCTGTAATCCCAGCTACTTGGGAGGCTGAGAAAGGAGAATCACTTGAATCCAGGAGGTGGAGATTGCAGTGAGCCAAGATCATACCGTTGCATTCCAGTCTGGGTGACGAGAGTGAAACTCCATCCCCAAAGATGATAATAATAATAAGATAATACTGGTCTTATAAAACGAGTTAGCAAGTGTTCCCTCCTCTATTTTCTGGAAAAGGTTGTGCAAAAGAGATGTCTGCTGTTCTATGAGTGTTTGAATGAATTCTCCAGTGAAACCATCCAAGCCTGGAGATTTCTCTTTTGGGAGAATATCTATTTTATCTTGATCTCTTGACCTCAGCCTCTTTGTCCACCAGATCACAAAGGCTTTGGTCAAGTTATAGAATCTAGAATTGCAAAAGGCCTTGGAAATCATCAGGTCCCACAACCCTCTCCACATTTGAAGAGAGGCCTGGGCCAGGTGCAGTGGCTCATGCCTGTAATCCTAGCACTCTGGGAGGCCAAGACAGGTGAATTGCTTGAGTCCAGGAGTTCCAGACAAGCCTAGACAACATGCAAAAACCCCATCTCTACAAAAAATACAAAAAAATTAGCCAGACTTGGTGGCATGTGCCTGTAGTCCCAGTGTCTGTTCCCACACTGCTATAAGGACATAACCAAGATTGGGTAATTTATAAAGAAAAGAGGTTTAATTGACTCACAATTCCACAGGTCTGAGGAGGCCTCAGGAAACTTACAATCATGGAGGAAGGGGAAGCAAACATGTCTTTCTTCACATGACAGCAGGAAGGAGAAGAATAAGAGCCAAGTGAAGGGGGAACCTCTTATAAAACCATCAGATCTCATGAGAACTCACTGATCATGATAATGGTATGAGCAGCATGAGAGTAACCACCCCATGATCAAATTACCTCTCACTAGGTCCCTCCCTTTACGATTCTAGATGACATGTGGGTGGGGACACAGCCAAACCATATCATTCCACCCTAGCTCCTCCCAAATCTCATGTCCTCACATTTCAAAATACAATAATGCCCTTCCAACAGTCCCCCAAGTCTTTTTTTTTTTTTTTTTTGAGACAGAGTCTTGCTTTGCCGCCCAGGCTGGAGTGCAGTGGCCGGATCTCAGCTCACTGCAAGCTCCGCCTCCTGGGTTTACACCATTCTCCTGCCTCAGCCTCCCGAGTAGCTGAGACTACAGGCGCCCGCCACGTCACCTGGCTAGTTTTTTGTATTTTTTAGTAGAGACGGGGTTTCACCAGGTTAGCCAGGATGGTCTCGATCTCCTGACCTCGTGATCCACCCGTCTCGGCCTCCCAAAGTGCTGGGATTACAGGCTTGAGCCACCACGCCCGGCCCCCAAGTCTTAACTCATTCCAGCATTAACTCAAAAGTCCAAGTCTAAGTCTCCTCTGAGACAAGGCAAGTTCCTTCTGCCTATGAGCCTATAAAATCAAAAGCAAGTTAGTTACTTCCTAAATACAATGACGGTATAGGCATTGGGTAAATACACCCATTCCAAATGGGAGAAATTGGCCAAACTAAAGGGGCCGTAGGCCCTTTAATCCAACAAGGCAAGACAGTAATCAAATCTTAAAGCTCTGAAATAATCTGCTTTGACTACATGTCTCACATCCAGTTCATGCTGATGTAAGAGGTAGGTTCCCACAGCCTTAGGCAACTCCATCCAGGCTGCTTTCATGGGCTGAGATTGAGTGTCTGTGACTTTTTGAGGTGCATGGGTGCGAGCTGTCAGTAGAACTACCATTCTGGGGTCTGGAGGACAGTGGCTCTCTTCTCACAGCTCCAGTAGGCAGTGCCCAAGTGGCAACTCTGGGGACTCCAACCTCACATTTCACTTCCTCACTGCCTAGCAAAGGTTCCCCATGAGGGCTCCATCCCTGCAGCACACTTCTGCCTGGACATCCAGGTGTTTCCATACTTCCTCTGAAATCTAGGCGGAGGTTTCTCCAACAGCCAAACCATATCACCCAGCTACTCGGGAGGCTGAGGTACAAAAATCACTTGAGCCTGTGAGGCAGGAGTTGCAGTGAATCAAGATCACACCACTGTACTCCAGCCTGGGTGACAGAGTGAGATCCTGTCTCAAAATTAAATTAAATTAAATTAAATTAAAATTTTTAAAAAAGAGAGGCCTGGGATTGGAAGTAGTGACTTGCCCAAGGTCACAGAGTTATTTAGCAGCAGAAGTTGGAGAAGCCTCATTCCAGATGTGCTGCTTCCTCTGCTGCTGAAGTCAGTGGCAGTAGATGAGGACATGGAGACTTCCAACTTTTCAGATATCCTCAGGAGGGCGCATTCATTGCCCACTTGCTCTCTTATAACAGATAAAATGCAAAAGCCTAAATGAGATTTAGGTGTGTGCAAAGTCTAAATAAGATTACCCCGACTTCCTTTTAGCCCAAAGTTAGAATGCAAAAGGGCAGAGGGCAAGAGAAGAGCTGGCCACCCAGAGCTGCAGGGGCAAAGCTTTGACAACCAAAATCTCTCAAGGAAGAAAACCTCAGGGTGGGTCAGCTTAGGGACCAGCTCCCTCTGCTGGTCTGATGGGCATTTAGATAAGAAACTGGGCTAAAAGGGACCCAAGAAAGCAGGCGTTTGTCCCAACATGGTTAACAAAGAGTAGGAAGTTAGGTCTTCCAATGCATACACCCTCTGTGTTCCTTATGGCACCAGCCAGAGGCCACTTTCCAAAGTGCAGGTTAGAAGGCAAAGAATGGAGTTGACTTATTACACCTCCACATCAACTTAACAGGACATTGGCACAGCCGGGTCCTCACTGTGCTTACACAGTGGGGTCCGATCTTTTGGCTTCCCTGGACCACGTTAGAAGAATTGTCTTGGGCTACACATAAAATATACTAACACCAGCTGAGTGCGGTGGCTCAAGCCTGTAATCCCAGCATTTTAGGAGGCTGAGGTGGATGGGTCACTTGAGGTCAGGAGTTCGAGACCAGCCTGGCCAACAAGGCAAAACCCCATCTCTGCTAAAAATACAAAAATTAGCTGAGCATGGTGGTGCGCACCTGTAATCCCAACTACCCAGGAGGCTGAGGCAGGAGAATCGCTTGAACTGGGAGGTGGAGGTTTCAGTGAGCTGAGATCAAGCCACTGCACTCCAGCCTGGGCAACACAGCAAGACTCCATCTCAAAAAAAAAAAAGAAATTTATTTCATCAACATTTTGTAATTTTCAGCTTGCAGAGCCTGTGCATGTTTTGTTCAACTTACACTTAAGTATTTCACTTTCTTTGGACCAATTGTAAATGATGCAGTGTTTTAAATTTCAGTTTCCACATGTTTGTTGTTAGTATACATAAACATGATGGATTTTTTTGTGTTGATCTTGTATCTTGTAACCTGTTTAATTCACAACCAATTATAAGAGCATTTTGGTTTGGGGGTCAGTTTTGTAGATTATTTAGGATTTTTTTTATAGACAATCATGTCATCTGCGAAGAGAAACAGTTTTATTTCTTCCTTTCCATTTCATGTGTCCTTTATTTCTTTTTCTTATCTTATTGCAGTGGCTAGAACTTTCAGAACTAGGGTGAATAAGAGAGGGAAGAGCAGGCATCCTTACCTTGTTCCCAATCTTAGGCAGAAAGCATTCAGTCTTTCACCTTTCACTA
>NW_012118710.1:4889385-4900510 GCF_000951035.1 Colobus angolensis palliatus | reverse complement strand
TTTTAAGAAAGTTTATAAATTTGTGTTGGGTCACATTCGAAGCTGTCCTGGGCCACATGCAGCCCACAGGCTGCAGGTTGGACAAGCTTGGCTTACAGTTTAGGCCGACAGAACCTTCTGAGATGGATATATTATGTATATATCTGCACTGTCCAGTGAGATAGCTGCTAGTCATGTGGGTATCGAACACTGTTAATATGAATAGTGCAACTAAGGAACTGAATTTTACATTTGATTTAATTATAATTAGGTTTTGTTTGTTTGTTTTGAGACAAGGTCTGGCTCTGTCGCTCAGGTTGGAGTGCAGCAACGTGACTTCAGCTCACTGCAACTTCCACCTCCCGGACTCAAGTGATCCTCTACCTCAGCCTCCAGAGTGGCTGGGACCACGGGTGCGTGCCACCATGCCTAGCTAATTTTTGTATATTTTGTAGAGAAAGGATTTTGTTATGTTGCCCAGGCTGGTCTCAAACTCCTGAGCTCAAGCGATCCGCCTCCCACAGCCTCCCAAAGTGCAGGATTACAGGTGTGAGCCACTGCGCCTGGCCTAATTTAATTACAATAAGTTTAAATATAAAAAACCATTAAGTGACTAGTGGTCACTGGATTAGAAAATTCAGGCCAGAAGAATCCCTGGAAGTGATCATTGCACTCATAAACAAACCTAAAAAGCATATGAAAATCAGAACAAAGGCCGGGTGTGGTG
Source organism: Colobus angolensis palliatus (assembly GCF_000951035.1). Lineage (NCBI taxonomy): Eukaryota > Metazoa > Chordata > Mammalia > Primates > Cercopithecidae > Colobus > Colobus angolensis. The sequence goes on along the minus strand of NW_012118710.1, from coordinate 4,899,804 downwards.
GCTCACGCCTGTAATCCCAGCACTTTGGGAGGCCGAGGTGGGAGGATCACCTGAGGTCAGGAGCTCAAGACCAGCCTGGTCAATGTGGTGAAACCACGTCTCAACTAAAAAATACAAAACTTAGTTGGGCATGATGTTGGGTGCCTGTAATCCCAGCTACTCGGGAGGCTGAGGCAGGAGAACCATTTGAACCTCAGAGGCGGACGTTACAGTGATCTGAGATCACGCCACTGCACTCCAGCCTGGGCAACAAAGCAAGACTCTGTCTCAAAAAAAAAAAAAATGTGGAATAAAAATCTATAGTAAAGAAAAAAATCACTAAGACACAATAATTTGCTTAAAATTGAGCCAAGGTTAGGAGCAGTAGCTCATATATGTAATCCCAAGACTTTATGAGGCTGAGGCAGGAGAATCACTTGAAGTCAGGAGTTCAAGACCAGTCTGGGCAACATAGTGAGACCCCTGTCTCTACAAAAAAAAAAAAAATTAGTTGGGTGTGGTTATGTGCACCTGTGGTCTTAGCTACTCAGGAGGCTAAGGTGGGAGGATTGCTTGAGCCCAGGAGTTCAAGGCTGCAGCGAGCCATGATTGTGCTACTGAAATCCAGACAGGTTGGCGGAACAACACCTTGTCTCTAAAAAAAACAAACAAATTAAGATAAAATAAAATTGAGCCAAAAGCCTCAATCTTCAAATTTGCATCGATACAACAAAATGCTCTGGTTTCATTTTATTTGGGCTCTGTGTGTGATAGTGTAAACATTTATAGAGTGAATGAAAAGACAGACTGATGGACCAACTGTGAAACGAGCTGGTTCTATTAAAAAGAAAAAAAGGTCGGGCATACGCCTGTATGGCTAACGCCTGTAACCCTAGCACTTTAGGAGGGAGACAGGCAGATCACCTGAGGTGAGGCGTTCAAGACCAGGCTGGCCAACATAGTGAAATTCCATCTCTACTAAAAATACAAAAATTAGCCTCCCATGGTGGCACATGCCTGTAATCTCGCTACTAGGGAGGCTGAGGCGGGAGAATTGTTTGAACCCTGGAGGCAGAAGTTGCGTAAGCCGAGATCGCACCACTACACTCCAGGCTGGGCAACACAGTGAGATTCTGTCTAAAAAAAAAAAATCACAAATCAAACCCTACAGTCTCACCAGGAGTGCCACTAGAGGGAGCTGCGGGGCAGCGTTCACCGCATGGGAGCGCGCTGGGGCTACCCCAGTACTTCCCACGCTCTGGGGTGGCTTTGGAGGACATTCCGGCCACCCCTTCCCATCACACCCCCATGTCTTTCCTATTTTGCTGACCCGCGTGTTTTCTCATGTACATGCCAACCCTCTGACCCAGAGATTAGGGACAGAGGCGAGTCCATGGGCAGAACTGGCCCCCAGCGCGCTGGGACGCTTAATTAATGTCACATTTTGCACCTCCAATAAAGGAAACTGAGGACCCGCTGGCAGAAGCCCAGCCTGGGAACCAGCAGGCGGCTGCTTAGCAGCGCTGGGCATTCCCTGTGAGTCCACCACGGTCCCCAACATGACTCCTTACGTTTTACATGGGGAAGTAGTGCTTCCTCCATTTCACTCGTGTAAAAAAAAAAAAAAAGGAATTTCAGAGTGATTTGTAAAGGGTGTATAGGAAGTTAGTGGACTTTGAACCCAGAACTTCTTGTCCACAAAACTCATGGAATTAACACTGCACCATCGGCTTTGAGTTTTTAAATATGTCCATACTGAGAGGGTTGCTTTTTGTGAGATCCAGTGAGGCTAGAAGACTGTGTCCAGGGTTCGGTTGGAGTCCGCCGAAGGGAAAAGGAAGGCAGTTACCCTGGAGTCCTTCCCAGGGACCGGAGGCCGGCCAGTGTCACCACTCCGAAGCGCAGTGTGGACCCGCCCCAGGCAACAGTCCTCAAGGTTCCTGTCTGTAATGGACTGAATGTTCGCGTCTTCCCGAATTCACGTGTTGAATCCCTAACCCCAATGTGATGGGATTGGGAGGTGGGGCCTTTGGGAGGTAAGGAAGTTTAGATGAGATCATTAGGGTGGAGCGCTCATGATGGGATTAGTGTTCTTACGAGAAAAGACAACACAGGCTCTTGCACTCTTGCAGGGGGTGCTGGGTGGCTCACTTGCTCGCTCTCTCTTTCTCTCTCCCCCCGCCCCTTGCGCTCTCTGTCTCTCTCTCTCTCTCTCCCTCTCTCGCCCCCTTTCTCCCTTTCTCTCTCCCTCTCTCTCCTTCCCCCACTAATCCTCTCTCTCTTCTCCAGTTCTTTCTCTCTCCCTTTCACCCTATTTCTCTTTTGCCCTCTCTCCCTCTCTTCTCCCGTCCTCTCCCTCTGTCTCTCCCTTTCTCCCTCCCTCTCTCCTTTTCTCTCATCCTCTCTCTCTCTCCCATTCTCCCTCTCTCGCTCTTTCCCTCGCCCCCTTTTTCCCTTTCTCTCTCTCCCTCTACCACTTCTCTCTCTCCCTCTCCCCTTTCTCTCTCCTTGCCTGCTTCTCTTTCTCTTTCTCTCTCTCTTCCTTTCCCTCTCCCTCTTTCCCTCTCCCTTTACCCCGTCTCCCTTTCTCTCTCTTTTTTTCCATCTCTCGCTCTCTGTGCCCTCTGAGTTCACAGTGAGAAGGAAGCTATCTACAAACCAAGCAGAGGGCCTTCACCAGCAACCAAATCAGCCGGCACCTTGATCTTTGACTTCTAGACTCCAGAACTGTGAAAAATACATGTCTGTTGCCTAAGCTGCTGAGTTTATGCTATTTTGTTTGTTATAGCGGCCCAAGCAGACAAACACACTGTCCTCACTTCTTTCTTCTTTAAGATGGTTTTCCCTTCTCCCAGTAAAACCTGCTCTCAGCTAAAGATTTCACCTACTTCACAAACTCCTCAGCTGATGTGATACACTGAAGTGTGGGAATTATTGGTAGAGTGGTTAAGTGTATGGGATTTGGATTAAATACGTTATGCAAATACTTAAATTTGGAGCCTGGGCAACATAATGAGACCCAGTCTCTTCAAGAAGTAAAAAAATAAAAATAAAAATAAATGAGGCAGGCATGGTGGTGCACACCTGTAGTCCTGGCTACTCCGGAGGCTGAGGTGGGAGGATCACTTGAGCCCAGGAGGTGGAGGCTGCAGGGAGCCATCATTACACCACTTCACCCTAGCCTGGGCCACAGAGCAAGACCTTGTCTCAAAAAAAAAAAAAAAAAAAAAGGGCGCTTTGGGTCTGGGCAGGCTCACCCCCCACCCCCACCCCCAAACCTCCTTTCCCTCATGTGTGAAATGAAGATACTAATACTTTTCTTATAAGGTTGTGGGGACATTTCAGTGATTCCATGCGTGTGTAACCTTGTGCAGTGCAGGCACCGGGTTAGAGCTCCGTAACGTTTGTTTCCTTTCTTCCTTGTACACTCTTGGATGCCTAGGACATGTTTACAGTTTTGCAGAAACTTTAGTGAAAAGAAAAATGCAGCCAGGGCAGGGACCCGTGGCTCACGCCCGTAATCCCAGTACTTTGGGAGACTAAGGCAGGTGGATCACAAGGTCAGGAGTTCAAGACCAGTCTGGCCAGTATGGTGAAACCCCATCTCTACTAAAAATACAAACATTAGCCGGGCGCGGTGGCAGGTGCCTGTAGTCCCAGCTACTCGGGAGGCTGAGGCAGAAGAATTGCTTGAACCGGGGAGGTGGAGGTTACAGTGAGCCGAGACAGCGCCACTGCACTCCAGCCTGGGCGACAGAGTGAGCCTCTGTCTCAAAAAAATAAAAAGAAAGAAAAAGAAAAAAGTAGCCAGGCTCTGTGGCTCACACCTGTAATTCCAGCACTTTGAGAGGCCAAGGCAGGAGGATCACTTGAGCCCAGGAGTTCAAGCCCAGTCTGGGCAACACAGTGGAACCCCCATCTCTACAAAAAATTAAAAAATTATCTGGGTGTGGTGGTCCCATGCCTGTGGTCCCGGCTTACTCTGGAAGCTGAGGTGGGAGGATGGCTTAAGCCTGGGAGGTCGAGGCTCAGTGAAAGTGAGCCATGGTTGTGGCACTGCACTCCAGCCTGGGTGACAGGGCAAGACTCTGTCTCAAAAAAAATAAAAAGAAAAAGAAAAAGAGAAAAGCTAAAATGGGAAAATTCTAGGCATCAATCTGTGAATGGAAGAGGTATTGGAGGTGGGGAGGAACATTTGGAGATTGTGGACCTTGAGTCCTCACCCTGTGCAGAAGGGAATTGTGGACTTGGGTCCCAGCCTTCGCCCCCAATGCAAGAAGAGTGCGTCGTGATACTCAGCACACACACATCCACACATACACACAGACACATACACACACAGACACATGAGCACACACACAGGCACACAGACACACACATTTGTTCAGGATCAGGATTTGCTTTCTGGTTTTTGTTTTATTTGTTTGTTTTTGGTTTTTTGTTTTGTTGAGACAGAGTCTCACTATGTTGCCCAGGCTGGAGTGCAGTGGTGTGATCTCAGCTCACTGAAAACTCCACCTCCCAGGTTCAAGAGATTCTCCTGACTCAGCCTCCCGAGTAGCTGGGATTACAGGCACCCGCCACCACACCTGGCTAATTTTTATATTTGTAGTAGAGACAGGGTTTCACCATGTTGGCCGGGCTGGTCTCAAACTCCTGACCTCGTGATCTGCCCACCTCAGCCTCCCGAAATGCTGGGATTACAGGCATGAGCCACCGCACCCAACCAGGATTTGCTTTCTTGACTGCTCTGCACATCCCTTCCCTGTTTGTCCTCTACTCCACTGTGCTAGAATCTTCTGTTGCCCTTTCAGGTTTACTCTCCACTCTTTTCCACCCTGCTCTGAGCCCCAGGATGTTGACCTAAGAGACACGTCAATGGGGTCCCTTGTCCTTTGTCTCCCAGCTGGATTAGGGAACTAGCGGGATATCTGAGGGCAGGAGGCAGTGAGGTGTGAGGGCCTGTGTCCCAGCTCCCTCCCTATGCACAGCCCAGGCCTGAAGGTGGTAGCCACTGTGTGGCTCCCTAGCTCTTTGGATTCCAGTAATCACTTCCTTTCCCTTGCTGGGATTCTAGCCTGGGTGTTGCAGTTTCCTTTCTGTTTCCCCTATCTCCAGCCCACCCCATTGTAAATCATCCCTCAATTAAACTCTCCTCAGATGACCCAGTTTGGGTGACCTTGACTGATACATCCCTGAAGAGCACTAGGTCCACATGGCTAGTCCCTCACTGTCACTGAAGACCACAGTGTCACTGTTCTTCAGCTGCAGCCAAGGGCTCTCCCTGCTGTGTCGACTCTCCTGACCAACACACAATGCCTCTAAGCCTGAACCAGCTCAGGGGGACACACCCAGGGCCATTGCAGGAGAAAAATCCCAGACAGACCACCCTGTGGCCACTTTCTCCACTCTCCAAAACCATGGTGTGGTTTTGTTAGGATGGCAAAACCAGGTATCCAAAGACAAAAGTATCCAACCATGCCCAGGAAGGAAAGGAGTTGTTGCTTTATAGAAGTGTTTGGGGATTGAAAGATCAGCCAGACACAATTGGCAGGGAAAGCATGTGTCTTTTCATGAAGAATTATACCGAGGTAGGTAATGAATGGAGAAGAAATTTGAGCTTTGGAGGGGGATACATGATATCCCTTGGAGAATAAATATTGAAGGAGCAGGAGGGTGTCTTGTTGAGTAGATTCAAAGGAGGGGTTACAAAGTAGAAGGTCAATATATTGAATAAGGTGAGAAGCAGAGGGGTGGAAAGAAAGTAAATCATGAGAAAGAGCTTGGCTGGAGTAATGAGGGCTATCCCTGAAACCTTGCAGCAGTACAGCCCAGGTAAGCTGCTGGGACTGATGGGTGTCCGGGTCAGTCCAGGTAAAAGCAAAGAGAGGCTGGGACGAGGGGTGCAGGGGAATAGTGAAAAAGCATCTTCAAGATCAAGAACGGAATAGTGAGTTGTGGAAGAAGGTATTGAGAACAAAAGCATGTACAGGTTGGGCACCACAGGATGGATAGGCAAAACAATTTGGTTGATAAGGCGCAGATCCTGAACTAACCTGTAAGACTTGTCCAGTTTTTGGACAGGTAAAATGGGAATTGTAAGGAGAGTTTATAGGCTTTAGAAGCCCATGCTGTAGTAGGCGAGTGATAACAGGATTTAGTCCCCTTAAATCCTGTTGTGGGATGGGATACTGGCATTGAGTGGGGTAAGGGTGATTAGGTTTTAATGGGATAGTAATGGGTGTGTGATTTTTGCCAGGGAAGTAGTAGAGGTGTCCCACACTTGTGGGTTACAGTGGAGGGATACAAGAGGAAGACGTGAAGGAGGCTTTGGGTTGGGGAGAATGGTGGCAATGCTATGTGGCTGTAGTCCAGGAATAGTCAGGGTAGTGGATAATTTTGTTAAAACATCTTGACCTAACAGGGGAACTGGGCAGGTGAGGATAACTAAAAAGGGAGTGCATAAAGGAATGTTGTCCAAGTTGGCACCAAAGTTGCGGAGTTTTAACAGGTTTAGAAGCCTGGCCGTCAATACCCTCAACAGTTATGGAGGCAAGGGAAATAGGCCCTTGAAATGAAGGTAATGTGGAGTGGGTAGCTTCCGTATTGATTAAGAAGGGGATGGACTTACCCTCCACTGTAAGAGTTACCAAAGCATCTGTGATGGTCCAGAAGGTTTCTGAGGTGATTGAGCAGCATCAGTCTTCAGCCACTAAGCCGAGAAGATCTAGAAAGGAGTCAGTCAGAAAACCTTGGGCCAGAGTTCCAGGGGCTCTGGGAGTGGCTGCCAAGTGAGTTGGACAGTCCAATTTCCAGTCCGGCCTTGCACAGATGGGACACGGCTCAGGATGAATCCCAGGCTGCGGGCATTTCTTGGCCCAGTGGCCAGATTTCCAGCACTTGAAGCAAGATTCTGGGGGAGGAGGTCCTCAAGGAATTCTTGACTGCTGAGGTTTCGGTGTTTTGAAGTTCTTCTGTGCTGGAGATGTGGCCAGGGTTTCTCTCACAGCGGAGGCAAATAATTGCAACTCAGAATACGTTGCCGCTTGGCTACCTCTTTTCTATTATTGTACACCTTGAAGGCAAGGTTAATTAAGTCTTTTTGTGGAGTTTGAGGGCCAGAATCTAATTTTTGGAGCTTTTCCTCATGTTAGGAGCAGACTGGATAATAAAATGTATATAGAGAATAAGATGGCCTTCTTACCCCTCTGGGTCTAGGGCAGTCAAGTGCCTAAGGATTGTCGCCAAAAGGGCCATGGCGTGGGTTTTTATATTTGATGAAAAGGAGCCTAAATGCTAACTGATTTGGGAGAGGTCAGCTAAAGAAAAGGGAACATTAACCTTGACTATGCCTTCAGCTCCAGCCACCTCTCTAAGAGGAAATTGTTGGGCAGGTGGGGGAGGGCTAGTCACGGAACCAAACTGTAAGCCAGACAGGGTGTGAGGAAGGGAGGTTATAGAAGGAATATAGGGTGGGGGAGTGAAGGCTGAGAAAGAATTGGGACCTGGCTCAGCCTGGTGAGGATCAGCCTGGGGAGGAGGGGAGAGGTCAGATGGGTTTGTAGAAAAGGATGATTCAAAGGACTCAGAGCTTGGGGTGGAGACTGAAGGAACAGACAGGAGAGAAAGAAGAAAGATTTGAGATGAGTCGCATTAGGAGCAGAGACTAGGGAGGGACCAATGTGTAAAAGAATGCCTGGGCGTAAGGCACCACAGACCATTTGCCCATTTTTTGACAAAAATTATCTAGATCTCGTAGGACAGAGAAATCGAAAGTGCTGTTTTCTGGCCATTTAGAACCATTGTCAAGTTTGTGTTGGGGCCAAGTGGTGTTGCAGAAGAAAATAAGACGCTTAGGTTTTTTTGTTTTGTTTTGTTTTTGAGATGGAGTCTCGCTCTGTCACCCAGGCTGGAGTGCAGTGGCCAGATCGCCGCTCACTGCAAGCTCACGCCATTCTCCTACCTCAGCCTCCCCAGTGGCTGGGACTACAGGCGCCCGCCACCTCGCCCGGCTAGTTTTTTGTATTTTTTAGTAGAGACGAGGTTTCACCGTGTTAGCCAGGATGGTCTCTATCTCCTGACCTCGTGATCTGCCCATCTCGGCCTCCCAAAGTGCTGGGATTACAGGCTTGAGCCACCGCGCCCGGCCGATGCTTAGGTTTTAGGTCCAGCGAGAGTTGAAGAGGTTTTAAGTTTTTTAGAACACAGTCTAAGGGAGAAGAAGGAGGAATGGAGGGTGGAAGGTTGCCCATAGCAAAAAGGTAACTTTAGAGAAAAGAGAGAGGGTAGAGACACGGAGATAGGGGGGGTTGATACTTGCCACCCAGGGGAGGTGGTACTTTCCACCAAGGTGAAGGATCAAGGCAGGCATTCCTGCGGTGATCAGACACCTCTGCAATATGGGTGAATAATTAGGCAGGCGTACCCACAGTGACTACACACCAAGGCAAGACTGTCTTCCCAAGTCTGTGACCAGAGCCACAGTTTTGAGTTCACGGAAATAACATCTCCTCTGTCTCTACCAAAAACGGAAAGGAACTGAAATTAAGGAAGGGAGAGATTGAAGGGTAGAGGGATAGCAGGAGAGGTTGAAAAGAATAAAAAGAGGCCACTTATCCAATTTAAAATTGGTGAGATATTCCTTGGGCTGGTCTGAGGACCTGAGGTTGTAGGTGGATCTTCTCATGGAGTGAGGGTGAGGACAGGGGACTGGTCTCCCAAAGGAGTTCCCCTGTCCTGGGTCTTCGGCACCAAATGTCATGTGAGTCCATGTGAAGAGAGACCACCAACAAGCTTTGTGTGAGCAACAAGTCTGTTTATTCACTTGGGTGCAAGTGGGCTGAGTCAGAGAAAGGAGTCAGCAAAGGGAAATAGGGGTGGGGCAGTTTTATAGGATTTGGGTAGGTAGTGGAAAATTATAGTTAAAGGTGGTTTATCTCTATAAAAAATATAGTTAAAGGAGCAGGGATCACAGGTGCAGGGTGGGGAGGTCTTGAGACTCATTGTCCAGGAGAATGAATGTTACAATGTCAATTGATCAGTTAGGGTGGGGCAGGAACAAATCACAATGGTGCAATGTCATCAGTTAAGGCAGGAACTGACTATTTTCACTTCTTCTGTGGTTCTTCAACTGCTTCAGGCCACCTGGATGTACATGTGCAGGTCACAGAGGATATGATGACTTAGCTTGTGCTCAGAGGCCTGACACAGCCCAGGCATGGTGAGTCACACCTGTAATCCCAGCAATTTGGGAGGCCAAGGTGGGCAGATCACTTGAGGTCAGGAATTCAAGACCAACCTGACCAACAGGATGAAAGTCCGTCTCTACTAAAAATACAAAAATCAGCCTGGTGTGGTGGTGGGCACCTGTAATCCCAGCTACTTGAAAGGCTGAGGCAGGAGAATAGCTTGAACCTGGGAGGTAGAGGCTGCAGTGAACCGAGATGGCACCACTGCACTCCTGGCTGGGCAACAGAGCAAGACTCTGTCTCAAAAACAAAAAAAAGAATGGCTGCTCCATAGACGGAGTGGCTCCGAGGGCTGCTGGTTGCCCATTTTATGGTTATTTCTTGATGATATGCTAAACAAGGGGTGGATTATTCATGCCTCCCCTTTTTAGACCATATACAGTAGCTTCCTGACATTGCCATGGCATTTGTAAACTGTCATGGCGCTGGTGGGAGTGTAGCAGTGAGGACGACCAGAGGTCACTCTTGTCTCCATCTTGGTTTTGGTGAGTTTTGGCCGGCTTCTTTACTACAAGCTGTTTTATCTGCAAGGTCTTCATGACTTGCATTTTGTGCCAACCTTCTATTTCATCCTGTGACTTAGAATACCTTAACCATCTGGGAACACAGCCCAGTAAGTCTCAGTCTCATTTTACCCAGCCCCTATTCAAGATGGAGTTGCTGCGGTTCATAGGCCTCTGACAGGACTCAGGCTTTTTGTGTTTTATTTTACAAACAAGGCCAGGTGCGGGGGCTCATGCCCATAACCCCAGTACTTTGGGAGGCCAAGGCTGACCTCAAACTTGAGCCTCACTTGAGCCCAGGAGCTCAAGGTCAGCCTGGGCAATATAGGGAGACCCTGATACGGTTTGGCTCTGTGTCCCCACCCAAATCTCATATTGAATTGTAATTCCCACTGTTGGAGGTGGAGCCTTGTGGGAGGTGATTGGATCATGACGGTGCTTTCTAATGGTTTAGCACCATCCCCCCAAGTGCTATATCCTGATAGAGTTCTCATGAGATCTAGTTGTTTAAAAGTGTGTTGTGCCTCCCCGGCCCTGCTCTCTCTTCCTCGTGCACCAGCCATTTAGGACCTGCCTATTTCCCCTTTGCCTTCCATCACGACTGTAAGTTTCCGGAGGCCTCCCCAGCCATCCTTGCCATACAGCCTGCAGAACCATGAGCCGGTTGAACTCTCTTTACTTTTTCTTTT
>NW_012118710.1:4884851-4889263 GCF_000951035.1 Colobus angolensis palliatus | reverse complement strand
GGATTACAGGCTTGAGCCACCGCGCCCGGCCGTCTGGTAGTTCTTTATAGCAATGTGAGAATGAGCTAAACACAGACCCCATCTCTACCAAAAATAAAAAATTTAGCCGCGTGTGGTGGCACATGACTGTGGTCTCAGCTACTTGGGAAGCTGAGGCAGGAGGATTGCTTGAGCCCAGGAGTTCGGGACCAGCCTGGGCAATATAGTGAGACCTTATCTCTTCAAAAAATAGAAAAAATTAGCCAAGCATGGTGGTGCGTGCCCATAGTCCCAGATACTCAGGAGGTTGAGGTGGGAGGATTGCTTGAGCCTGAGAAGTCAAGTTTGCAGTGAGCTGTGATTGTGCTACTGCACTCCAGCCTGGGTGACAAAGCAATACCCAGTATTAAAAAAAAAAAAAAAGTCAGATACACGTTGGATACACACACACACACACGTATATTTGAGACCAAGTCTCACTCTGTCACTCAGGCTGGAGTGCAGTGGCAGGATTTGGCTCACTGCAACCTCTACCTCCTGAGTTCAAGCAATTTTTGTGCCTCAGCCTCCCAAGCGGCTGGGATTACAGGCATGTACCACCATGCCTGATTAATATTTGTATTTTTAGTAGAGACAGGGTTCACCATGTTGGCCAGGCTGGCCCCAAACTCCTAACCTCAGGTGATCTGCCCACTTCAGCCTCCCAAAGTGCTGGGATTACAGGTGTGAGCCACCATGCCCCGCCTGGATCCATATATTAACGTGTGGCTGGGCAGACTCAAGGGCATATCTGGCTTCTCTTGCTTCTACAACTCCATAGACTTGAGGTCTCATCCTGTGCTGATATTGCCTATCATCTTGTTACCCCACTGTGCTGATGACCATGAAGCAAAGAAAATTGTTTATGTGCAAATGCATTGCACACAAGAGCACAGTAAAGTTATTTAATATTTGCATGCATTCCAATGTTACAGTTAATTTCTACAACAGGCATTGATTGAGCAGGTATGCTGATCTAAAGGAAGAAGACAAGGCACAAAACGCAATTTTATAGAGTTTTCTTGGCCAGGCATGGTGACTCACACCTGTATTCCCAGCATTTTGGGAGGCCGAGGTGGGCGGATCATTTGAGGTCAGGAGTTTGAGACCAACCTGGCCAAAATGAGGAAACCCCGTCTCTACTAAAAATTCAAAAATTAGCCAGGCATGGTGGTGAGCACCTGTAATCCCAGCTACTCAGGAGGCTGAGGCAGAAGAATCACTTGAACCCAGGAGGTGGAGGTTGCAGTGAGCTGAGATCGAGCCACTGCACGTAGCTCTGTTTCTGGGTGACAGAGCGAGACACTGTCTCAAAAAAAAAAAAAAAGAAAAAAAAAAAAGAGCTTTCTTGAGCCAAAATGAGAACAGCTGCCCAGGAAACACTTCCAAGCTGCTTTGGGAAAGTGCTCTGTTTGGCTTTTGTTACAAGTTGTTGTTTCTGTTTTGTTTTATTAGACACAGGGTCTCACTCTGTCACTCAGGCTGGACTGCAATGGTGGGAGATAGCTCACTGTGGTCTCCTGGACTTAGGTGATCCTCTTGGGCTTCAGCCTCCCAAGTAGCTGGGATTACAGGCATGTGCCGCCATGGCATGTGCCACCATGGCATGTGCCTGGCTAATTTTTTTTTTTTTTTAAGAGATGGGATCTTGCCATGTTGCACAGACTTGGTTGAACTCCTGAGCTCAAGCAATCCTCCTGCCTGAGTCTCCCAAAGTGTTGGCATTGCAGGTGTGAGCCACTGTGCCCAGCCACAAGTCGATTTTTAAAGGCAAAAGGGAAGGAGTGAGGCTGATACAGAGTTGTTTAACAGGAATTCTTATTTGTGTACAGAAATAACATTGGTTAGTGATTGGCTATACATTGCGGAGCTGTAGGGTATGAGTTACGGTGTCCAGTATATGGCACTCTTAGGTTAATTTTATGGTTGCTTGGTGTCAGCTGGTCTAGAGCTCACACAGTGAGAGCCTCAAAGAGGTAGTTACTCAGCTCATAGGGTGGAGGGGGATGTGGCTGCTGTTGGATTTCAATGCCTCTCTGCGCCTGATCATTTTTTTTTTTTTTTTTTTTTTTTTGAGACAGAGTCTTGCTCTGTCACCCGGGCTGGAGTGCAGTGGCCGGACCTCAGCTCACTGCAAGCTTCGCCTCCCGGGTGTATGCCATTCTCCTGCCTCAGCCTCCCGAGTAGCTGGGACTACAGGCTCCCACCACCTCGCCCGGCTAGTTTTTTTGTATTTTTTAGTAGAGACGGGGTTTCACTGTGTTAGCCAGGATGGTCTCGATCTCCTGACCTCGTGATCCGCCCGTCTCGGCCTCCCAAAGTGCTGGGATTACAGGCTTGAGCCACCACGCCCGGCCAGGCCTGATCATTTAAAGGGGCATTCCTCAAATTTAAAAAGTTTCTTTTCTCTCTTTCTTTTTCTTCTTCTTCTTCTTTTTTTTTGAGACAGGGTCTCACTCTGTCATCCAGTCTGGAGTGTAGTGGCAGAATGACAACCTCGACCTTCTTGGACTCAGGTGATCCTCCTGGCTTAACCTCCCTACTAGCTGGGACTACAGGCATGTACCACCATGCCCACATAGTTTTTGCAGTTTTTGTAGAGACAGGATCTTATTATATTGCCCAGGCTGGTCTTGAACTCTGGGGCTCAAGCAATCTGCCCATCTCAGCCTCCCAAAGTGCTGGGATTACAGGCATGAGCCACGACGCCCAACCAAAAAGTTTCATTTATTTCTCAGGTACTATGTGCCAAGAGCTGTTCTACCCTTTGGAGATACAGAGGACGAAGTCCCTGCTCATATGGAATGGGTCTTCTACTGGAGGAGACGGAAAAATTCCTAGAGTAGTTGGTAGTCGTCCAACCTATTGCAATAAGAAGGAGATGATTCAAAGACTATTAAAGGCCAGGCATGGTGACTCGCACCTGTAATCCCAGCACTTTGGGAGGCCAAGGCGGGTGGATCACCTGAAGTCAGGAGTTGGAGACCAGCCTGGTCAACATGGTGAAACCCCGTCTCTACTAAAAATATAAAAAATTAGCCAGGTGTGGTGGTGGTTGCCTGTAGTCCCAGCTATTTGGGAGGCTGAGAAGGAGAATCACTTGTACCTGGAAGGCAGAGGTTGCAGTAAGCTGAGATTGTGTTATTGCACTCCAGCCTGGGCAACAAAGGTGAAACTCCATCTCAAAAAAAAAAAGAATATTAATCCCAGGATGTGGTAAAGATTGTAGAATCTGCTCTGAGTCACTAGGATTTTTATGTAAAGTCTTGAACCCATGGAGCTGTTACAGGTGGTTAGACAGGCATGAGTGGGGCAGGAGAGGGTTCTCTCTCCCCCTACCCACTAGGAATGTCGGGTGATGGTTTGGCAATTATCATATTGCCTCTCTAGAGTGATAAATTGGCAGCCAGCAACAGGGAGAGGCCATTTCCTGATGGCCCACACCTGTGGCGCTAAAGTGTTAATCGAATGCAGATGCCAGGGAAAAGCAACTTCCTGGACATGCACATTAAGAGAAAAAAATGGTGGAGTATGACCTTCTTGGGCACTCCACCAGAAAAGGGAAGAAAGCCTCAGATGGACATGTGTATAACTTCCTAAACACACTGTGCATGCTCACTTCCAAGGGTAAGGCAGGCACTGCGCAGGCAGGCAGCCCACCCCAAGGGAAGAATCGTGGGAAAGGGGCCAGCCTATAAAGTCCTAGGATCAGGGTTAAACACCATGCTTGTTCTTCAAGTCACCCACATGAGTCTCTCCCAAGCATACTTTCTTTCCTGTTCTAAAGCTGCATTAAATAAACTTCCACTCCTGCTCTGAAACTTGCCTTGCTCTTTTTTTCTGCCTTATGCTCCTCAGTCGAATTCCTTCCTTTTTTTTTATGACTTTATATGCCTTTTTTTTTTTTTCAACTTTGATTTTAAGTTCAGGGGTACATGTGCAGGATGTGAAGGTTTGTTACATAAGTAAGCGTGTGCCGTGGTGATTTGCTATACAGATCATCCCATCACGTAGGTATTAAGCCCAGCATCCATTAGGTATTCTTCTTGATTCTCTCCCCCTCTGCATCTCCTGAATTCCTTCTTCTGAAGAGTCTACTAAAAGTGCAAAAAATTAGCCGGGCACGGTGGCACATAATCTCAGCTACCCAGGAGGCAGAGGAATGAGGTTCGTGGTTGATGTTCACTTATTGGGCAAAAAAATGTAGATATCTCCACAGGTAGCTACTCTATGTTCACCTTATCTTATGTAAAGTGCCAGTTTACTGAGCAGGAGACAACTCCATAACTGACTATTCCCTCTCTGCTCCTTTTTTCTTGTGATGTGGATGACCACACTCTCCCTCTTTCCCTGCCAATATTTTTTCTCATTTTATATATATATTTATATATTAA
>NW_012118710.1:4879834-4884726 GCF_000951035.1 Colobus angolensis palliatus | reverse complement strand
TATATATATTTTTTTTTAATTTAGAGGAAGTCTCACTGTGTCACCCAGGCTGGAGTGCAGTAGCCAGATCTGTGCTCACTGCAACCTCCACCTCCCAGGTTCAAGCGATTCTCCCTCCTCAGCCTCCTGAGTAGCTGGGATTATAGACATGCACCACCACACCTGGATGACTTTCGTATTTTTAGTAGGGACAGGGTTTACACCATGTTGGCCAGGCTGGTCTTGAACTCCTGACCTCAGGTGATTCACCCACCTCGGCCTCCCAAAGTTCTGGGATTACAGGAGTGAACCACTGTGCCCAGCTTTAGTTTTAATTTTTTTGAGACAGGGTCTCACTCTGTTGCCTAGGCTGGAGTGTAGTGGTACAACCTCGGCTCACTGCAGCTTCAACCTCCCCTTTTCAAGCGATTCTTGTGCCTCAGCTGCCCAAATAGCTGGGATTACAGGCGTGCGCCACCACAACTAGCTAATTTTTGTATTTTTAGTAGAGATTAGGTTTTCCCGTGTTGCCCAGGCTGGCCTCAAACTCCTGGGCTCAAGCAATCCTCCTGCCTCAGCCTCCTAAAGGGCTGGGATTACAGGCATGAGCCACCGAGCCTGGCCTAGATATATATTTAAAAGGTCTTCATGCATTTTTTCTCCCCTAGGATCTTGTTTTTTGAGAAAAAAAGGCTTTTTTTTCTTCTCAGTGAGCTGAATTCTGTTGTCTCCATATACTTCTCTCTCTCTCCTTCCTCATGCCATCCTCTGCTGCCTGAGGGACCTTAAATAATTTCTAACAGCCTGGGATTCCTTGAAAACAGAGAAGGCTGGGTGTGGTGGCTCACGCCTGTAATCCCAGCACTTTAGGAGGCCAAGGCAGGCGGATTATGAGGTCAGGAGATGGAGACCATCCTGGCTAACACAGTGAAGCCCTGTCTCTACTAAAAATAGAACAAAAAAAAATTAGCCAAGAGTGGTGACGGGTGCCTGTAGTCCCAGCTACTGGGGAGGCTGAGGCGAGAGAATGACGTGAATCTGAGAGGCAGAGCTTGCAGTGAGCCGAGATCAGGCCGCTGCACTCCAGCCCGGGCCACAGACGGAGACTCCATCTCAAAAAAAAAAGAATGAAAGGAAACAGAGAAGATGCCAGACTCCTTTTTGGGAGAAGCCCGTTTTTCCTTATGAAACCCCAAAGGGTAAACAGACAAGTTCCCCTCAGATCTTAATCTGCTGGCTTTTGTATCGCATTACCTAATTTATTTTTATTTATTTACTTATTTTACCAAAATAGTTATTGCTACAGGGGCTACTCTTACATGTTGAAGATAAGAACCGGTGTAGTTTAAACACTTAAAACACAATGTAATAGCTTTGTAACAAAGTGCACTGTGAAAGCATTACATGACCTACTCTCACGCATATCTCTCTTTCTGGAGACCCAGGATTCAGTGTGGGCTCTGCCCAGAGCCCAGAGGTACAGTTAATAGAGACTAAATTTAAAATTATCTATCTAGGCAGGGCACAGTGGCTCATGCTGTTGCGGGATCAGGAGGACCAGAGAGAGATCTTGGGGTGTATACAGGAGGAAATCTTTATTGAGTGCACTCAGATGACCCAGCGGACATAATATCCAAAGATGGGGCCCAGAACAAAGACAGCATTTGACTTTTATACACACTTCAAAAAAAGGGATGGGCTAGCTTGAAGCAGGCTTACAGTTACAGTGTCATGAAAGCAAGGATACAGAGGCAGAACAATTAATCAAATTGTGACAGGTTCATAACTCAGGACTACACATGACCGTTGCCAAGCAACCTAGTTGTCTGTTATCTAGGTTTTACTCTGAAGAGCCTTGCACTGGTTTACCTCATAACCTTTACTATGGTGCCCAGACAGCTGTAGTTCAGGCCTGCTCAGGCTTCTCATGACCTTCGCTGTACTTCTTAGATAAAACAGTATACTTGAAGTTACTAGTTACAGAGAACAAGAATCTGTAAACTCATACCATAAAACAAAGGAAAATTTGTTTCTCTTCTCCCTATGTTGAGGGAGTGCTGGGAGAGTCTCCAGAGCACATTCCTTTGTGTCCTGGCTTCTTAGATAGTATTATCAAGACTTTTCCTGCGTCTGCGCTGTGCCCACTGCTGCCTCTGGGACAAGTCAGCCTAATACAGGAAAGCTTATTTCTTTCTCCTTTTAATTTTATTTTCTTTCTTTCTTTAATTTCCCGCCTCAATGCCTATAATCTCAACAATTTGGGAGGCCGAGGCAGATGGATCACCTGAGTTCAGGAATTCAAGACCAGCCTGGCCAACATTGTGAAACCCTGTCTCTACTAAAAATACAAAAATTAACTGGGCGTGTTGGCACACACCTGTAATCCCAGCTACTAGGGAGGTTGAGGCAGGAGAATCACTTGAACCCAGGAGGCAGTGAGCCAAGGTCATGCCATTGCACTCCAGCCTGGGCGACAAGGTAAAACTCTGTCTCAAAAAAAAAAAAAAGTATCTAAATTATAATATCTTGTGGTAGATTTTAATAATTATATTTTTGCCTTGGTATTCATTTTTAATCTCCCTCTAACACACCCAGATTCTCTTTCTCCCTCTCTGTACTCTGAGAAGTAAATTTCACTATCTGATTTTAACGTGAGTTGTTCCTTTACTATGCAAATTTAGGGCTACCAAGCTGACAATTGCCTAAAGTAATGAAACAGGTTATCAGTGTGAACCCAAAATACCTGAAACAGGTCTCAATCAATTTAGAAAGTTTATTTTGCCAAGATTAAGGATGTGCCTGTGAAACAGCCTCGGGGGTCCTGTCAACATGTGCCCAAGGTAGTCGAGGTACAGCTGGGTTTTACATATTTTACGGAGACATGAGACATCAATCAACATGGGTAAGACATATATTGGTTTGGTCCCCAAAGGCAGGACAACTGGAAGTTGAGAGGAGGAGCTTCTAAGTCGTAGGTAGATAAAAGACAAAAGGTTGTATTTTTTGGTTTGTTTGTTTGTTTGTTTTGAGACAGAGTCTCACTCTGTCGCCCAGGCTGGAGTGTAGTACCTCAATCTAGGTTCACTGCAACCTTGCCTCCCAGGTTCAAGCAATTCTCCTGCGTCAGCCTCCTGCGTAGCTGGGATTATAGGGGCCCACCACCATGCACAGCTAATTTTTGTATTTTTAGTAGAGATGGGGGTTTCACCATGTTGGTCAGGCTGGTCTTGAACTCCTGACCTCAAGTGGTCCGCCCACCTCAGCCTCCCAAAGTGCTGGGATTATAGGCATGAGCCACCACACCCAGCCTGTTTGTTTTTTGAGACAGGGTCTCACTCTTGTCTCCCAGACTGGAGTGGAGTGCAGTAGCACCATCATCACAGCTCACTGCAGTCCTGACCTCTTAGGCTCAAGCGATCCTCAGACCTCAGCCTCCCAAGTAACTGGGGCTACAGGTGTGCACCACCACACCCAGTTAATTTTTGTATTTTTTGTAGCAACGTAGTTTCGCCATGTTGCTCAGTCTGGTCTCCAACTCCTGGGCTCAAACAATCCACCTACCTGGGCCTCCCAAAATGCTGGGATTACAGGTGTAAGCCACCATGCCCATCCTGGTTGCATTCTTTTGAGTCCTTGACAAGTCTTTCACTGAAAACACAATTTAGTCTGACTCAGTGAATCTGCGTTTTTATATAAACAATAGAGCAGAGGAAGCAAGCAGATATGCATTTGTCTCAGGTGAGCAGAGGGATGATTTTCTGTTCTGCACCTGGGAAGATAAGCTATCAGTTTACAACGCCAGGGTGAAAGTCGACAGAACTGTTTTCAGGTAAAGGTCTTGGAGCCCACAAGCAAATTGTGAGGGAGGTATGTAGCTGGGTTTTTTTGTTTTGTTTTTTTTTTTTCCTTTTGAGACGGAGTTTCGCTCCTGTCGTCCAGGCTGGAGTGCAATGGTGCAATCTCGGCTCACTGCAACCTCCACCTCCTAGGTTCCAGTATTTCTCCTGTCTCAGCCTCCCAAATAGCTGGGATTACAGGCATGCACCATCACATCCTGGTAATTTTGTATTTTTAGTAGAGACAGGGTTTCACCATGTTGGCCAGGCTGATCTCAAACTCCTGACCTCTGGTGATACACCCACCTCCGCCTCCCGAAGTGCTGAGATTACAGGCATGTAAAATTTAAGTAAAATTTACTTAAGTAAACACTTTATAGAAAAATAGAAACTTTAAGCCTAATTGACTTTTTAAGTTCATGTGACAAATCTTTAATAAATAACCTGGTTTTAAAAGTATTTGTAAAATAAAATTAGAAATGTCTTCAGAATTGTCAACATACACTATTGTTTAGATTTATTAGTCAAGTGGTTTTATATTTATCTCTGCTAGATATTATAAGTTGTCAAAATGTGGCATGAGGGTTATAAAGCTATAAATGTAGCCCAAAAGAGAATTATCACTGTTTGTGTAATTTTTAAATAAATAAGGTTGGCTCAATGGAAAAAGCTAAATCCTGAGTTATTGGCAAAATAAAATAAAACAAAATAAACATTTGTTTAACCTTAAGGTTCTTACTTTGGTAAACATCTGAAATTCATAAGATATAAAAATGTTTAACAGGAAAATAAACGATGACTATCACAGTTTTCACAAGCTATCTAGGAAACTATCTTTAAAAAATTAATTAGGCAGGGAGTGGTGGGTCATGCCTGTAATCCCAGCACTTTGGGAGGCTGAGGTGGGCGGATCACCTGAGGTCAAGAGTTCGAGACCACCCTGGCCAACATGGTGGAACCAGGTCTCTACCAAAAACACAAAAAAATTAGCAGGACATGGTAGTGGGTGCCTGTAATCCCAGCTACTTGGGAGGCTGAGGCAGGAGAATCATTTGAACTCAGGAAGTAGAGGTAGCA
>NW_012118710.1:4879134-4879784 GCF_000951035.1 Colobus angolensis palliatus | reverse complement strand
GCCACTGCACTCCAGTTTGGACGACAAGAGCAAAACTCCCTCTAAAAAAAAAAAAATGATTAACTAGGTAAATTCAATGGAATAAATTCTCGTAAATAAACTAATATAATTTAGAATCTAAAGTTATATTAAATTGGCCAGATGCAGTAGTTCACACCTATAATCCCAGCACTTTGGGAGGCTAAGGCAGGTGGATCACCTGAGGTCAGGAGTCGGAGACCACCCTGGCCAAATGGTGAAACCCTGACTCTACTGAAAATACAAAAATTAGCTGGGCATGGTGGTGCACGGCTGTAATCCGAGCTACTTGAGGGGCTGAGGCAGGAGAATCGCTTGATCGCTTGAACCTGGGAAGTGGAGGCTGCAGTTTGCTGGATTGTGCCACTGCACTCCAACCTGGGCAACAGAATGAGACTGTGGAAAAAATAAAAACAAATAGAGACAGCACTTATATGGCAAATAATTATTCTTGTTGCATTTATGTAAATAATCAAGCCAACTATAATAAGACTAAAACTTATTTTACAAATAAATTGATCCTACTATGATTTCGTTTTTTTTGTTTTTTTTTTTTGAGATGGAGTCTTGCTCTGTCACCCAGGCTGGAGTGCAGTGGCTGGATCTCAGCTCACTGCAACTTCCGCCTCCCG
>NW_012118710.1:4875158-4877598 GCF_000951035.1 Colobus angolensis palliatus | reverse complement strand
CTGGAGTGCAGTGGCGTAATCTCGGCTCACTGCAATGTCCGCCTCCCAGGTTCAAGCAATTCTCCTGCCTCAGCCTCCCGAGTAGCTGCGACTAGAGGCGTACGCCACTACATCTAGCTAATTTCTTTTGTGTTTTAGTAGAGACGGGGTTTCACCATGTTGCCCAGGCTTGTCTCGAACTCCTGGGCTCAGGCAATCCTCCCGCCTTGGCCTCCAAAAGTGCTAGGATTACAGGCATGAGCCACCGCGCCAGGCCAAGATTTTAAAAAGAAAAGGAGGGAGAAATATCAAAAGAAAACAAAAACTCAGGACCCCAACTCAAAGCGCCAAAAGGAAAAACTTAAGCTGAAAATTAGATCATACAAGAAGCTGCCTTTCCTTTCGTTCCTAAGACATCTACTGATATAAAGTTAAACAGGCCCACAAGTAGCTGTGCTATATTCACCTTATCTTATATAAAGTGACAGTTTACTGAGCACGAGACAAATTTATAACTGACTGTTCCCTACCTGCTCCTTTTCTCTTGTAATGTAAATGACCACACCTTCCCTCTATCTCCACTAGCCTGCTTTTCCCCTTTAAATACTGAAGCCTCAGAATCTTCTTTGGAGAGAGGCACAGATCACAGACTATTTCTGTGATTCTGTGTTCTTTTCTCCAGGGCATGTCCTTAATCTTGGCAAAATAAACTTCTAAATTGATAGAGACCTGCCTCAGATACTTTTTGGTTTACAGTACAATGGCCTAGGACAAAGTCTGTTGGCCTTGTAGAGCAGACAATGGTTGGTGACAAAATTGTGTTCAAGTGTATTGACAAACTTCAGTCTTTCATCCTGTGGTCAAAGTTCCATTAATGAGAATGCACGGAAGGGACCAGAGGTGACTGCTTTCTTCTTTGGCAGAAACTTCAGAGAACTACTTCATCCTGTGCTTTGGGAGAGACAGAGGATTGAGAGATAGGGGGCCCAGGAAGTCAGAAAGACCTTGAGGCTTCTTCAGTTCAGCATGTCAAAGTGCCATATTGGTTTCTGAGCTCCAGCACTGGGATACTATGACTCTATCTGGAATGGAAACAGAGCTTTCTGAAGAAAGGCTGAATTTATATCTGGGGAAGGAAATTGAGAAGAGGCACTCTCGACGAAGAGTCAAACTCTGAAAAATATCTGAAGAGATTTATTCTGAGCCAAATATGAGGGACCAATGGCCCATGACACAATCCTCAGGAGATCTTGAGAACATGTGGCCATGGTGGTTGGGCCACAACTTGGTTTTATGCACTTTAGGGAGACATAAGGCATCAATGTATACATGTAAGATGTACATTGGTTTGGTCTAGAAAGGCAGGACAACAGGAAAAATGGTGGCGGTGGGGGGGCCTTCCAGGTCATAGGTGGATTCAAAGATTTTCTGATTGGTGATTGGTTGAAAGAGTTAAGTTATTGTCTAAAGATGTAGAATCATCTGTGTTGGGGGCCTGTTGGTTAAGATAAGGGATTGTGGAGACCCAGGTTCTGATGCTGCATATCATCCTCCAGGTAGCAGGCTTCAGATAGAATAGATTATAAATGTTTCCTTTTTTTTTTTTTTTGAGACAGAGTCTCACTCTGTCCCCCAGGCTGGAGTGCAGTGGTGCGATCTTGGCTCACTGCAATCTCCACCTCCCGGGTTAAAGTGATTCTCCTGCCTCAGTTTCCTGAGTAGCTGGGATTACAGGCATGTGCCACCATGCTTGGCTAATTTTTGTATTTTTGGTAGAGAGCAGGTTTCACCATGTTGGCTGGGCTGATCTTGAACTCCTGACCTCGTGATCCACCCATCTTGGCCCCCCCAAAGTGCTGGGATTACATGCATGAGCCACTGTGCCTGGCCTGTAAATGTTTCTTATCAGACTTTGAGTCTATTCTATCAGCAATTTTAAAAGGGAAGAGGGTATAATAAGGCATATCCAGCTCCCCTTTCCCATCATAGCCTGAACTAGTTTTTCAGGTTAACTTTGGAATGCCCTTGGCCTAGAGGAGGAGTCCATTCAGATGGTTGAGGGGCTTAGAATTTTATTTTTGGTTTACAAAGCCCAGAATCCCTTATTGTACAAGAAATAACAGGAGCCACGAAAGATCACTGGGGCCATGACAACAGGACAAGAAAGGATTCCCAGTGGTGAAGCAGGGAATGTCTTCAGCATCAAATAGTATTTGCATTAGACCAGGCATGGTGGCTCACAGAGGTTAGGAGTTCAAAACCAGTGTAGCCAACATGGTGAAACCCTGTATCTACTAAAAACAAAAAAATTAGCCAGGTATAGTGGCACATGCCTGTAATCCCAGTGACTTGGGAGGCTGAGGCAGGAGAATTGCTTGAACACAGGAGGCAGAGGTTACAGTGAGCAATGATTGTGCCACTGCACTCCAGCCTGGGTGACAGAGAGAGATACCATCTAAAA
>NW_012118710.1:4868352-4874248 GCF_000951035.1 Colobus angolensis palliatus | reverse complement strand
ACAACTGGCTAATTGTTCTATTTTTTGTAGAGACAGGGTTTCACCTTGTTGCTCAAGCTGTTCACAGTCTCCTGGGCTCAAGCAGTCCTCCTGCCTTGGCCTTCCAAAATACTACAATTACAGGCGTGAGCCACCACACCTGGCCTCCACTACAGTTTCCATTCAATGAACTGGAAGCATCTCACTCTTGCAGCTCTTGCTGCTTCCTGGGACCATTCCTGGGGGCCCTCTCTTGGCACCCCTGCCCCAGCTGGTCTAGATCAGCAGAGCCGTGTTGAGATGAACACTAGAGGGTGCTGGTGCCTGCTCAGGGCTCTCCTTAATTTTCCATCAATATAATTTATGAACCTCACAAAGCATTTCATACCAGAAGGATGGGGCCATTGTGCCTGTTTAGGTTACCAACATAAATTCCACCCACTTAAAGTAACATCTGTCCCTGCCCCTCCCTGCCTGTTGGTCATGTAGAGCAAGGTGTGATGGAACCTCTTCTCAGACCCTGTATCCCCCACCCTATCTTTCTTTCCTCCTTTTTTTTTTTTTTTTTTAATACAGAGTCTTGCTCTGTTGCCCAAGCTGGAGTGCAGTGGCACAATCTTAGCTCACTATAGCCTCTGCCTCCCAGGTTCAAGCAATTTTCCTGCTTCAGTCTCCCAAGTAGCTGGGATTACAAGGTGCACACCACTACACCCAGCTAATTTTTTTGTATTTTCAGTAGAAACAGAGTTTCACTGTATTGGTCAGGCTGGTCTCAAATTCCTGACCTCAAGTGATTCACCCACCTTGGCCTCCCAAAGTGCTGGGATTACAGGCATGAGCCACTCACTATTGGAGGAACCCACCCCCAATATTTCAACATAGGTTCTTTCTGTTTTCCATAAGTGTTGGATGGTCTGAGAAATAAAGAGAAAGAGTATAAAGAGAGAAGTTTTATAGCTGGGCCTCCAGGGGCGACATCACATATAGGTAGGACCGTGATGCCCACCTAAGCCTTAAAGCCAGCAAGGATTTCAAAAGGGGAGAGGGTGCAAGAACAGGGAGTAGGTCACAAGATCACATGCTTCAAAGGGCAAAAAGGAGAACAAAGATCACATGCTTCCAAGGAAACAAGACAAGGGCAAATTCAGAGCTACTGATAAGGGTCTATGTTCAGCTGTGCACATATTGTCTATATTGTCTTGATAAACATCTTAAACAACAGAAAACAGGGTTCGAGAGTAGAGAACCAGTCTGACCTCAAATTTACCAGGGTGGGGTTTCCCAATCCTAATAAGCCTGAGGGTACTGCAGGAGACCAGGGCATATTTCAGTCCTTATCTCAATCACATAAGACAGACACTCCCAGAGTGTCCATTTATAGACTTCCCCCCAGGAATGTATTCCTTTTCCAAGGTCTTAATTATTAATATTCCTTGCTAGGAAAAGAATTTATTGATATCTTCCCTACTTGCAAGTCCATTTATAGGCTCTCTGCAAGAAGAAAAATATGGCTCTATTCTGCCCAGCCTCGCGGGCAGTCAGACCTTATGGTTGTCTTCCCTTGTTCCCTGAAAATCGCTGTTATTCTGTTCTTTTTCAAGGTGCACTGATATCATATTGTTCGAACACACATGTTTTACAATCAATTTGTACAGTTAACACAATAGCGGTCCTGAGGTGACGTACATTCTCAGCTTAGGAAGGTAACAGGATTAAGAGATTAAAGTAAAGACAGGCATAAGAAATTATAAAAGTATTAATTTTAGGAACTGATAAATGTCCATATTAAAATGAAATCTTCACAGTTTATGTTCAGAGATTGAAGTAAAGGCAGGTGTAAGAAATTATAAAAGTATTATTTGGGAACTGATATATGTCCATATTAAAATGAAATCTTCACAATTTATGTTCCTCTGCCGCGGCTCCAGCCGGTCCCTCTGTTTGGGGTCCCTGACTTCCCACAGCAAGCCACCATGCCCAGCCTCCCACCCTAACTTTCTTTACTGGTTCTAGAAAACATTCCTCAGCTCATTCCAACTTTTTTTGTTTTCTGTTTTTTGTTTTGAGACAGCATCTCACTCTGTTGCCCAGGCCAAAGTGCAGTGGCACCAACACAGTTCACTGTAACCTTGACCTCCCAGGCTTGAGCAATCCTCCCACCTCAACCTCCCAAGTAGCTGGGGCTACAGGCATGCACCACATCCCACTAAGTTTTGTTGTGGTGATTAATATAGGGATCTCCCTATGTTGCCCAGGCTGGTCACAAACTCTTGGGCTTAAGCCATTCTCTCACCTTGGCCTCCCAAAGTATTAGGACTAAAGGCGTGAGCCACCATGCCTGGCCCTCCTTTTCTTTGACCACCAGCTGTAACAGTTGTGAGCTTAAGTGATAGACTTAAATGAGCCTGGAAGAAAAGTCAGAAGCAAGTTTGACTTTCGGCAGCAGCAGCACCCATGAGTATTATCAGTGGCCTCTCTTGGGTAAGTGCTGAAGAGAGTGAGAGTAAGTAAACACATGGCCCCTGCCCTGTGTTGATACTCTGTGACAACATGGATGCCCATATGACAGGAGCTGATACTCTGTGACATGGTGAAATACTCAGCCCTCCATATCCAAGGGCTGCTCATCTGTGAACTTAACCAAGCTTGCATAGAAAAATATTCAGAAAGGCCAGGTGCAGTGGCTCGTGCCTGTAATCCCAGCATTTTGGGAGGCTGAGGCAGGCATATTACAAGCTCAGGAGTTCGGGACCAGCCTAGCCAACATGACGAAATCCTGTTTCTACTAAAAATACAAAAATTAGCTGGGTGTAGTGGCATATACCTGTAATCCCAGCTGCTTGGGAGGCTGAGGCAGGAGAATCACTTGAACCCAGGAGGCGGAGGTTGCAGTGAGCTGAGATTGCACCACTGCATTCCAGTCTGGGTGACAGAGCGAGACTCTGTCTCCAAAAAAAAAAAAGAAAAAGTATTCAGAAAAAAGAATTGCATCTGTACTGAACATGTACACCACATATGTCCAACCTTTGGCTTCCCTGGGCCACACTGGGAGAAGAATCGCCTTGGGCCACACATAAAATATGCTAACCACAACTAATGAGCTAAACAACAACAACAAAAAAGGTTCATGTACAATTTTTGTGATATCTGCCACCACAGATAAGCAAAAAAGTCCTCACATTTAAAGGGTTGGAGATGGCTGATGTGCTTTTTTTTTCTTGTCATTATTCCCTAAACAATATGACAACTATTTAAATAGCATTTACATTGTATTAGGTATTATAAATATTCCAGAGATGATTTAAAGTATACTGGAAGATGTGCATAGGTTATATGTATAAACCAAAAATAAAATTCTAAATCCCCCGCAACCATCTGAACGGACCCCTCCTCTAAGCCAAGAGCATTTCAACACTAACCTGAAAAACTAGTTTTGGGCCATGATGGGACGGGGGAGCCAGAAATGCCTCATTATACCTTCCTTCTTTTTGGAATTGCTGATAGAAGAGACTCTTTAAGTCTGATAAGTACCATTTACAATCTATTATCTGTAAAGCCTGCTACCCGAGGCTTCATCTACATGATAAAAACCTTGGTCTCCAAAACCACTTATCTTAACCCAAACATTCCTTTCTATTGACAGTAACTCTTTCAACCAATTGACAATCAGAAAACTTTTAAATCTGCCCATTACTTGGAAGCTCCCACTTCCAGCTGTCCCACCTTTTGGGACCAAACCAATGTACATCTTACATGTATTGATTGATGTCTCATGTCTCCCTAAAATGTATAAACCCAAGATCTACCCCAACCACCTTGGGCACATGTCCTCAGGATCTCCTGAGGATGTGTCATGAGCTGTTGGTCATTTATATTTGGCTCAGAATAAATCTCTTTAGATAGTTTACAGAGTTTGACTCTCTTGTCGACATAAGCAAATACTACCCATTTTATATCAGGGACTTGAGCATCAGGGGATTTTGGTATCCTCAAGAGGTCCTGGAGCAACTCTTCCACATATACCAAGGGAGGGCTATATTTGGTCTTCATCCCTGTTTCCTGACACAGAGCTCCTAAAACACTTAGAATCTCCAGAGAGATAAGAGCATCTTTTGAGATAACAGATAATGAATGACTGACAGCTGAGGGCTCCTAGATAGCTTCTGGATGAGAGTTGGTCACAGGAAAGACCAAGCCCAGCTTAGAGAGTAGTGACCTTCAGCCCTACCTTCCAATGTCCAGGGAGAGGAGAAGAGCTGAAAGTTGACTTGATAACCAATAGTCAATGATACAATCAATCATGCCATTGTAATAAGGCTTCCATAAAACCCAGAGGAGAGAGTTGAAGGGGAGGGCCTTCCGGATAGCTGAACACATGGAGATTCCTGGAGGGTGGCACCCCAGAGAGGGCATGGAAGCTCTGTGCCCCTCCCCATACCTTGCCCTGTGCATCTCTTCCACCTGGCTGTTCATCTGTATCCTTTGTAATAACTTAAAAAAAAAAATCATGCTGGATGCAGTGGCTCATGGCTGTAAACCCAGCACTTTCGTAGGCCGAGGCAACTAGATCATCTGAGGTCAGGAGTTCGAGACCAGCCTGGACAAAATGGTGAAACCCTGTCTCTACTAAAAATACAAAAATTAGCTGGGCATGGTGGCTCACGCCTGTAATCCCAGTACTTTGGGAGGCCAAGACCTTCTCACCTGAGGTCAGAAGTTCAAGACCAGCCTGACCAACATCAAGAAACCCCATCTTTACCAAAAATACAAAAAATTAGCTGGGCGTGGTGACGCATGCCTGAAATCCCAGTTACTCAAGAGACTGAGACAGGAGAATCACTTGAACCTGGGAGGCAGAGGGTGCAGTGAGCCGAGATCGTGCCATTGCACTCTAGCCTGAGCAACAAGAGTGAAACTCCATCTCAAAATAAATAAATAAATAAATAAATAAATAAATAAATAAATACAAAACTTAGCTGGGCATGGTGGCAGGCGCCTGTAATCCCAGCTACTCGGGAGGCTGAGACATGAGAATCACCTGAACTCAAGAGGTGGAGATTGCAGTGAGCTAAGATCGAGCCACTTTACTCCAACCTGGGCAACAGAGTGAGAATCCTTCTTAAATAATAATAATAATAATTTAAAAATCATCAGTTTATTTATTTATATTTAGCAATGAAGCCTCACTATGTTGCCCAGGCTGGCCTCAAACTCCTGGGCTCAAGTGATTCTCCCACCTCAGCCTCTCGAATAGCTAAGACTAAAGGCGTGTACATACCTGTGCCTTGCTTCTTTGTAATATCCTTTATAAAATACTGGTAAACCTAAGTGTTTCCCTGAGTTTTGTGAGCACTCTAGCAAATGAATCAAACCCAAGGCCCGGGCTGTCAGAAGCACAGGTCACAGGCTATGCTTTTGACTGACATCTCAAGTGGGGGGCTGTCTTATAGGACTGAGCCCTTAACCTGTGGGATCTGGCAGTATCTCCAGGCAGATAGTGTCAGAATTTGACTGAATTAGAGGACATCGAGCTGGTGTCCCATGGAGAATCTACCTTGGCCAAATTGCTCGGTTGCTGTGTAGGGAGGAAACCTCACCCAGCTGGTATCTGAGTGTGGAGTTGGACATGTGAGAAGAGAAAGAATACTGCAGATTTTTTTTCCTATGTCCCTTTCTACTCAATTACAAGACTTGATATTGTCAACCTAGGGAAGAAGCTGAGGCAAAATTAATATAAGTAGAGTTTATTTGGGCTAAACTTGAGGAGTGCAACCCAGGAGCATAGATTCATGTCCTGAATATACACCCCAATTAACAGGAATTACAAGTTTACAAGTTACAAGTTTAAGGCAATAGGGTCTGATACGGCCGGGCGCGGTGGCTCAAGCCTGTAATCCCAGCACTTTGGGAGGCCGAG
>NW_012118710.1:4862959-4863359 GCF_000951035.1 Colobus angolensis palliatus | reverse complement strand
ACTGCACCCAGCCTTGGCTATACACTGTTAAGCTATAGGGTCCACACCCTATATAGTCTTTAGGGCAGCATTATTATTAATAGGTTAATTTATGGCTACTTGTGACCATAGCAAGCAGTTTCAAGAGATGACTACATAGCTCAAAAGGGGGTAGTGGGACGTGATTGCTGTCTCATTTTAATGTCTAGGTCTGATAATTTAAAAGGATTCCCATTCCTCACATAAAAGCTGTTTTTTCCATATGAATGAGTTCCTGCTCCAGAAAAAGGTAGAGGGCCCGGTCATGGTGGCTCATGCCTGTAATCCCAACACTTTAAGAGGCTGAGGACAGAGGATCACTTGAGGCCAGGAGTTTGAGGCAAACCTGGGTAACACAGCAAGACCTCATCTCCACAAAAAA
>NW_012118710.1:4862252-4862909 GCF_000951035.1 Colobus angolensis palliatus | reverse complement strand
CACTGCAACTTCTGCCTCCCGGTTTCAAGTGATTCTCCTGCCTCAGCCTCCTGAGTAGCTGGGACTACAGGAGTCTGCCACCAGGCCCGGGTAATTTTTTTTTTTTTGTATTTTTAGTAGAGATGGGTTTCACTGTGTTAGCTAGGATGGTCTCGATCTCCTGACCTCGTGATCTGACCGCCTCGGCCTCCCAGTGTTGGGATTACAGGTGTGAGCCACCACACCTGACCCGAAACTCTCTCTTTTTTGAAACAAGGTCTTGCTATGTTGCCCAGGCTGGTCTCTGAACTTCTGGACCCAAGCAATCCTCTGGCCTTGTAATCCCAACCAGCAAGACCTAGTCTATTTTTATTTTTTCTTATTTTATTTATTTTGTTTTTGAGCCCTGGCTGGAGTGCAGTGGTGCAATCTTGGCTCATGGCAACCTCCACCTCTGGGGCTCAGGTCATCTTCCTACCTCATCCTTGAAAGTAGCTGGGACCACAGGTGTGAGCCACAACACTGGGCTAGTTTTTAAATTTTTTTGTAGAGACAGGGTTTCACCATGTAGCCCAGGCTGGTCTCAAACTCCTGAGCCGAAGCACTCTGATCACCTCAGCCTCCAAATGTGCTGAGATTACAGGTGTGATCCACAGCCTGGAAGAAATTAATTTCTTT
>NW_012118710.1:4856225-4858280 GCF_000951035.1 Colobus angolensis palliatus | reverse complement strand
CGCCTCCCGGGTTCACGCCATTCTCCTGCCTCAGCCTCCCAAGTAGCTGAGACTACAGGCGCCCGCCACGTCGTCCAGGTAGTTTTTTGGATTTTTAGTAGAGACGGGGTTTCACCATGTTAGCCAGGATGGTCCCGATCTCCTGACCTCCTGATCCGCCCGTCTCGGCCTCCCAAAGTGCTGGGATTACAGGCTTGAGCCACTGCGCCCGGCCTTTTCTTTTGAGAAGGAGTCTTGCTCTGATGCTAGGCTGGAGTGCAGTGGCGTGATCTGGGCTCACAGCAACCTCCACCTCCCAGGTTCAAGCGATTCTCCTGCCTCAGCCTCCCGAGTAAGCTGGGACTACAGGCACGCACCACCATGCCCAGTTAAATTTTTCTGTATTTTTAGTAGAGACAGGGTTTCACCATGTTGTCCAGGATGGTCTCGATCTCTTGACCTCGTGATCTGCCCACCTGGCCTCCCAAAGTGTTGGTATTACAGGCGTAAGCCACTGCACCTGGCCCAAAATTAATTTTTAATGTAATTTTCTTAACCCAATATGCTCAAAATATTATCAGTTCAACATACAATCAATATAGAAACAAATTATTCAGGTATTTTACATTTTTTTTTCATGCTAAGTCTTTGAAATATGGTGTGTATGTTAAACTTGTGACAGTTTGGACTGGCCACATTTGGAGTGCTCAATGTGCACCTGTAGCTGGCGGCTACTGTCTTAAGCCACCGTGGGCCTCAAGTTTCCCTCAAAAGTGAGACCAAATTCAACAGGTCTCCCTATCTCAGGCCTTACCCTCCTCGGCCCATCCTGAAACTCCACTGGCTACTAGTTATCTTTCAAAAAAACAACTCAAATCACGTCATCCGCCTGCCTAAAAGATCTCTGGGCTGGACACGGTGACTCACGCCTGTAATCCCAGCACTTTGGGAGGCCGAGGCGGGCGGATCACGAGGTTAGGAGATCGACACCGACACCATCCTGCCTAACACGGTGAAACCTCATCTCTACTAAAAATACAAAAAATTAGTCGGGCGCAGTGGCGGGCGCCTGTAATCCCAGCTACTCGGGAGGCTGAGGCAGGAGAATGGCGTGAACCCGGGAGGCGAGCCGGAGCTTGCAGTGAGCCAAGATCGCGCCACTGCACTCCAGCCTGGGCGACGAGCGAGACTCCGTCTCAAAAAAAAAAAAAAAAAATCTCTGATCTCTCCTGCCCTTCTAAGACAAAGTCCAAGCACTTTGGCATGTTTTGAAAAACTCAACGACCTGACCCCAATTTCCTTTTTAAAAAATTATTATATGTTTTTTAGAGATAGGGTCTCTGTCACTAAGGGTGGAGTGCAGTGGTATGATCACACTCACTGGAGACTCAAACTCCTGGGCTCAAGCATCCTCCAGCCTCAGCTTCCTGAGTAGTGGGGATTACAGGTGCACCACCCAATTTCCCTTTTAAACTGTCCTCCCCTCTTCACCCTCTTCCCCACAACATGTGCCCACAATGCTAAGAACTTCTCAAACCCAACAAGCTTTTCCATCCTTGGTCCTTCTTGCATTTTTCTCTCTCCCCTTGAACATTCATCCATTCATCCAAGGAGTACCTATTAAATCTCAGGCAGTGGGGTGGGCGTTGGACCCAATTCAGGAGTTATCGGGAAACCTCTTTGACAAACTCTTATCCCTCTCCTACGCCCTCTCCTCTCCCCCCACCCCCGCCCCCCTAGCTCTAAATTTAACTCCCCGGACGCCGCTGGTTGGTTCACTCCTCCTCCCACACCCTGTCTAAAGGCCGGGAATAGAATTGTTAGCCCCTCCATCCCCACCCCTATCAAGGTCAAGAAATTGAGGCGGGGGAAGGGGTGAGCATAACCACTCAATCCCCACTTTCTCATCTGAGGAACTAAGGTACGAAACGGAGTGCTGGAGGGTACACCGGGCCTGATGTACTAAGGCAGAAACCCAGCCTTCCTGCAGTGGGCCGGGTCAGCTCGGATCTCCGCGCGGTCCTGAGCCCCCAACCCAGCCAAGGATTAATTTAGGCGAGCTATCCCGCCCACCAC
>NW_012118710.1:4841447-4855740 GCF_000951035.1 Colobus angolensis palliatus | reverse complement strand
GACGGCGTGCAGCTCCCGCCCGGGGACTACAGCACGACCCCCGGCGGCACACTCTTCAGCACCACCCCGGGAGGTAGGCGCGGGCTTGGGGACGCAGCTGGCCGGCTCCTGGGCGGGCGGGAGGATCGGGAATCGCGGATTGGACCGGGTGTCCAGGCTCAAGGGCGCTGTGACTGGAAAGAACGGAGAAGGGGCATCGGGGAGATAGCGAGGGTCATGGAAGTGGCCGCCCGTCTGCCCTCTGAGTGCGTCGTCCAGACCCAGGTTGCAAACTGCCCCGTTCGTTTCCTCTTTCTGTTAGGTGTCAGACAGCTGATACCTAACAAACACGCACGCTTCCAGGACTGCCACATGCCGAGCTGTGCTGCCCCTTGTGGGTGTTGGGGGCGCTCCCGAGGCAGGATAGGGCGGAGTCAGGGTGGCCCACGATCCAGGAGAGGCCTGGCCTGGTGTTTTTATGGAATGGGTATTATCTGTTGGGATAAATGATTCCTGCAGGGCCCTTTTTCCTTGCCGAAGCACCCCTAGTTTTGCGTTACACACGCGCGCTCTGACGGAGGTTTGGAATTGGAGGGTGCTCGCCTGCTCCAGCAGAGCCTCCCGGGCACCTGTGGCACGTTTCCCCATTTACGCGAGTGGGATCTCCGCGGGGGGGCCTGGCGCCACGGGCAGGGCTGTGCAGAAAAAAACGTGTCCGGGGAGAGGAGGAGGCACCGTGTGACCTCCCTGGGAGAGGATGAGGAAGAGGAAGCTGAGCTGGCACGGGTAGGGGGAGCAGCCTCAGGCTGCCCTCAGGAGCCTGGCATTCCCTCCCAGCCCGGGAGCCCCAGCGCACAGACGCTGATGAAACCTACGCGCCTGTTTGCATGATGAAACAAATCCTCGTGGCTCTCCACTCCCCTCCCATCCTCGCACTGCCCCCACCCCTTTGACTTCTCTCCCTTCACTCTCCACGCTGCTTTCCAAACTACTCAAAAGCGCGACAGATCCTGGCGCTTCACTCGGTGGCGGGCAGAGGCCACATGCTTATTTTCTCAGGCAGCTGTCCTACCAGCAGCGTGCACGGCCGGATCCGAGGTCCTCAGCTATTTGATCCAAAACATACGCTGTTAGAATGGTTAGGGATCTTGTCCAGCCCTGCTGCCTTATTCTACAGAGCCCGGCATTGAGGCTCCAGAGCTTGAACACGTGTCTATTGCCCATTGTCACACCGTTTTCCCAGATTGGACAAGAAATAGCAACCAGGCAGAGAAGGGAGGAATGCTTCGTTTTCTATTAGAAATGAGCCAAGGAAAAGCTCGCAGGGGCTCTTGTTGCCACTCCCGACTCATCCTCTTTCCCTTGCTGGGTCTTTTGTAGTTCATGCTGTTCTCCTTTGTCCCTGTCACAATGGTCTACCAGGACAATTCTGACAATTTTGGACTTCTTTCAACGGAGGGTGTAAACGTCTGCTGGATTTGTTCAGGGTGGGCCCTGAGGCTGGCCTGAGGGCACAGGTAGCCCTTTTTTGCACCTTTTATTGCTGGATTGTTGGGTCAAATTGGAAGCCACAGATACTGTTTATAGGCACTTCTGGCCCAGGTACCAAGGTTCACACCTGTAATCTCAGCATTTTGGGGAGTCGAGGCAGGAGAATTGCTTGAGGCCAGGAGTTCAAGACCAGCCTGGGCAACATAGTGAGACTCCATCTCTACAAAAAAAAAAAAAAAAAAAAAAAAGATGTCCTAGCTACTACAGAGGCTGAGGCCAGAGGGTCGCTTGAGCCCAGGAGTTGGAGGCTGTAGTGAGCTATGATTGGCCACTGCATTCCAGCCTGGGTGACAGAGTGAGACCCTGTCTCTAAAATAAATAATAAACATAAAATATATGAACTTCGAATCCACTTTTCACTTTGGGTTGGGAAGTGGGGAGTAGGCAGGGGGCTGACAGACCACAGCAAATCCCCCTCCTTTTGAAGGTCTTTAGCAGTAGGGGGAGTAGGGAAGGGGCTTCTGCATCAGTGCATAGCATGTTTCTGAGATCACTGGAAGAAGCTAGCAGTGCCAGGAGCCTCAAGCCAGCTCACTCTTTGGGTCGTCCAGGTACAGCTCACAGTCCGTAAGCCAGGGAAACCCAGCTTACTTCCACTAAAGTCAAGCAAGCCTGGTGGGCCTCGATTAGCCAAGGTGTGAACTCTTCCTCCAAAGCCCACCTCAGCCCACCTCTGCTAGGGCAGAGAAGCTGAAATGGTCACATTGCAGGACCCTTTTGCTCCAGAGCAGAATACTGTGTCTCAACCTTCCAGGTGCTTGAGGATAACTGGGGGCTTCATTTAAGTGCATATTCTGATTCTGTAGGTGGGGGTGGGGACTAGATTCAGCATTTCTTTCTTTTTTTTTTTTTTTTTTTGAGAAGGGTCTCACTCTGTCGCCTAGGCTGGAGTGCATTGGCGTGATCTCAGCTCACAGCAACCTCCACCTCCCAGATTCAAGCAATCCTCCCACCTCAGCCTCCCTAATAGCTGGGACAACAGGCACATGCCACGCATGCCCGGCTAATTTTTGTATTTTTTGGCAGAGACGGGGGTTTCACTGTGTTGGCCAGGCTGGTCTCAAACTCCTGACCTCAATTAATCTGCCTGCCTCGGCCTTCCAGAGTGCTGGGATTACAGGCATGAGTCACCATGCCCGGCCTAGATTCAGCATTTCTAACTAGCTCTCAGTGATTGGTGCACATACCACACTCTGAGTACTCAGGAATTAGTGGAACATAACTCCCCTCACCTTTCAGATCTCTGGAGTCTGGCAAAAAAAAAAAAAAAAAATTGATGACTCCATCCAGGTAAACCTTGAGGTTGGGTTCAGCATCCGTCTCTAAATCATGGTGTGGAGAGTCAGGCTTTTGATAGAGTGTCTGTATGGCTGTCTGCACCTACTTACTTATAGGGACTGTCAGCTTCTCAGGAAGAACCACTGGAGTAAGTGCCCACCAGTCACTCCTGCTGGGAATGGCCCTCAAGTGATTGTCCCTGGAGGGAAAGAAGCAGAGTTGGGTTGCGCTGTCTCCATTCCTGTGACTCCAGTTTGCTTTCCTTTTTTTTTTTTTTTTTTTGAGACAGGGTCTCACTGTGTCACCCAGGCTGGAGTACAGTAACATGAACATAGCTCACTGCAGTCTCAAACTCCTGGGCTCAAGTGATCCTCCTGCCTCAGCCTTGCAAGTAGCTGGGACTATAGGCACGTGCCCCCATGCCCTGCTAATTTTTTGGTTTTTTTGTAGAGGCAGGGTCTCTCTGCATTGCCCAGGCTGGCCTCAGACTCCTGGGTTCAAGCAATCCTCCCACCTCGGCCTCCCAAACTGTTGGGATTATAGGCATGAGTCACCTCACCCGGCCTCCAGTTTGCTTTCCATGGTCATTAACCATTTGCACACTGAGGCTCTGCTGAGGTTAGCTGTCCGGAGTACTTAAGAGAATTTTGCTGAAGGGAGTGTCATGTATGAATATTTGAGTCTTTGGAGTCTTAGAAATATCCAGCAACACCATAAACAACCCATTAGCCAGCAGAACCTTTGAGTGGGTCAGAAAGAAACTTTCCCTTATCGATCTCCACATTCCCAGCTCCGTGTTGCATGTTTGACTCTGAAGCCTACATACAGGCTTGGATGGCAGTTGTGCCAAAGACCCATACCTGGATAAGGTGAATCCGAGGTGAGCAGGTAGGGCTGCAGGTGTTAATGGCACCCTGTTTGGTTAAGCAAACAAGGTCTGTGCCCGGGAAGCTTACCTTGGAGCAGCTCCCAAGTCTTTGGACATGAAAGAGGCAGTGCTGGGAAGAGGGGGACGTAGGCTGGGCACGGAAGCCAGAGCACAGCCCATGTCCTGAGGCCTTAGTCACATAGAGGGAAGAAGTTATTATTAAGGATGAGTTAAAAGAGCTTGGACATTAATGCAGTGAGGGAGAAACAATGGACCCTCTTCTCACATTTACCTGAGCTTCCTTTTAAAGTGTTTGAAGGAGCCGGGTGCAGTGGCTCGCACCTGTAATCCCAGCTACTAGGAAGGCTGAAGCAGGAAAATTACTTGAGGCCAGGAGTTCAGGACCAGCCTGAGCAACATAATGAGACTGTCAGTATAAATTAAATAAATAAAATTTTTAAAGTGTTGGAAGCATTCCACACTGAGTCCCTTATTAAAGATTTGGTGGGGGGGTTCCTGGTGTAGAGCACCCCAGACTCCCACCAATCCCCAGACTCCTTTTTATTATCATTATTATTATTATTATTATTTTGAGATGGAGTTTCGCTCTTGTTACCCAGGCTGGAGCGTAGGATGCAGTGGTGCGATCTCGGCTCACTGCAACCTCTGCCTCCTGGGTTCAAGCGATTCTCCTGCCTCAGCCTCCCAAGTAGCTGGGATTATAGGCATCTGCCACCACACATGGCTAATTTTTGTATTTTTATTAGAGGCAGGGTTTCATCTTGTTAGTCAGGCTGGTCTCAAACTCCTGACCTCAGGTGATCCACCCACCTCAGCCTCCCAAAGTGCTACAATTACAGGCCTGAGCCACCACACCCAGCCTTATTATTATTATTATTATTTTATTTTATTTTTGAGGCAGTCTCATTCTGTCACCCAGGCTAGACTGCAGTGGCGTGATCTCAGCTCACTGCAACCTCTGCCTGCCAGGTTCAGGCTGATTCTCCTGCCTCAGTCTCCCCGGTAGCTGGGATGACAGGCACATGCCACCATGCCCAGCTCATTTTTTATGTATTTATTTATTATTTGTTTGTTCCTTGAGATGGAGTCTTGCTCTGTCGCCCAGGCTGGAGTGCAATGATGCGATCTTGGCTCACTGCAACCTCCACTTCCTGGGTTCAAGCAATTCTCCTGCCTCAGCCTCCCAAGTATCTGGGTTTACAGGCGTGCTACCACACCTGGCTAATTTTTTGTATTTTTAGTAGAGACGGGGTTTCACCATGTTGGCCAGGCTGGTCTCGAACTCGTGACCTCGTGATCCACCCGCCTCGGCCTCCCAAAGTGCTGAGATTATTTTATTTTATTTTTGAGGCAGAGTCTCCTTCTGTCACCAGGCTGGAGTGCAGTAGCACTATCTCGGCTCACTGCAGCTTCCACCTCCTGGGTTCAAGCAATTCTCCTGCCTCGGCCTCCCGGGTAGCTGGGACCACACACCCGGCTATTTATTTTTGTAGAGACAGGGTCATGCTTTGTTTCTGAATCTGACCCTCTAGTTTTTTTTATTATTTGAAAGGAGAGGCCAGGTGCAATGGCTCACACCTTGGGACGCCGAGCAGATCTCCTGAGGTCAGAAGTTCAAGACCAGCTTGGCCAACATGGTGAAACCCCATCTCTACTAAAAAAAACAAACAAAAAAAATTAGCCAGCCCTGGCATGGGCGCTTGTAATCCCAGCTACTCAGGAGGTTAAGGCGTGAGACTCGCTCGAATGATTCTGGGTGACAAGAGTGAAACTCCGTCTCAAAAAAAAAGAAACAAGAGAGAGAGAGTTTGATTTTTTTTTCTTCCTAAAAGAGCGAAAAAGTCCTTCATTGCCAAATCTGAGGAAAAGTGGTCAGTAGAGCAGTACTGTATTTATCCATTGACATAAAGTAGCGAGGCGTTTTCTCATATAGACCTTTATTTTGATGTTCTGGAAGATGAGTTAGGAAGGCACAGCAATATTGTTTCTTTTTTTTTTTTTTTTTTTTTTTTTAATTTGAGACAGGGTCTCACTTTGTCACCCAGGCTGGAGTGCAGTTGCAGCCTCAACCTCCTGGACTCAAGTGATCCTCCCATCTCAGCCTGCCAAGTAGCTGTGACTACAGGCGTGCACCACCATGCCCGGCTAATTTTTGTATTTTTTGGTAGAGCTGGGATTTCACCATGTTGCCCAGGCTGGTCTCAAACTCCTGAACTCAAGTAATCCACCCACCTTGGCCTCCCAACGTTCTGGGATTACAGGCATGCTTCACCGTGCCTGGCCTGGGAAGGCACAGCAATATTGAAAAAAAAGGAACATTGCTTTCCAAGGTGAGTTTTTGAAGAAAAAATGTTCAATTGTGCACATACATTCTTGCCTGTGCCAACAAACCCATGAAAAACCTGTTTCTTTCTGGTCTGACTTAGACCCATGCCTGGGGTCTCTCTCCCTTATGATTCATAGCGAATGAATCACACTTATTTGTTTACGTGTTTGTTCCCTAGCTAGGTTAGCCAGGAAATTTTTTCAGAGCAGTCTCACTCATCTTTGTATTCACATGACCTAATGCCAGGTCTAATGTCCGGAAGGTGAAGAGTTGAAAAGAATGCTGGAATGAAAGTGTTCCCCTCAGGATAACCTAGTTCTCTTATTTTATTTATTTATTTCTTTTTAGACGGAGTCTTGCTCTGTCGCCCAGGCTGGAGTGTAGTGGCATGATCTCAGCTCACTGCAATCAACTCCCTGGTTCAAGTGATTCTCCTGCCTCACTTTCTGAGTAGCTGGGATTACAAGCACACGCCACCACGCCCAGCTAATTTTTGTATTTTTAGTGGAGACAGGGTTTCACCATGTTGGCCAGGCTGGTCTCGATCTCCTGACCTTGTGATCCGCCCGCCTCGACCTCCCAGAGTGCTGGGATTCCAGGCGTGAGCCTCCGTGCCTGGTCAGGATAACCTAGTTTTCTTACCATCAGGCCTCGGTCTCCGCTGGCTTAATGATGATGTTTAAATTTCCTTTTCTGTCCTTTCAGTTGCAGGGTCTAAGTGTTTATCTCAGAATGTCCCAGGGGCAGAAACTTTCTCTGTTTTGATATTGTTGTTGTCTGTTTTTTGTTTGTTTGTTTGTTTTATGAGACAAAGTCTTACACTGTTGCAGGTTGGAGTACAGTGGCATGATCATGGCTCACTGCAGCCTCAACCCCCTGAGCTCAGCTGATCCTTTTGCCTCAGCCTCCCCAGTAGCTGGGACTACAGGCACACGCCACCAAGCCTGGCTAATCTTTAAATATGTAGTAGAGACAGAGTTTTGTCATGTTGCCCAGGCTAGTCTGGAACTCCTGGGCTCAAGAGATCCACCGCCTCAGCCTCCCAAAACACTGGGATTACACGCATGAACCACTGGACCGGCCAGAGAATAACTTTCTCTGAACCCTCCTACTTACCCTCATACAGATGATCCCCGATTATGATGGTGCGACTACAATTTTTGACCTTACGATGGTGTGAAAGTGATATGTGTTCAGTAGAAATTGTACTTTTTAAAATTGTTTTTAAGACAGAGTCTTATTCTGTTACCCATGTTAGAGTGCACAGGCATGATTTCGGCTCACTGCAATCTCCGTCTCTCAGGCTCAAGCAGTCCTCCCACCCCAGCCTCCCAAGTAGCTGGGACTACAGGTGTGTGCCACCACGCCCAGCCTAGAAATTGTACATTGAGTTGTGAATTTTGATCAGTTTCTGGGCCAGCGATATGAGGTACATACTCTCAAGACACTCGGCTGGGACAGTGAGCTGCAGCTCCCATTTAGCCCCACAAACATGAGGACAAATGGCCAGTCACAAGCTTGTCCAACCCGAGGCCCTTGGGCAACATGCACCCTGGACAGCTTTGAATGAGGCCCAATACAAGTCCGTAAACTTCCTTAAAACATTATGAAATGTCTTTTTTTTTTTTAAAGCTCAGCTGGAGTGCAATGGCGCAATCTTGGCTCACTGCAACCTCCGCCTCCTGGGTTCAAGTGATCCTTCTGCCTCAGCCTCCCAAGTAGCTGGGATTACAGGCATGTGCAACCATGCCCAGCTAATTTTGTATTTTTGGTAGAGACGGTGTTTCTCCATGTTGGTTAGGCTGGTCTCGAACTCCCGGCCTCAGGTGATCTGCCCGCCTCGTCCTCCCAAAGTACTGGGATTACAGGTGTGAGCCACCGCGCCCAGCCAGTGTTAGTGTATTTTACGTGTGGTCCAAGACAATTCTTCTTCCAGTGTGGCCCAGGGAAGCCAGAAGATTGGACAGCCCGCTATAGAGTCTATAGTGTGCTGAGTTGCCAGATACTTTGTCCAGCTGTAGGCTAATGTAAGTGTTCTGAGCACATTTAAGGTAGGGAAGGCTAAGGTATAATGTTCAGTCAGTTACGTGTACTAAATGCTTTTTTTTTTTTTTTGAGACAGAGTGTCACTCTGTCGCCCAGGCTAGAGTGCAGTGGTGCAATCTCTGCTCACTGCAACCTCTGCCTCCCAGGTTCAAGCCATTCTCCTGCCTCAGCTTTCCAAGTAGCTGGGATTATAGGCATATGCCACCACACCCAACTAATTTTGTATTTTTAATAGAGATGGGGTTTCATCATGTTGGTCAGGCTGGTCTCGAACTCCTGACCTCAAGTGATCTGCCTGCCTCAGCCTCCCAAAGTGCTGGAATTATAGGCGTGAGCCACCGCTCCTGGCCCTAAATGCATTTTTGACTTATGATATTTTCTACGTATGGTGGATTTATTGGGACATACTTCATTTTAAGTCAAGGAACATTTGTATTAAACAGTATCGATGATATTACTTTTCCCAATATTACCGAACGGGGAGTGGATGTGACCTTTTCTTTTAAAACAAAAACAAAAAACTTTTTACAGATAGGGCCTCACCTCTGTGGCCCAGGCTGGAGTGCTTATGGGCTGAAGTGCAGTGGCGCAATCACTGCTCACTAACTTTGAGCTCCTCGACTCAAGCAGTCTTCCTGCCTCAGCTTCCCGAGTAGCTGGGAGCACAGGCACACACTACCACACCTGGCTAATTTTTATTTTTTGTAGAGATGAGGTCTCTCATTTCTGCCAACCCTGGGCAGCCGGGTTGCCCAGGCTGGTCTTGAACTCGTGGCCTCAAGCACTCCTCCTGCCTCAACCTCCCAAAGCATTGGGATTACAGATGTGAGCCACTGCACCTGGTGACTTTTTCTTATACTGAACAAGTCAGTATTGGGGTCAGGGTCTCAGACACTGGGACTGATGCTCTTTATTTACCTGTTTGCATCCGGCATTGCTGACAAGGCAAGAGTAGATAACTGCTGCCCACTGGCATTTAGGCATGGGCAGCACAGGGCGCCTTGTAATCTAATGGTTATGCCCATGAAAGCTCATTAAGAGAGCTCAGATACTAGGCCCAGAGGAGCAGGGCTTCTTAGCTGCCTAGGGACACTTGGTGAAAATGGTTGTATCAGCTATTGAGTCTTGCTCTGTCACCCTGGGTGGAGTGCAGTGTATAACAAGCCATCCCTAAACAGTAACTAAGCAGCAGCAATTTGTTATTGCTCTCTATCCTTTGGGTTGGTTGGATTATTTGCAGATCTTGCTGAGCTTATTTGTATTGCTGCATACAGTTGATGGCTAGATTGTCCTGGGGTAGAAGCTCCAAGATGGTCTTACCTATACATCTGGGGCATTGCTGGGGACAGCTGGAAGCCTGGGAGTTCTCTCTATCCTCTTGGTCTCCCAACATTCCGATCACTCAGTAGTCTAGCTTGAATTTTATTTACATGGTAGTTTCCAAGGCCACTTAAGGCCTAGGCTCAGAAGTCCCATAACATCACTTACCAAGTATTCTATTGGTCAAAGCAAGTCACAGGGCCAGTCCAGATTCAGGGAAAGGAGAAAAAAATGCCTTTTGTTGTTGTTGTTGTTGTTTAAAGATGGAGTCTCCCTCTGTTGCCTGAGTAGCTGGGATTACAAGCAGGCACCACCATACCCAGCTAATTTTTGTATTTTTAGTAGAGACAGGGTTTTACCATGTTGTCCAGGCTGGTCTTGAACTCCTGAGCTCAAGTGATCCACCCACCTCGGCCTCCCAAAGTGCTGGGATTACAGGCATGAGCCATTGCACCTGGCCTTTTTTGTTTGCTTGTTTGTTTGACAGAATCTGGCTCTGTCGCCCAGGCCAGAGTGCAGTGGCACAATCTCAGCTCACTGCAACCTCCACCTCCCGGTTCAAGTGATTCTCTTGCCTCAGCCTCCCAAGTAGTGGGGATTACAGGCGCCTGCCACCACTCCTGGCTAATTTTTGTATTTTTAGTAGAGACGGGGTTTCACCATGTTGGCCAGGCTGGTCTCGAACTTCTAACCTCAGGCAATCTGCCTACCTTGGCTTCCCAAAGCACTGGGATTACAGGCGTGAGCCACGATGCCTGGCAGGAAATACATGCCTTTTAATGAGAGAAGCTACATGTGCAAACAGGAATGGGAGGAGTGGTAGGAGCCACATTTTCGATAATCCTCCACGAGGGCCAGACCTCAAAGCATGGGTCTTAGAGGGAAGGTGCTGCCCATCCTGATGTGTGGCCAGCAGAGCCAGGACCAGGTACAGAAGCCGAATGGAATCACAACCGTGTGAATCAGGGTTAAAGAACAAAGGACACCTTCCTGAAGGTACTGACTCATAGATCCCATACCCTGTTCTCACGGCCTTATGATCACCTCCACAAAGCAAACCACACAAGGTCAGGTGCAGTAATTCATGCCTGTAATCCCAGCACTGTGGGAAGCCAAGGTGGGTGGATTGCTTGAGGCCAGGAGTTCAAGACCAACTTGGGCAAATAGTGAGACCCTGTCTTTACAAAAAAATTTAAAAACTAGCCAGGTGTCGTGGCATGCACCTGTAGTCCTAGTTACTTGGGAAGCTGAGGTAGCAGGCTCTCTGGAGCCCAGGAATTTGAGGTTACGGTGAGCTGTGATCATGCCACTGCACTCCAGCCTATGTAACAGAGTGAGACCCTGTCCCAGGGAAAAAAAAAAAAAAAAAGCAAACCACATAGGTGACATAGGTGGCCATGATGTATTACTAAGCAATGTATTACTCTTCGTGTTGTGCCTTCATTGCAGGCCACCACCCAAACCATCTCCTCTTCCCCCTCCAAGCGTCCTGCAGGCCAGGCTTTGGCAACACTCTTCAGGGGAGCCCACACCTGCCCTGCCGGACCCAGCACTCCCTGCAATAGGATAGACTCATATGTCTGTGCCCAGCAGTACAACACCAGGCAGGAATGAGAATAGCAGAGGGTGCAGTCGGGCTCAGTACTCCCTTTGGTTTGGAAGTGGACAATGTGGAGGTCTCTTGCCTGAAGGAGTGTGTATGTGAGTGTGTGGTGTAAACAGATTTCTCTCTTCTGCCCTACTGGACACAAGGGTAGAGCGGGCCTGCATTAGTTTACTATGGCTGCCATAACAAAATAGCACGGATTGGGTGCTTTAAACAAAATGAATTCTCTCCCAGTTCTGGAGGCTGGAAGTCCAAGATCAAAGTGCCAGCAAGGCTGGGTTCTGAGGCCCTTCTCCTTGGCTTGCAGATGGCCACCTTCTCCCTGTGTCTGCACATGGGCCTTCCTCTGTCTGCATCCAAATCTCTTCTCAAGGACCTCAGTCAGATTGGATTAGGGCTCCACCCTAACAGCCTCA
This sequence comes from Colobus angolensis palliatus, assembly GCF_000951035.1. Lineage (NCBI taxonomy): Eukaryota > Metazoa > Chordata > Mammalia > Primates > Cercopithecidae > Colobus > Colobus angolensis. The sequence continues at coordinate 4,844,329 of NW_012118710.1, read as the reverse complement.
TTTTAATTTAATTATCCCTTTAAAGACTCTATCTTCGAATACAGTTAGTTACATTCCGAGGTACTGGGGTTGGGCTTCCACATAAGAGTTTTGGGGGCAGGCCGAGCATGGTGGCTCATGCCTGTAATCCCAGCACTTTGGGAGGTCAAGGCAGGTGGATCACTTGAGGTCAGGAGTTCAAGACCAGCCTGGCCAACATGGCAAAACTCTGTCTCTACTGAAAATACAAAAAATTACCCAGGCATGGTGGTGGGTGCCTGTAATCTCAGCTACCAGGAGGAGGCTGAGGCAGGAGAATCTCTGGAACTGGGGAGGTGGAGGCTGCAGTGACCTAAAATCATGCCACTGAACTCCAGTCTGGATGACAGAGTGAGACCCCATCTCACACACACACACAAAAGTTTTTGGGAGAGATGCTATTCAACTATTCAGCTTATAACAGGGCCGTTCCCCTTTCCAACTGGGACAGCAGGAACTGCTGTTTCTAATGGGAGGCATTTCAGAAGGGCATTCCCTATTGGTAATGAATTTCAGAGGCAGCTTTACCTATAGGGTACATTTGAAGTGTTTGGGAGGCGATTAAGGAAGGGGAGGAGCTTGGCCAGCAATCAGAATAATTAGCTCAGCTATTTTGTTCTGAAAGTCTCTGTCAAAGTCAATTTTCTTTTCTTTTTTTCTGTTGCTTTTTGTTTTTTGAGACAGAGGCTTGCTCTGTTGCCCAGGCTAGAGTGTAGTGGTGCGATCTTGGCTCACTGCAACCTCCGCCTCCCAGGTTCAAGCGATTCTCCTGCCTCAGCCTCCTGAGTAGGTGGGACCACAGGTGCACACCACCACACCCGGCTAATTTTTGTATTTTTAGTAGAGATGGGGTTTCACTATGTTGGCCAGGCTGGTCTTGAACTCCTGACCTCAGGTGATCCACCTGCCTTGGCCTCCCAAAGTGCTGGGATTACAGGCGTGAACCACCGCGCCCAGCCTGAAGCCAATTTTCAAAGAAACTGACCTATTCCCTCCCATGCCAGAGCCTCAGAGGGAGAGGCTGCCGATCGTCCCCATCTGGTATCCAGCAGCTTCATAAGACCCCTGGCCCCTGAGAAATGTTGGGATCTTGGTTCTCTTTGTGGAGGTGGGTGGTTGGGGGGTAGAGGTAAAGAAGAGTCTTGGACTGAGTGTGTTCTGCCTCTCTCACCAAGACTTCCCCCTGGCAGTTCTGTCCTGCTTGTCAAATAGACCATCCAGCCAGAAAAGCCACCCAGATACATGCGATTCCTCCCTGGACTGTGTGACGAGGAGGGAGGGAAGACCGAGATTCTGGCGTGTCGGCATATTTACCTCCAGGTTGACAGGGAGCTGCTGCTCAGACCTGGAGTTCAGATTGTCCAGGGTGTTTTGCTCACTGGCTGTTGGCTTGGATCTGAGCACAAGCATTTGAACCTCCCCCACCCCGGCCCTGTTGTGAAATGCTCTCCCTCTCCCTGGAATGGGAACAGCAGTTCTAGGAATTCCATCCTCGTACTTTCACTAAGCCTCACGTCCCCCCATCCAGGGGAAGAATGCTTCTGCCAAAGGAACCCCAGGGGAAAGTGAGGGCCATGCGCAGCTCAGTTTACAGAAGTCCTGTCCAGCCACAGAGTATGGGCACTGGAGGGCTATGGGGAAGCGCTCAAGGCAGGGAACATCCTGTTCTGACAAGCACCCAGAAGTCTAAGACCTCTTAATTTTTCCAGCTGAGAGTGTTAGCTAAGGGGTGGTAGCCTGGTCTGCCTTACTAATTTTACTGTATTTTGTAGAGACAGGGTCTCACTCTATCACCCAGGCTGGAATACAGTAGCATGATCCTAGCTCATTGCAGCCTCAAACTCCTGGGCTAAAGCGATCCTCCTGCCTCAGCCTCTGGAGTAGCTGGGACCATAGGCATACGCCATCATGCCAGGCTACTTTTTAAATTTTTTTGTAGAGACGGGGGTCTCCCTGTGTTGCCCAGTCTTGTCTCAAGCTCCTGGCCTCAAGCAATCCTCATGCCTTGGCCTCCCAGAGCACTATAATTGCAGGCATGATCCAGCCGTGCTAATTTTAAACAGTAGGAGGCATTTGGGATTGGAGTCAAGGTGGATTAGGTTGGCCTCTGGATGGCTGTGAAGGGACAGCCTTTCTGGGCCTCAGTTTCCTCTTCTGCAAGGTGAGGCTCCTACGTGGGGAGTTGGGGGAATAAGACCTAGCACATCAGGCTGTGAGCACAGACCAGAGGGAATGACGGATGGCAACCACGATTGCTGTATGCACCTCGCCTGAAAATCTAAGCCTTCATTCATGCAGCACTCCAGTGCTCCTTCGCTTCCAAATATGCTTCCTGTTCCCGGCTCGTGACATCCTTCTTTGGTTGTGCATGTTCTCCCAAGTGATTTTCTCTTTAACAACAATTATGTGAGTGTCACTTTATTCTCATACAAAGAATCTTGATGTTCTTTATTTTTTTTAATCTTCACGATACTCCTCTGAGGTGTGGATTTTGTTATTCCCTCCCTCTTATAACTGAGGAATGAAAGTACAAGTTCAGGGACTGGTATGTGGCAAGCCCAGGTTTGAGGCCAGAACATCTGCCTCCAAGCACTATGCTATTTGTACATTAAGTACCTGCCAACAAGGAGATCCTAAAAATAAATGGCACATGCCTGGTGCTTTCAAAATAGTTTGAATGAGGCTAGTACAATGCCCTTGTTTTACAGATGAGGAAACTAGAACCTAAGGGAATGTCTCTGTGGCTTTATTTATTGTAATCCCAGAACTTTGGGAGGCTGAGGTGGGGGGATTGCTTGAGCCCACAAGTTCAAGACCAGCCAAGGCAATATGACAAAACCTTATCTCCAAAAAAAAAAAAAAAA
>NW_012118710.1:4838307-4840670 GCF_000951035.1 Colobus angolensis palliatus | reverse complement strand
TAATTTTTGTATTTTTAATAGAGACAGCGTTTCACCATGTTGGTCAGGCTGGTCTCAAACTCCTGACCTCAAGTGATCCACCTGCCTTGGCCTCCCAATGTGCTGGGATTACAGACATGAGCCACCCCACCCGACCTACCCCTGGCTAATTTTTAACTTCTTTTGTAGAGATGAGATCATGATTTGTTATCCATGCTGGTCTTGAACCCCTCCGTTGCTTTATACATTGAAAGCAAACTGCTGTCACCACAAAACATGCCTGGAAAACAAAATATCATTCCTATATTTGGTGCACACCTGGAGTTTAAAATCCTGAAGGATACTGGCTAGCAAATATGCTGAAGTTCATGATGGTTCTTGGTTTCCGTGGGCCTAAAAAGGAGGGAGGACGCCCTCATTCTGTCCCTTCCAAGTCTCTCTCCTGAGTTGCTTACCTGTCCTCTGATTTGTCCCTGCTTTGACTGATAATTGGTTGCTGGTATGGATGGCACTGAATAAATGGTGAAATATGTCACCGGGACCCTGCAGGTCATGATAAGAACTCGAATTGTATGGGGCTTCTCTTGTATCAGCCAGTGTTCAAATCCACACAGTAACTCTATGAAGTTGGCACTATCATCATCATCATCATCATCGTCATCGCCAATCTGGAGAAGCAGAAACTGAGGCACAAAGAGTTTAAGTCATAACTTGCCCAGAGTTGTGAGAGCTAGCAAGTGGAATGACAGAGCTGGGTTTCCAAAGGATTTCAGGTAGAATGAGCCTCAGTTATTGTCCCCAGATAGTTCAAGACCGAACCTTGAACTGGACCCCCCAGCAAGCGATGGGCTGGATCCCAGCTACACAAATGGTTTGAGGTGTAGGGGTGCTCCTCTCTTCTTTCCCTGCCCTGCTGGGAGGCAGGGTTCTGGGTTTCCTTGCTCTGCATCTCTGGGTTGGCAATCAAGGTCAGCCTTAGCTCACCTCCCTCACCTCTTGGGCACTGCAGAACTGGGGTGAGATGGATGTTTCTCTGGACCAGGGGTTTAGGGTCAGGCTGCTTGGAAGCAGGAAGATGGAGGACTTGGGATCTGTGTCCCTCGGTTTCCACGTACGCCTGTCTGTGGACTTCATACACTTGGCTGTGATCACGTGTTTACAGGTCTTTCTCGACTAAATTAGATAAGGTTTAGATCTAGGTGCTTTCACTACATCTGACTTTTTTAAATCCCTAGCACCTCGCATGGTGCTAGTACAAAGCAGAGGTTCAGTGAGTAAATAAATGAGACCAGCACACCTACTTTCAGGAAAAAGGATTGAGCAAAGACTGGCAAATATGTGGGTGAGGATTAACACTTTTGTCCCTGGATTGCAGTAGTCTCTATACTTGAATACAGTTCATGGGAGTTAAGGTGTAATGTAGGTTTTTTTGTTTTTTTTGTTTTTGTTTTTGTTTTTTTTTGAGACAGAGTCTCACCCTCTTGCCCAGGCTAGAGTGCAGTGGCACGATCTCGGCTCACTGCAACATCTGCCTCCCGGGTTCAAGCAGTTTTCCTGCCTCAGCCTCCCGAGTAGCTGGGATTACAGGCGCATGCCACCACACCCAGCTAATTTTTGTATTTTTAGTGGAGACAGGGTTTCACCATGTTGACCAGGCTGGTCTTGAACTCCTGACCTCAGGTGATCTGCCTGCCTCGGCCTCCCAAAGTGCTAGGATTACAAGCATGAGCCACCGCACTTGGCCTGTTTTTTTGTTTTGTTTTGTTTTGTTTTGAGACAGGGTCTTGCTCTGTCGCCCAGGCTGGAGCGCAGTGGCACGATCTCAGCTCACTGCAGCCTCTGCCACCTAGGTTCAAGCAATTCTCCTGCCTCAGCCTCCCAGTAGCTGGGATTACAGGCGCATGCCACCACACCCAGCTAATTTTTGTATTTTTCGTAAAGACAGGGCTTTGCCATGTTGGCCAGGCTGGTCTCGAACTCCTGACCTCGGGTGATCCACCCACCTTGGCCTCCCAAAGCACTGGGATTACAGGCATGAGCCCCTGCGCCCAGCCTGAATCTCTTTTTTGGTAAATGAGGTTTTTTTTTTACCTCTGTCTTTTCTCTCTTCCTCTCCCCTCATTGTCCCAGTAAAATTACATTTCAAAGTTTTAAAAAATCCAGCCAGGTGCAGTGGCACACACCTGTAATCCCAGCTCCTCAGGAGGCTGAGGCGGGAAGATCACTTGAGTCCAGAAGTTTGAGTCTAGCCTGGGCAACATAGCAAGATTCTGTCTTTAAGGAAAACAAAAAACAAAAACAGGCTGGGTGCAGTGGATTGCTTGAGACCAGGAGTTCCAGCCCACCCTAGGCAACATGGTAAAACCCTGTCTCTACAAAAAAAT
>NW_012118710.1:4833746-4836412 GCF_000951035.1 Colobus angolensis palliatus | reverse complement strand
TTTTTTTTTTTTTTTTTTTTGCAGCCTCCTCCTTGTGGGTTTAAGCAGTCTTCCTGCCTCAGCCTCCCGAGTAGCTGGGATTATAGGCACATGCCACCATGCCCGGCTAATTTTTGTATTTTTGGTAAAGATGGGTTTTCACTATGTTGTCCAGGCTGCTCTTAAACTCTTGATCTCAAGTGATCTACCCACCTCGGCCTCCCAAAGTGCTGGGATTACAGGCATGAGCTATGAACACCCGGCCTTTCTTCATATTTTTAAAGTAAATTCCCTTTTATTAGTTTCTCTTTTCTCTTTCTAGACTTACTGCCATCCAGTATTGGACCCCTAATTTATTATCTTTTTGCCTGTTGTTCATCTCTCTTTGTCCTTTTGTTTTTCTTTTTTTTTTTTTTTTGAGATGGAATCTTGCACCGTCCCCAGGCCAGAGTGCAGTGGCACAATCTTGGCTCACTGCAGCCTCCGCCTCCTGGGTTCAAGCAGTTCTCGTGCCTCAGCCTCCTGAATAACTGGACTACAGGTGTGCATCACCACATCCAGCTAATGTTTTGTATTTTTAGTAGAGACGGGGTTTCACCATGTTGGCCAGGCTGGTCTTGAACTCCTAACCTCATGTGATCCCCCCGCCTCAGCCTCCCAAAGTGTTGGGATTGTATACGTGAACCACCACACCCAACCTCTTTTGTTTTTCTTTAAGGTTTTCTGCTTCCTTTATTACCTGTTTCCTCCTGTTGGTTTGCTTAGATTGTTTATTTTTTGACACAGGGTTTCACTCTGTCACTCAAACTGGAGTACAGTGGCGCGATCTTAGCTCACTGCAGCCTTGGACCTCCTGGGCTCTGGCGATTCTCCCACCTCTGCCTCCTGGGTAGCTGGAACTACAGGCGTGTGCCACCACACTTGGCTAATTTTTGTCTTTTTTGTAAAGACAGGATTTCACCGTGTTGCTCAGGCTGATCTCAAACTCCTGGGCTCAAGCAATCAGCCTGCCTTGGTCTTTCCTTTCTTTCTTTTTTTTTTTGAAAGACAGGGTCTCACTCTTTTGCGCAGGCTACGGTGCAGTGGCATGATTATAGCTCACTGCAGCCTCAACTTCCTGGGCTCAACTGATCCTCCCACCTCAGCCTTCCAGAGTGTTGGGATTACTTATAGGTGTGAGCCACTGCACCAGGCCTGGCTGTTTTTATTTAAGGGTGGGGAACTCAGGAGCTGACCAGGAGTCCCTTGTGAGGCCCAGAGACTGATGGGTTCCATCTGGTGGCTAGCTGGTTTTATTCACTGCGCGGACCCCCGTGCCACAATCAGTTTCTGTAGGTCTTTATCTTCACTCTTTATTCTGAAGCGGGGAAAGGAGAGGGCTTAAGGCTCACCATTCATGAGGTCAACTTTAATTTCCCTGTCACCCCTCTCCTTGGGGCAAGGGACACCTGGCACCCCTCTGGTAAGTTTGCTCAAGAGAGTAAACCTCAGGGCAGCTGCTAGATGCTGGTAAGAACCTGGGGTTTCCATTTTCCATACAGACTTCCAAGCAGTCTCCTTGTTATCAGTCCCCATCCCCAGATTCCATGCTGTGCCTAATTCCTGAACCTTCCTGGGGTTCTCTGGGGCAAACGGAGAACTTGCTCCACCCCCATCTCCCTGCATTTCAGTGTCACCCGCTTGCTCCCCTTGAGATCGTTGACTGTTCCTGTACTTGCCTCTGTCTTTACCTGTTGTGATTTGGGGTGACAGTTGGAGCTCTCCCTTCATCCAGGTTGGAGAACGTGCTTGTACTTCTCATTCTTGGTGTTTGGCATGACTTTTGAGAGGAGCAGGAGAAAAATGTCATGGCTCTGCCATCTTGAAGTCGCTTTGATCCTCAAAAGCACTTTATACTCTTTGTTTGTAGTGACCTAGTAGAGGTGGGTCATTTACCCCAGTGTAGAGAGGGGTCCAAGACAGGCCTGCTGAGGACATAGGACCTCAGCTAAAGAGGTTTTGTTTTCCTCTTATTTATTTATTTATTTATTATTTTTTTGTGACAGAGTCTCACTCTGTCTCCCAGGCTGGAGTACAGTGGCACGATCTCAGCTCACTGCAACCTCCGCCTCCCAGGTTCAAGTGATTCTCCCACCTCAGCCTCCTGAGTAGCTAGGATTAGGTGTGTGCCACCATGCCCGGCTAATTTTTGTATTTTTAATAGAGGCGGGGTCTCACCGTGTTGGCCAGGCTGGTCTTGAACTCCTGACCTCAGGTGATCCACCTGCCTCAGCCTCCCAAAGCGCTGGGATTACAGGAGTGAGCCACTGCGCCCAGCCTGTTTTGCTTTTAAAGATGAGATCTCGCTGTGTTGGCCAAGCTGGTCTGGAACACCCAGCCTCAAGTGATCCTCCAACCTTGGCCTCCCAAACTGTTGGGATTTACAGATGTGAGTCACTGCACCCAGCCGTAGCCCCCGCCTTTGGCTAAAGTTTTATGTGGAGGCCACCCTAGCATGATGCCACTCCACCTGCCGAACACGCACACAGACGTTTCTGTCAGAGCACACCTGACCAGCAGCCCTGAAGGGACCTTGGCATCCATCCCGCCCACTCGTGTTTCCATTTCCTGACCTTGTACATGGGCCAAGTGTCCCCAGCACCAAGAAGCTCTGCAGCGGGCGTCTTCAGCCAGGCTTTGAGGTTTGT
>NW_012118710.1:4821421-4832680 GCF_000951035.1 Colobus angolensis palliatus | reverse complement strand
AGACAGGGTTTCACCATGTTGACCAGGCTGGTCTTGAACTCCTGACCTCAGGTGATCTGCCTGCCTCGGCCTCCCAAAGTGCTAGGATTACAAGCATGAGCCACCGCACTTGGCCTGTTTTTTTGTTTTGTTTTGTTTTGTTTTGAGACAGGGTCTTGCTCTGTCGCCCAGGCTGGAGCGCAGTGGCACGATCTCAGCTCACTGCAGCCTCTGCCACCTAGGTTCAAGCAATTCTCCTGCCTCAGTCCAGAGTAGCTGGGATTACAGGTGTGTGCCACCATGCCCAGCTAATTTTTGTATTTTTGGTAGAGACGGGGTTTCACCATGCTGGCCAGGCTGGTGAAAGCAAGATCTTCAAGAAGTTATTTGTACTCCCATGTTCATAGCAGCATTATTCACAACAACCGAGAAGTGAAAGCAGCCCAGGTGTCCATCAGTCAGAGGAAAGGATAAGCAAAATATGCACACACTCACAATGGGATATTATTCAGCCTTCAACAGGAAGGAAATCCTATCACATGCTACAGTGTGGAGGAACCTTGAGGACATTATGCTAAGTGAAATAAGCTGTTCAGGAAAAGGTAAATCCTGTATGATTTCACTATATAAGATATCTAGAGTAGTCAAATTCAGAGAGACAGAAAGTAGAACCCTGCTTGCTAGGGCCTCGAGGGAGGGGGGAAGGGGTGGTGGTGTTGAGTTTCAGTTTCGCATGACGAAAACGTTTTTGGAGATGATTGGCGGTGATGGTAGCACAACACTGAGAATTTACTTCACACTACTGAACTGTCTCCTTAAATTGTTTAAGATGGTCAATGTTATGTGTATTTCACCACAATTTAAAAAAAATCACCAGGGGCTGATGCCCTTTAAAAAGGCTCTCCAGATGGTTGCTGGCCCATGGGCTCTTCTTTGAGAGTATTGAATCTTAACTCTTGGGTTTCACTCTATGGTAAACAAACCAATAACAACAAAAAAAGTGTGGCTCATGCCTGAAACCCCAGCACTTCGGGAGGCTGAAGCTGGTGGATCACTTGAGGTCAGGAGTTCAAGACCAGCTTGGCCAACATGGTGAAACCCCATCTCTACCAAAAAATACAAAAATTAGCCGGGCGTGATAGCACATGCCTGTTGTCCCAGCCACCGGGGAGGCTGAGGCGGGAGGATTGCTAGAACCCAGGAGGCCGAGATTGCAGTAAGCCAAGATCATGCCACTGCATTCCAGCCTAGGTGACAGAGCAAGACTCCATCTCAAAACAAACAAAACAAAAAGCAAAGTTGGGGGAAAACAAAAAGGGGGGGACTCTCGCCGAGTCTCAAAGATTAAGAAACAACAGAAAAAAAGTGGTCCCATCTGGAGCCAGGATGTCCAGCCACATGTCCACTGAGTCCCCACCCCGCTGCCTGGACCCTGCGGTCTCTGGGCTACCCTCCCCTCTGGGGAGGGGAGATTGTACAACCTCAAGCCTTGCAGAGTGGAGCGATGCCACATCTGGCTTCTAGAACCGAAACAAATCTGGGTCACTTTTGAAAAAAGAGAGTTAGAAATTGGTCTTCCCTTACCTCCCCTCACTGTTGCCCTGGCCCTGCAAAGAGAGGGCACCACTACCCTCCATTTGTAATCTGTTGGGCTCATAGGCACTCAGACCTAGAAGGTGCATGGGTCTTTATTTTACAGATGAGGAGACGGAGGCCCAAAGCAGGGAGTGCAAGGAGCAGCGCACATAGGGTCACACAGCTGACTGGGAACGGAGCCCAAATGCACTCTGGTTCTTTCCTTTACACCCCTCCTCCCAAGAAACAGCTGTATGCTGGAGTCCCACAGGCAATGAGCAGGGCTGTCAGCTTCAGCATCACTGCCTCTCCTGCAAGGGGACAGGAGAGTAAGACGAGTGACTGCCTGGAGGGGCTGCAGCCAGACTAGAGGAACATGGCCAGCAGGTGAAGTTTCTCTTTAGGTATCTCTCTATATTCCTCTGCCCTTCAGCATCTCAGGTCCTCCTCAGCACAGAGCCCCGTTTCATGAACTCACACTCAGTCTCCGAGATGGAAATTGGTGCCTTTCAGGGGTTTACAGAGAGTCCAGTGCTGAGGATCAAGAAATGAATCTCAATATGTACAAGTATTATGGATCCATAAAAATTAAAAATGAAAAAAGTAAAATAAAGCATAAGAAATGAATCTCAGCTTTTGGAATGCCACTCATCATAGCCCCTAACTGAGGGAGAGATTTCAAGGTTATTGCTAAGGAAGAGCATTCCTGAAGTCCTTAAATCATGATTCCCAAAGTTGGGTTATTCATATTTTATCTGCACAATTATTACTATACCTTGCATTCCACTTGTACAGATATTTAACATTTCTTTATATCACCTTAGCTTTTGAATTTAGCTTACATTATTTTATTATAGAATCTATAATATAGTATTATATTATTTGTACATTAAAAGGAATTGCTATCACTACTGTATGTGGAACACCAGATTCACTTGCCATAAATAGAAGGTAGCTATAAAAAGATATAAAGGGGCTGGGCACAGTGGCTCACGCCTGTAATCCCAGCACTTTGGGAGGCCAAGGCGGGCAGATCATGAGGTCAAGAATTTGAGACCAGCCTGGCCAACATGGTGAAACCCCGTCTCTACTAAAGATACAAAAAATTAGCTGGGCGTGGTGGCACACGCCTATAATCCCAGCTACTTGGGAGGGTGGGGTAGGAGAACTCCAAGGTCACTGATACACTGGCAGGACACACTGGGGGCCTCACAAAGGAGAGGGTCTCAGCAAGAGAGCCTTTGGGGGCAAGGAGAGCCCACCCTTCACTCCTGCCTCTGGCTCTTCTCCGCAAAGCCCAGGCATTTATTTATTTTTTTTTTTTGACATAGGGTCTCACTGCAGCCTGGATCTCCTGGGCTCAAGCAATCCTCCCACCTCAGCTTCCCAAGTAGCTGGGACTACAGGCATGTACCATCATGCCCAGCTCATTTTAACTTTCTTGTAGAGATGAGGTCTCTCTAAGTTGTCCAGGCTGGTCTCAAGCTCCTGGGCTCAAGCAGTCCTCCCACTTTGGCCTCCCAAAGTGCTGGGATTACAGATGTGAGCTACCACACCCAGCAAAAGTTACTTTTACTACTCTGGTTGAATCACTTAATTTTCTGTTGGGTCATTTGTAAAATGCGGCTATTCTGGTTATCCCACAGGAGTGCTGTAAGGACAGGACTGAATAATGAATAGAAATGCATTTTTTCCACCATGGTATGTGATTGTCATGGGTAATTAGCACTGAGCCCTGGTGGGTGAGTGAGCTGAGGGGCTTTAGGGACAGAACACAGTGTGCACAGAGCCCTGGGAAGACACAGGTGCAGTCGGTGGCCTGCAGACCCCTTCCATTGGATCATTCCATGTGAAGGGGAGTCGGGGCCATTTGGAGGTAGCAGAGTTCTGAGTGGCAGCCAGGCCCCCAAATAAACCTCACTACTCTGGCTTTTTTTTTTTTTTTTTATGAAAAGGAGTCTTGCTCTGTTACCCAGGCTGGTGTACAGTGGTGCAATCAGCTCACTGCAACCTCTGCCTCCCAGGTTCAAGTGATTCTCCTGCCCCAGCCTTCTGAGTAGCTGGCGTTACAGGCTTCCGCCACCACGCTGGCTAATTTTTGTATTTTTAGTAGAGACGGGGTTTCACCATGTTGACCAGGCTGTTCTCAAACTCCTGACCTCACCTGAACTCCTGACCTCAAGTGATCCACCAGCCTCACCTCCCAAACTCGTGATCCACCCACGTTGGTCTCCCAAAGTGCCGGGATTACAGGCATGAGCCACTGCACCTGGCCTCCTCTGGGTTTTTCAGGAGAATCTGCTGCCTCTACTGCAGCCACGCCTTTAAAAATTGGAAAAACCAGCAGGCAAGAGGTTGCAGGTGGCTTGACCAACCTCCCTGTGCCCTTCTAGGTACCAGGATCATCTATGACCGGAAATTCCTGATGGAGTGTCGGAACTCACCTGTGACCAAAACACCCCCGAAGGATCTGCCTGCCATTCCCGGGGTCACCAGCCCTTCCAGTGATGAGCCCCCCACGGAAGCCAGCCAGAGCCACCTGCGTAATAGCCCAGAAGATAAGCGGGCAGGCGGTGAGTGTCGGGGCTTGGCCAGGCTCTACCGTGGGAAAGGGAATGTATTAGCAATACCCTGGAGTCCATCCACTGGGGTGAATTCCAGGGAGGAGGAATGACAGGGACTCTGCCCTACCCTCTAAGGGGCAGCTCAGAGCCCAGAGGGTGAGAGTAGGGATGGGGAGGTTGAACTCTTCATTGATAGCAACTTTCCCCCTGAAAAGGGTCCAGGCACCTCAGGAAAGGTGATCTGGCACCTTTGGGTCATGTAATTAGTGGGGAGTTTGTTTGAAATGGCAGTGGCTGCACACAGCAACTTTCATAAGCATCTGCCTCTGTATAATTGTCCCCGAAGCATTTCCACTTGGGACACACCCATGATGTTTGTGGTGCAAGAGACAAGTTATCAAAGACACAGTGTACTTGTCCTTTGGGAAATTACATGCCTACAAGATAAGAAATACATCCGGGATGCCTCCTGTTGGGCTGTTGGTTCCCTACTGGATCTTTATGAAGGCAGGTAGAAACAATGCAGCCAGTTGTCTCTGCCGATTTGACATTTGGTAGCTGAGTCCTTCCTGCTGTCGCCACCTCCCAAGTAATTAGAGCAGCCATGCTGGTAGTGGTGTAAAAGAATGCACTCTTTGTGGCATCTTGACTGGCTTGGCAGAGTGTTGGAGTTCTCTGCTGCAAGATGATGCAGCGTAAGCACTTCCAGGCAACTATACTCAGATTGGAACCTGCCAACCCTTCACCCGGAAGGCCATACCCCAGACCCAGACAGGAAGCAGCAGGGACCTCAGCTGGGCTTGCTCTGCTGACAGCAGCAGAATTCATCTCCCCAGGGCCTGCAGGACATGATTCATAATTCCCTTGGGAACCTCACAGTACAAGAGAGACAATAGTTGCCTGTGTCTTAGTCTGTTTTTTTATGGTTGTAACCGAATACCTGAGAGTGGGTAATTTATGAAGAAAAGTGGTTTATTTCTTACAGTTCTGGAGGCTGGGAAGGCCAAGGGCATGGTGCCAGCATTTGCTTGGCTTCTGCTGAGGGCCTCCTGCTGCATCATAACATGGCGGAAGGCATCACAGGGCAGGAGGGGCACATGAGAGAGAACCAAGCTGGCTTTTTATAACACTCTCGTGATAACTAGCCCACTCCTATGGTAACCATTAATCCAGGAATGGGCTAATCTATTCATGAGGACAGAGCCTTTGTGACCCAATTACCTCTTAATGGCCCCACCTCTTAATACTGTTACATCAGGGATTAAGTTTCTGTATGAATTTCAAACCATAACATTCCAGCCCTGGACCCCCAAAACTCATGTCCTTCTCATATACAAATATATTCATTTGGTCCCCATATCCCCAAAGACTTAACACGTTGCAGTCCTAGCTCAAAAGTTCAAAGTCCAGAATTTCATCTGAATCAGACGAGACTCACAACATGATTCATCTCAAGCTTAATTTCCTTCCAGCTGTGAGCCTATGAAACTAAACACGTTATCCACTTTCAAAAAATAGGGACTCTCCCTGGCCCCTAAAAACATCAGCTGGTGGCCAGGCACAGTGGCTCATGCCTGAAATCTCGGCACTCTGGGAGGCTGAGGCAGGATGAATACTTGAGGCCAGAAGTTCAATACTAGCCTGGGCAACAATGCGAGACCCCATCTCTACACAAAATTTTAAAATTAGCCGGGCACGGTTGTGCATGCCTGTAATCCCAACTACTTGGGAGGCTGAGGCAGAGGGATCACTTGAGCCCAGGAGGTCAAGGCTACAGTGAGCTATGATTGTATAACTGTACTCCAGCCTGGCCAAGAGACTGAGACCCTGTCTCTAAAGAAAAAAGCAGAAACAACAAAAAAGCCCAAGTGATATAGTTTGGATATTTGTCCCTGCCCAAATTTCATGTTGAATTGTAATCCCTAGTGTTGGAGGTGAGGCCTGGTGGGAGGTGTTTGGGTCATGGGGACAGATCCGTCACAGCTTGGTGCTGTCCTCATGATAGTGAATGAGTTCTCTCCAGATCTGGTTGTTGTAAAGTGTGGGAGCGCCACTCCACCCTCTCTTTTGCTCCTGCTTCTTCCATGTGACATGCCTGCTCCCACTTTGCTTTCCACCGTCAGGAAAAGCTCCCTGAGGCCTCCCCAGAAGCCAAGCAGAGGCCAGCATCATGCTTGTGCAGCCTGCAGAACCATGAGGCAGTTAAATCTCCTTTCTTGGCTGGGTGCAGTGGCTCACACCTGTAATCCCAGCACTTCGGGAGGCCGAGGAGGGTGGATCATCTGAGATCAGAAGTTCGAGACCAGCCTGGCCAATATGGCAAAACCCCGTGTCTACTAAAAATACAAAAATTAGCTGGGTGTGGTGGTGGGCGCCTATAATCCCAGCTACTCTTTTGGGGGGCTTAGGTAGGAGAATCGCTTGAACCCAGGAGGCAGAGGTTGCAGTGAGCCAAAATTGGGCCACTGCACTCCAGCCTCGGAGACAGAGCGAGACTCCATCTCAAAAAAAAAAAATTATTTTCTTTATAAATTACCCAACCTCAGGTATTTCTTTATAGCAATGAAAGAATGGCCTCATACCCATTGTTGACCTGGCCCTCTGTCCCCTCTCTCCCCAGGTGAAGAGTCACAGTTTGAGATGGACATTTAAAGCACCAGCCCCTCAGGGCCTTCCTGGGAGGAGTCCCACCAGCCAGGCCTTATGAAAGTGATCATACTGGGCAGGCGTTGGCGTGGGGTCGGTCACCCCAGCCCTTTCTCCCTCACTCAGGGCACCTGCCCCCTCCTCTTTGTGAACACCAGCAGATACCTCCTTGTGCCTCCACTGATGCAGGAGCTGCCGCCCCAAGGGGAGTGACCCCTGCCAGCACACCCTGCAGCCGAGGGCCAGGAAGTGGACAAGAACAAACCCTTCCTTCCAAATGATGAGCAATTCCAGCCTCTCGCTGCTGGGGGCGCAACCACCCCTTCCTTAGGTTGATGTGCCTGGGAAAGTTCCCTCCCCCTCCTTCCCTAAGAGAGGAAATAAAAGCCACCTTCGCCCTAGGGCCAAGAGTTGGGCCCTGTCTGAGCTTTTTTCAACTCCGTGTGGTAACTAACACCAGCTGCTATCTGTACAGTGCTTCTTCTTTTTTTTTTTTTTGAGACGGAGTTTCACTCTTGTGGCCCAGGTTAGAGTGCAATGGCGCGATCTCGGCTGATTGCAACCTCCACCTCCCGGGTTCAAGCAATTCTCCTGCCTCAGCCTCCCGAGTAGCTGGGATTACAGGTGCCCACCACCACACCCAGTAGAGACGGGGTTTCACCATGTTGGCCAGGCTGGTCTCGAACTCCTGACCTCAGGTGATCCACCCACCTTGGCCTCCCAAAGTGCTGGGATTATAGGTGTGAGCCACCACACCCAGCCTTGTACAGTGCTTCTAAAGCATGGGCTTGTCCTTATTTGATTCTGACTCTGATCCTGTGGGTAAGTAAAACAACTGTTATCCTCACTTTATAGCTGAGAAGCCTGGCACAAGAACAGGTAAAATAGTGCAGCTGCTGAATGGCACATGGGACTGGGTTTGAGTCCTGCTACTCTTTTTTTTTTCTGAGACGAGATCTTGCTCTGTCACCCAGGCTGGAGTGCAGTGGCATAGTCCTAGCTCACTGCAGCCTCGAACTCCCAGGTTCAAGCAATCCTCCTGCCTCAGCCTCCTGGGTAGCTGGGACTACAAGTTCATACCACCATGCCTGGCTAAGTTTTTTGTGTGTAGAGATAAGGTCTTGCTATGTTGCCCAGGCTGGTCTTGAACTCCTGAGCTCTAGTGAGCCTCCCACCTCAGCATTCCAAAGTGTTGGGATGACAGATGTGAGCCACCACGCCCAGCCCATACCCTGCTCTTCTTGATCTCTTGTTTTTCAGTGGTAAGGCAGCTGCCTTGCTTCTGGGCTTTCTCCCGCTTCTCTCAACCCCAAGCCTGTCAAGTTTGGCACCTTCCCCTCAGGGCCCATTCCATGCAAGAATCAAAGGGAAGAGCCCCTGCCTTGGCCAGTGTGGCATCTGATCCACAGGCACTCGACCTTTGCCAACTGATCGCTTTGTGTGAGCTGTCATGGGCGGCACAAACACAGACAAGCTCTCTGCCTTGAAGATTTCATTGAAATGTAAGATTTGCTCAAAAGTAAAGGTAGCATAGGCTGGGCACAGTGGCTCAAGCCTATAATCCCAGCATTTTGGGAGGCTGAGATGGGAGGATTGATGGAGACCAGGAGTTGGAGACCAGTCTGGGCAATGCAGTAAGACCCTGTCTCTGTAGAAAATTTTTTAAGTAGCCAGACATGGTGGTGCACACCTGTGGTCCCAGCCACTCGGGAGGCTGAGGTAGGAGGAACACATGAGCCCAGGAGTTCAAAGCTGCAGTGAGCCACGATTGTGCCACTGCACTCCAGTGACAGAGTAGAGGCTTCATGGAGGTGATGCTACAGCCGGGCCCTGGGAATGAGTGGGTTGGGGGAGGCAGGAGCCCAGTGTTGCCAAGCTCAGATGGTCTTGGGGAGCTGGGGTGTTCAGGGATGGGACATCAAGTAGCCTGCTTTGGTCAGAGCAGGCAGTTTGTATGGGAGAGAATCACTAACAAATGGCCAAAGTAGGGTGAGGTTTCTGATGGTCCTGAATGCTAGCTAGGCAGAGATCTTTGCTGAGAAGCAACAGGAATTTCTCATTACAGGGTATGCTGGTGGGTGGATGGCCTATGAACAAGAGGCAGTGGCTGGCATTTACTTAACAAGCTCCGGGCACATAGCACTTGTCCACCTGCCATTTGGAGAGCAGCAGACCTTCAGTGGCCAAGTTGCTTTCTTGGCCTTTTCTGTAGCTGGGTTGCAGCACCCTTCCCTCACAAGGACTGAAAGCAGCTGAGTCCAGGTACGTGGTGATGTGTGGCAGGCCTGGCCTTTGGCACGTTGCCTCCAAGCACGCAGCAAAGTCTGTCCATATGGATGGAAAAGAGAGGCTAGGGATGGGCCACCACTGGTGCAAAGAATAATGAAAGCTTTAGGTAGGCTCAAAGGAGAGATTGGGTCAGCCTTCCCAATCCCTTAGTTTTCCAATAAAAGCATCTTGCTCCAAGGCCAGGCACAGTGTTTCCTGCCTATAATCCCAAAGCTTTGGGAGGTCAAGGTGGGAGGATCACTTGAGGCCAGGAGTTCGAAAACAGCCTGGACAACATAGTGAGACCCCATCTCTACTACCAAAAAAATTTAAAAATTAGCTAGACATGGTGGCGCACACCTGTAGTTCCAGCTGCTTGGGAGGCTGAGGAGGGAGGATCACTTTAGCTCAGGAGGTTGAGGCTGCAGTGAGTTATGATCGCACTACTGCACTGCAGCCTGAGCAACAGAGACCCTGTCTCAAAAATATATACGCATTAAAAATATAATAAACACGCTAGGTGAGGTGGCTCATGCCTGTAATCCTAGCACTTTGGGAAGCCAAGGTGGGCGGATCACTTGAGGTCAAGAGTTTGAAACCAGCCTGCCCAACATGGCAAAATCCATCTTTACTAAAAATACAAAAATTAGCCAGGTGTGCTGACACATGCATGTAATCCCAACTACTCGGGAGGCTGAGGCACGAGAATCGCTTGAACCTGGGAGGCGGAGGTTGCAGTGAGCCGAGATTGCACCACTGCACTCCAGCCTGGGTGACAGAGTGAGATTCTGACTCACAGAAAAAAAAAAAAAAATCTCACTCTGACATCCCACCAGAGGTCTTGCCAGCCTACAGATCCATTTCCCTTCTTGGTCTTACATCTCAGGGTCTAAGAGACAGGTAAATAAATCATTTAAAAATGATTTATCTGATAGTTCAGGGGCCACAGACAATTTTTCAGGCTGAGCATGGTGGCTCATGCCTGTAATCCAGCATTTTGGAAGGCCAAGATGAGGATCACTTGAGGCCAGGAGTTTGAGAGCAGCCTGGGCAACATGGCAAGACCCCTATCTCTATGAAAAATAGAGATAAAAAGAAGAAATAAAAGAAGTGTGCCCCTTTCCCACTGAGCAAAAGCATCCCCCTGAGGACCCCAGGTGCGTTTTGTCATTTTGGGCCGGGTGCTGTGGAATGGCCACGATCCACAACACAGTCCTTGTCCACAAGGAAGTTAAAATCTTGGGGAAAGCGAGACTGTTGTGGTCCAGCTGAACATGCCTGTGCATTGAGACCTAAAGCTCATAGAGATGCTCTCTATAGGGGACCATCACAGTTTGGCCCCTGCCACCCTCCAGCATCACCAAAACCACTGTTTTTGCAATTGGGAAATGCCCTGATAACTGTTGGACAGATACCACATGCCAAGACCCAGAGGAGACAAATGAGTGTTTTTAGCTATGTTGTGTATTCTCAAAGAGCTTACAACCTGATCAGGAGACGAGAAGTACTCCAAGTAGTAAATGGTCATTGGAAATACAAAGCAATACTTATGTGCTTGTCCAGTGAATGGAGGGGAGGCCGTGCATGTCCCAAGTTAGAGGAATCTGAGGTTTGAGAAGCCTTCACGGAGGCGGTGTGGCTTGATAGGACTGGGATTCCTGCGTCATGAATGGCGTGAGGTACAGGAGCCCCCAGGAACAGGTGAGCTGGAGAAGCGTGGACGCGGTTAGGCTTTCTGTGCACGAATGAAGAGGCTAGCCTGGCAGTGGAGATGGGAATGGGCTGTATTGGGAAGAAAGCTTGACACCGTTGAGTGAGGTAGAGGGAGGAGGGATGTGTTAAAGGTTTCTGGTCCAGGAGATCCAGGCAAGAGGTCAGAAAGGAATTGCTGGTTTAGGAATTATGCAGAGTGAAGAGCAAGGAGGCCAAAGATGGAACCGTGGGAAATGTTCCCAGTGAGCATGAGTGGAGGAGTGTGGGGAGCTGAACTGCTGGTCATTTTCCAACCTCCAGGCTGCTATTGACACAGCTGTGGGCGTCGCTCCAACTTCCAGGTAGCCAGACAGGTATCAACCAGGCCGTCTTTTTCCTGGTGCCTTTAGTGCGACAGTTATCAAGACGACTCAAGGAATAGCCTAAGGACATGTGGCCAATCAAGAAGGCTCATACTCGGCTGGGCGCAGTGGTTCACAACTGTAGTCTGAGCACTTTGGGAGGCTGAGGCAGG
>NW_012118710.1:4810710-4819446 GCF_000951035.1 Colobus angolensis palliatus | reverse complement strand
CCATTCTCCTGCCTCAGCCTCCCGAGTAGCTGGGACTACAGGCGCCCGCCACCTCACCTGGCTAGTTTTTTGTATTTATTTTTAGTAGAGACGGGGTTTCACGGTGTTAGCCAGGATGGTCTCGATCTCCTGACCTCATGATCCACCCATCCTGGCCTCCCAAAGTGCTGGGATTACAGGCTTGAGCCACCGCACCCGGCTGTTTTGTTTTGTTTTAGAGACAGGGATCTTGCCATGTTGCCCAGGCTGGTCTTGGATTCCCGGCCTCAAGTGATCCTCCTTCCTCGGCATCCCAAAGTGTTGCGATAACAGGCATAAGCCACCATACCCAGCCTCCAAAACCTATGCTCTTAATGCCACACTGTGAATAGAACTGGGCTATTCTGAATAGAAGTCTGGGCTGTTCTGACTCTGAACTATAGGCAACTGGGATACTGGTTGGAGATGTCAGAACAGGCAGTGACAGGTGAGTGTCAAGGTAAAGCAGGTAGAGAAGAGACCTGGGGCCAGGAAGCCATTCAGGTGTTTGGTGAGTTGCTTAGAATTCATGGGTTTGGGGGAGCGAGGTAGTGAAAACAAAGGAGTATAAGGTTGATAGCCTTTTCTCGTTTACTCAAGGGTTATTTGTTGAGAGCCTACTGTGTGCCAGGCGCTGTTTTAAGCACTAGGGGTAGAGTGGATAACACAAAGCCCTGCCGTCAAGGAGCAGACCTACTAATGATGCAGCAGCTGTGTGTGCACCCCGCTTTCATTGTGGACATCACAAACCTGGCCTCCGCCAAATAAGGTGCAGAACTGAGCATGCCCAACCCTTCCTCCCCGCAAGCAGAGGACATGTGCTCGTTGCTGTGGGACAATCAGTCCTGCAAGGAAGAGCCAGCATCCCAGTGACAGGCCATAGACGAAAATAACTGAACAAAGCCCTGTTTTTTGTCAGCAGGAAAAGGCAAGGAACCTGCTTTCTGCAGGTTAACGGAGCAGGGGGCGGGGGGAGTGCGACCCGTAAGGATTAGGTTTTGCTGAGTTTAACACACTCCAGAGAGTATGCTGCAGGGACAGTAGGGAAGAGAAGGGCTCTTGGGCCACAGCAAACTGAAGGCGAATCCCTCCAATCCCCAGCTGCAAATCAGAGGCCGTTTCCTAGGCAAAACAGCATAGGAAGTCGTTTTCCAAAGGGGGAGCCTTAAAGCCGCCCTTGTTTCTTGCTCTTGGATTCTGCGGAGGAACGATGTTGCAAGACTCGTCTTTGTGCTGCCGCCTGCTGGAAGAGTTCATTAAAGCAAGGAAAGCTGGGTACGTCTAGGAAATGGTTATTGCACTCCGTTAGGTGAAAAAAAGTGAGCATGCCATATGTATTCAAGACTTAAGCACATTTCTCCACATTTTTTCTATCGAGATCGTGCAACTGGATCTTCATTCTCTAAAAGGAATACTAAGGAAAAAGTTTTCCAGACAGAGTGGCCAGGATTGTGTTGTGGGGCAGAACCAGAGGTAGAATAGAATATGCCTGCGCTGCCCAGACCTGGTTTGGGACAAGCTAGTTATGTCCCTGCTTCCTCCCTTCGACCAAGCGCAGCCATGCACGTGGTCATACTGCTCTTTGATCTTCAACTCGCCTCTCTGACCAGCAGCAGCCAGCTGGCTGTATCTGCCAAGGAATTCCAGCCAGGAACACAGTTTACTCTTGTCTGGCATTTCTCAACCCGAGCTTCCACCATGAAGTTGCATTTAAACCTTTTTCTAGGCACTGCACTACCTTCCAAAAACAGTCAGGACTCTGGGCTGTTCAAAACTTCCTTAGCCTCTATAGGATAGGTTTCAGATTTGCGTAGAAATTGTGGATATAAACGTAGCCATCACTCAGGTTATCCTCCAACTCCTGAGACAGTTTCAGCATTTTTCTTTTTTTTTTTGACACGGAGTTTCGCTCTTGTCTCCCAGGCCGGAGTGCAATGGCACGATATCAGCTCACTGCAACCTCCGCCTCCCAGGTTCAAGCAGTTCTCCTGCCTCAGCCTCCCAAGTAGTAGCTGGGATTACAGGTGCCTGCCACCTTGCCCAGCTAATTTTTGCATTTTTAATAGAGACAGGGTTTCACCATGTTGGCCAGGCTGGCCTTGTGAACTCCAGACCTCAAGTGATCCACCCACCTCAACCTCCTAAAGTGTTGGGATTACAGGCGTGAGCCACTGCACCTGGCCTAGTTTCAGCTTCTGAGCTTTTCAGGAACCAACCAAAAAACCCACTCACAGCTCCCCAGCCTCTTAACTCCAATGAGGGACATCTACAGCAATAGGAGAAAGCTCTGATGACCTACACAGAGACACTGATACCCAAGTATTCTTTTACATTTTTAAATGTAATTTTTAAATTTATTATAAATTGACAAATTATAATTGTATACATTTATGAAGTACAAAGTGGTGTTATGACATATGTATACAGTGTGGACTGATTAAATCAAACTATTTAACATATCCATCACCTCAAATCCTTTTTTTTTTTCTTTTTTGAGACAAGATCTCACTCTGTCACCCAGACTGAAGTGCAGTGATGTGAACAGAGTTCACTGTAGCCTCACCTCCTTGGGTCAAACAGTCCTCCTGCCTCAGCCTCCCATGTAGCTGGGGCCACAGGCATGCACCACAGCACTCACCTAATATTTTTATATTTTTGTAGAGACAGGGTCTTGCCTTGTTGCCCAGGCTTGCATATCAATTTTTTGTGGTGAGAACATTTGAATTTTATTCTTGGCAATTTTTTGTATTTTTCTCTTTTTTTTCTTTAAATTTCTTTTCTTTTCTTTTCTTTTTTTTTTTTTTGAGACAAAGGTTTACTCTTGTTGCCCAAGCTGGAGTGCAATGGCGGGATCTTGGCTCACTGCAACCTCTGCCTCCCGGGTTCAAGCAATTCTCCTGCCTCAGCCTCACAAGTAGCTGGGATTACAGGCACCCGCCACCACACCCAGCTAATTTTTGTATTTTAGTAGAGATGGGGTTTTACCATGTTGGCCAGGCTGGTCTCAAACTCCTGACCTAAGTTGATATGCCTGCCTTGGCCTCCCAAAGTGCTGGGATTACAGGCATGAGTCACCATGTCCAGCCACTTTAAATTTCTTTAAAAAAAATTTTTTTACCTCTTAATCCCATGACAGATTACTCTTGGCAATTTTGAAATATATAATATACTATTATTAACTATACTCCTTAAGCCTGATGAACTTTGCCACAGTCTTATTCAATTCACTAACAGATTATGTTAGTAATGCTGGTCTGATTTGGGATAAATAGCATGACTTCCTCTCCATTTTCCTCCATAGATGGCATCTATCTATCTGTCTTATTCCATTTTGTGTTACTATAACAGAATACCTGAAGCTGGTTTATTTGTAAAGAAAAGAGGTTTATTTGGCTCATGATTCTGTTGGTTGGAAAGTCCAAGGGCATGGCACAAGCATCTGCTTGACTGTTGGTGAGGACTCGTGCTGTGTCACAACATGGCAGAGAAGCAGAAGGGGAAGTGAGTTATGTGCAAGAAAGGGACCAAACACCTCACTTTAAAACAATATGAGCTTGAGGGAACTAATCTATTCCTGTGTGAACTAACCCCGCCTCCAGAGAAAGACATTACTCTATCCTAGCCCTGTGTGGGTGTGAGTGCCCCTAGTCTTTGCAGTGAGCCAAGATCCCACCATTGCACTCCAATCTGAGTGACACACAGAGACTCCATCTCAAAAAAAAAAAAGGCATTAATCTACCTTAACATAGTCACATCGTAAAGGCACCACCTACCAACACCGTTATATTGGCAATGAACTTTCAACATGAGTTTTGATGTGGACAAACCACACCCAAACCATAGCAACATTTAAACTAGATTAGCCTTTTGCATTACAAGGGGCCAACATACTGCCCAGGGGCAAAAGATTATCTTGTGTGGGAACTTTGTAGTGTGTACACCATGTGGCTTACTACCTGTGTCTCTTCAGTCATAGTTTGGGAGATCTCAAATCATAGAGGAACAAGATGGTATCACTATTCTTTGCTGTAGTCAAGAAATGATTGGAAATGCCATTCAATCATGAGCAGATAGTCCTCCTGTTGACAAGATATCCTATTTACCACCTCCAACCAAAACCTTCAGCCACTGCCTCTTCTCCCTCCTTAAGAATTCACTTCTTCCTTCCTTACATTGAGCCTGACTGCTTCTTTCAGGTTCCTGCAGGACTGAGGATGGGCCACCCCAAGCAGGAGGACATTGTCAGCCCAAGGGAATGCTGTTGATCCTGACCTATCAGACAGCTGGCCAGTCATGCATAGGGCTCACACAGGCTGATATGTGAGCAAATACAGCTGCTTCAGCAGCCAGATAGGTATTTGGATTCCGTGGGTGGATGACAAAGGGCCCTGGCTCTTGGGTCTGAATCAAGAAAACTTAAATCCTTAAGTCAGTAACTGTATTAAAGTTCATGGTTCAGTCAGAACCTTCCTTTTGTCAAGGAAGAGAGAAAGGAGGTCATGACATTGTCTCTTCTCAAGAGTCCATCTTGGCCAGGTGCGGTGGCTCACGCCTGTAATCCCAGCACTTTGGGAGGCCAAGGTGGATGGATCGCTTGAGATCAGGAGTTCAAGACCAGCCTGGCCAACATAGTGAAACTTCATCTCTACTAAAAATACAAACATTAGCTGGGCTTGATGGTGCATGCCTATAATCCCATCCTTGAGAGGCTGAGGCACAAAAATCACTTAAACCCGGGAGGCAGAGATTGCTGTGAGCTGAGATGGCACCACTGCACTCCAGCTTGGGTGAGAAAGCAAGACTTTGTGTCAAACAAACAAACAATGACAAAAAAAGGAGTCCATCTCGTCCCCTCCATGATGCAGGCAAGCTCACTCTTAGATTTCCCCTACTTCAGATCTCTCGTGACTGCTGTCCTCTTGACCTCTCCTAGATATTTGGGTTTCTTGTACTACACAGCTTCATTATAAGTGCCAGCACCATGATTCATTGCCTGCCGGTTCCAGCAGAAAAACCCACCTACCACATCCTGGTCAGAACTTGATGTGACTGGGGTAAAGGAAAAAGTTCATCTCAGGCCAGGCGTGGTGGCTCACGCCTATAATCCCAGCACTTTGGGGTGGGCGGATCATGAGGTTAAGAGATGAGACCACCCTGGCCAACATGGTGAAACCCTGTCTCTACTAAAATTGCAAAAATTAGCCGGGCACGGTGGCGCACACCTATAGTCCCAGCTACTTGGGAGGCTGAAGTAGGAGAATCACTTGAACCCAGAAGGTGGAGGTTGCAGTGAGCCTAGATCGCGCCACTGCACTCCACCCAGGGCAACAAGAGCGAAACTCCATCTCAAGAAAGAAAAAAAAAGTTCATCTCACCCTTTCCCTCCCTCACTTTCTGGCCTCCAACATTCTGCAGGGACTCTCAAAAGAGACATTCACTATGGCCTAACCCATGGTGAGTCTTCCTCATAGCTCCCTGAGGAATTTCCATCTCCTTGGTTAGACGTGAACCCCCTTGGCACTTAAAATGACCCTGAGCTTCCAGTGCTTGTCCCTCTTCCAGCTTATCCTCCCGCTGTGTCATCTCACTACATCAGCTGTTCTCAAACCTTCCTGTGCATTGGAATGACCTGGAGGGCTGACTAGAACACAGATTGTGAGGCCCGACCCCCAGAGATTCTAATTCAGTAGTCAGGGGTGGAGCCTGAGAATTTGCATTTCTGATCAGTTCCCAGGTGGTGCTAATGTGGTTTAGTCTAGGACTATGCTTGGAGAACTGCCCAGCTGCATAATTTCAGGATGTTAGCTCTCCTAGACTAGTGATTGCACCAAGCCTACATCCACAAGGAGTGGAGAACCAGCCATTCAGTGCTCCTGTGTCCCTGGGTAGACAGGCAGCTTGTTTCCAAACTCAGGCTCCAGAGGAGTGTGTTAACAGAAAAACCAAACTCTGTAAAAAAAAAATATATATATATATGTATATATATATATATATATTTTTTTTTAATGGAGTCTCACTCTGTCACCTAGGCTGGAGTGCAGTGGTGCGATCTCGGCTTCACTGCAACCTCCGCCTCCCAAGTTCAAATAATTCTCTTGCCTCAGCCTCTCGAATAACTGGGATTGGGATTAGAGGTGCCTGCCACCACACCCAGCTAAATTTTATATTTTTAATAGAGACAGGGTTTCACTATGTTGGCCAGGCTAGTCTCGAACACCTGACCTCAGGCGATCCACCCGCCTTGCCTCCCAAAGTGCTAGCATTGCAAGTGTGAGCCACGGAGCCCAGCAGTAAAATATTTTAAAGAGGCTGATTCTGAGCCAATAGGAGTGACCACAGCCCTGGGGAAAACACAAACTGAAGGAGCCTTGATGAGCCTTTGGTTTCATACATTGTAGGGAGGCAGGAGTTACAGGCAAAGACATCTGTCAAGGCATGAAAGGTACATACTGGTTCAGCCCTAAAAGGCAGGATGTCTTGAAGTGGGGCCTTATAGGTATAAGTAGATTCAGTGATTCTTGAATTTGCAGTTGGTTAAAGGAGTAAGGCTCTGTCGAAAACTTGGAATCAGCAGAAAGGAATGTTTAAGATAAGGATGCTATGTAGCAAGATTGCTGGCCTGTAGGCTAGACTTTACCCCTGTCTGGGATGGCCCTGGGTCTTGTTTATAATTTGGTATCTGATTGCAACAAAGGATCTGTTTTTCAGTAGGCTTGCTAGGGAATGTTTGTCCGTCTTATGATCTCTATTTAACATGCTGGTCAGTTGTGCCTAAACTCGTAAAGGGAAGGGGCATAACAAGGCATGTTCGAACTCCCTTCCTGCTGTGGCTGGGGGTTCAGTTTTCTTTTCTTTTCTTTATTATTATTATTATTATTATTTTGAGATGGAATCTTGCTCTGTCGCCCAGGCTGGAGTGCAATGGCGAGATCTCGGCTCACTGCAACCTCCGCCTCCCAGGTTCAAGCGATTCTCCTGCCTCAGCCTCCCGAGTAGCTGGGACTACAGTCATGCACCACCATGCCCAGCTAATTTTGTATTTTTAGTAGAGACAGGGTTTCTCCATGTTGGTCAGGCTGGTCTCGAACTCCTGGCCTCAGGTGATCCGCCCGCCTCAGCCTCCCAAAGTGCTGGGATTACAGGCGTGAGCCACCATGCCCAGCCACAAGTAGG
Organism: Colobus angolensis palliatus; assembly: GCF_000951035.1. Taxonomy (NCBI): domain Eukaryota; kingdom Metazoa; phylum Chordata; class Mammalia; order Primates; family Cercopithecidae; genus Colobus; species Colobus angolensis. The sequence continues at coordinate 4,812,255 of NW_012118710.1, read as the reverse complement.
TTTTTTTTTCTTCTTTTTGAAATGGAGTTTAGATCTTGTCGCCCAGGCTAGTAGTGCAATGGCTCAGTCTCAGCTCACTGCAACCTCTTTCTCCTGGGTTCAAGCGATTCCCCTGCCTGAACCTCCTGAGTAGCTGGGATTACAGGCACCTGTCATCAGGCCCGGCTAATTTTTTGTATTTTTAGTAGAGACAGGGTTTCACTATGTTGGTCAGGCTGGTCTCGAACTCCTGGCCTCAGGTGATCCATCCGCCTCGGCCTCCCAAATTGCTGGGATTACAGGCATGAGCCACCACGTCCGGCCCAGAATTTTATTTTTATTTTACAAGCTTCTTGCTGAACCCTTCTGGGCTGCTTCCCCAGTGGGGTTGGTGGCATCTTTGGCGTTAAAATGGGACAAGCCTCAGGCTGGGCACGGTGACTGACACCTGTAATCCTAGCACTTTGGAAGGCCAAGGTGAGCAAATTGCCTGAGCCCAGGAGTTTGACACCAGCCTGGGCAACATGGTGAAACCCCATCTCTGCTAAAATACAAAAAATTAGCTGGGCGTGTTGGCATGCACTTGTAGTCCCAGCTACTCAGGAGGCTGAGGCATGAGAATTGCTTGAATCTGGGAGGCAGAGGTTGTAGTGAGCCTAGATCATATCATTACACTCCAGCCTGGGTGACAGAGCAAGACTGTCTGAAAGAAAAAAAAAAAAGGAACAAGCCTCATTCGCAAGAGAGAATGCAGTTTCATTTATTCTACAAATATTTACTGAGTACCTTATATGTGCCAGGCATGGTTCTAGGTGCCTATGATACATCAGTAAACGAAACAGACACAAATCTCTACCCACAGCCGGGTCCAGTGACTCACACCTGTAGTCCCAGCACTTTGGGAGGCCGAGGAAGGTGGATCACCTGAGGTCAGGAGTTCAAGACCAGCCTGAACAACATTGTGAAGCCCCATCTGTACTAAAAATACTAAAATTAGCTGGGCGTGGTGGCGCGTGCCTGTAATCCCAGCTACTCAGGAGGCTGAGGTAGGAGAATGGCTTGAACCCTGGAGGCAGAGGTTGCATGCAGTGAGTTGAGATCATGCCACCGCACCCCAGCCTGGGCAACAGAGCTAGGCTCTGTCTAAAAATAAATAAAAGCCAGGCCTGGTGGTGCTTGCCTGTAGTCCCAGCTACTCCGGAGGCTGAGGCAGGAGAATTGCTTGAACCCTGGAGACAGAGGTTTCAGTGAGCCAGTATCACATCACTGCACTCCAGCCTGGCTGACAGAGCAAGACTCCATCTCAAAATATATATACCCACCATTTATGGAGCTCACCTTTTCCTAACAATAAGAAGAATAAAACTTTTTACTGTATTCAGTGGGACTCAGATATCTGGTTACTGGAAGTGGAAGTAACCAGGAATGCTTAGTTGGCTCAGTTTGTAAACACTAGAAATGAAGGCCCAGAAGCTTCAGCAGAGACTGAATGACTGCACCATTGAGATGAACTACTGCGTAATTATCTTCATCATGATTTTATTATTATTATTATTTTTTTTTTTT
>NW_012118710.1:4762566-4809490 GCF_000951035.1 Colobus angolensis palliatus | reverse complement strand
GGGGTTTCACCATGTTGGCCAGGCTGGTCTTGAACTCCTGACCTCAGGTGATCCACCTGCCTCGGCCTCCCAAAGTACTGGGATTACAGGTGTGAGCTGCCGCTCTGGTCCACAAGTGGATTTTTAAAGGGAAAGAAGAGGCAGTTCCTGAGTTGTTTACCAAGAATTTCCATTAAAATAACATAAGCTGCTGATTGGCTATATACATTGTTAGGCTATAGGGTGTGGGTTATGGTGGCTGTTACAGCACTATTAGGTTAATTTATGGCTACTTTTAGCAATAGCAAGCAATTTCAAGATGAACACATAGCTCAGAATGGGGTGGGGAAAGTAGGATGTGATTGCTATCTCATTTTAATGTCTCATTGGGCTTGATAATTTAGAAGGACTCCCATGCATCAGATAAAACTTATTTTCTTACCTGGTATGGGGATGGGACATAACTTGTTTTCATACAAGTTCTCTCCCTTGGGTATTGAAGGTCCTGTGGTCAATACAGGCTGGGAGCAGTGGCTCACAACTATAACCCAAGCACTTTGGGAGGCCAAGGCAGGAGGATCACTCGAGCCCATGAGTTCAAGACCAGCCTGGGCAACATAGTAGATCCTGTCTCTACAAAAATTTTAAAATTAGCCGAGTATGATAGCACATGCCTGTAGTCCCAGCTACTCAGGAGGCTGAGTGGCGTGAACACAGCTCACCACAACCTTGATCTCCTGGGCCCAAACAATCCTCCTGCCTTGGCTTCCTGAGTAACTAAGGCTACAGACATGCACCATCACACTCGGCTAATTTTTTTTTTTTTTGAGACAGAGTCTTATCTGTCACCCAGGCTGGAGTGCAGTGGTGCGATCTTGGCTCACTGCAGCCTCCACCTTCCAGGTTCAAGCGATTCTCCTGCTTCAGCCTCCTGAGTAACTGGGATTACAGGTGCCTGCCACCATGACCAGCTAATTTTTGTATTTTTTGTAGAGATGGGGTTTCACTATGTTGGCTAGGCTGGTCTCGAACTCCTGACCTCAAGTGATCCACCTGCCTTGGCCTCCCAAAGTGCTGGGATTACAAGCATGAGCTATCATGCCCGGCCCAGCTAATTTTTTAAGTTTTTGTAGAGTTGGGGTCTCACTATGTTGCCCAGGCTGGTCTCCAACCCATGGGCTCAAGTGATCCTCCTAACTTGGCCTCCCAAAGTGCTGAGAGACAAAGCAGGGACCACACCCTCCCTCTCCACTCCCCCACCTACTTGTTAGAGGCTTGCCAAACCCCTCCCAAGCATGGAAATAAAGGAAAATCTTGAGTTCCTTCAAAGGAAATTCCAAGCACCTAGCTAGCCTTGATAAATAAATGAGCAACTTGATAAGCGAGAATGTAATAGTAGCCTAAAACAATAGCAAAGGAAGCTAGAGCCAGGAAATGTTTGGTTCCCTATGTAAACTAAAGATAACATCTTAGCATGTGTCCCTGAACTGTTTTTCAGAAACTGGACCCCCACCCAATGGATCTGCTGGCACACAGACCTCCGATAAGGAGAAACGGAGGACTGAAGTCTGACAGCTGTCCTTTGTTCTGAAGTTCTTCCTGAGGGGTCTGGAGGAGGTCACACTCACATTGAGCTAACATTCTTTTCTCCTGACCCCCAATTTTTTTCCCTTAACCAATTGCAAATCAGAAAATCTGTGAATTTACCTATTGCCTATAACACCTCTACGTTCCCCCGAACCCTCCTCCCCTTCAAGATACCCGACTCTTTTAAGCCAACAAATGTGTAACCTTCATGTACTGACTTAGGACTTTGCCTGTAACTTCTGCTTTCCCGAATTTTACCCCTGCCTTTAAAAACCCTTACCTGCAAGCTATTGGGGAAGTCAGGATTTGAGAGTGAGCTACCTGGTCCTCCTTGCTTGGTGCACTGCAAATAAATGTCTTCCTTTCTACTGTTGCAGGACAATCAGAGACAGGAAAGACCGAACAGGGTTCAGGAAAGCCTTTATTAAGGTAATCACCTGGCTCAGTAGGACTAGCATCCAGGAGAGTCTGAGCCCTGGACAAAGAAAGCAGCCACCTTTTAAGCAGTCAGTGGCCGGGAGCTATGTGATGCAGGAAGCATACTTACAGAAGCGAGAATGAAGGTAGTTGATCAGTCTTTTACATTTATCTATCCTACATGTTCTATATCCTTGGGAAACTCTGTTTCTGTAACATATGCTTATCAACCTTGTAACTTTGCAGCTGTAGGGAGGTGAAGCAGGAACTCACTGAGCCTCAAGGAATGTGAAACTGGTGAGCACAGATAAGGCTTGCTGAGCACAGAAGGAAAAACAGGCAGTTAGTATCCTTCTCTAAGTTAGACTGCGGAGGGCGGGGAACTACACTAAACTTAGCTTTTGAAGGAAAAACTAAAAATTTCTTGGTGGTCTTTGATTATGCCTGTAAAATTCATGAATTCCTTCTTCATCTCCCCCTTCGGTGCTCGCCATAAATGTAGATTAATAAAGAGCACCACAGGTGTTTATCTCTTCCTGTGTAGGCACATATTCTTCCTGGGGAACTGGTTGGTATTTTTGTAATGCCATTATTTTGGTGGTAGTTGTTCTGTCCACTATTGCTTTAATAGTAGACTGGATGCTTCTGATGAGGAGAGGTAAAAGACAAGGCAGTATTAAACAGCCTCCTAGTATAGCTATAAAACCAATTATCAAGGTTTTAAAGCCTCCAAAAGTGAGTTGGGCTCCACCAGTACCAAGTCTGGACTGGGACATGGGCTAACTTCCTCATTCTAGCAGTAATTTCCATAATAGCTCTTCCATTATTATCGATTTCTAAGCAACAGTTGGTCAAATTAAGCTTGCCACAAACTTCTCCTTCTGAGGCTAGCAGGTAGTCTAATGCTAGCCTATTTTGGTATATAGCATCTCTTATTTGAGTGGCCTGTATGGCTAACAGATCCAAGGCTCAGGCTGTTTCATTGACTATGATTTCTAGTACTACTTGCAATCTTATAATTTGGTTTAACATGTAAATAGGGGTGCGGTAGCCTCATGATCCATCTTGGGCCCATGTAGCTGGCCCATAGTATTTGATAATTTTTTCAGGAGGCCATTCATTATCCTTCCAGCTACCTATCTCAATGTCCTTCTTTATGTTTGTGTTTATCTTTTCTACAGTACTTATCTGAGTAAAGATGTTTCTTCTGGTTCTTTTTCCTTCTTCATTATAGACCGGGTAACTTAAATCTTCTCCTTATTTCAGTGGGAGCAAGAAGAAGGGCAGCCTTATTGTCCTTAACACACAGGCTCCGGTCCACTTCTCGGGCAATAGTTAATAAGCTTTAGTCCCACAGGTCCAATATAGTTCTGCCAGTGCTTTCTAAACATTTGGAGCATCTAGTTGATAGCACAACTGATTTAGTGCTGGAAACTGAAAGAGAGGGTTAAAATCTGGTACAGAGGAATTGTCTATAAAGCTTCTCCACTGAGTCTTGTTCTCAGACTCTTCAAAATATTGCTGACCTAAACAAGTCATATCCCCTACTTCAGTTTGAAAGTCTTTTTTCCCCGTCATGCTATGCAGTATCTTCTAATGATAGGGTTTTTGGGGTTTTTTGGGGTTTTTTTTGTTCATTTTTTGAGACAGAGTTTCGCTCTGTCATCTGTCACCCATGCCGGAGTACAGTGGCGCGATCTTGGCTCACTGCAAGCTCTGCCTCCCGGGTTCATGCCATTCTCCCGCCTCAGCCTCCCGAGTAGCTGGGATTACAGACGCCCGCCACCATGCCCGGCTAATTTTGTGTATCTTTTAGTAGAGACAGGATTTCACCGTGTTAGCCAGGCTGGTCTCAATCTCCCGACCTCGTGATCCACCCACCTCGGCCTCCCAAAGTGCTGAGATTACAGGCATGAGCCACCGCGCCCGGCCTCATAGGGGTTTTTAATAGCCAGACACTTGGGTTTGCATTGAACCTCATAACAAATTCCAGTATAGTAAAGTTATCTTGTGACATTAGTTTTTTAGCCTCCCAGGGCCACTGGTCACCTATACTGGTACCTCCACATACATAACATGAGGTGACTCCAGGATTAGTGGCAATACTCTCAGCTAGCTGAGCAAATAGATTCTCAGCTGGCGTTGGTGGAATCTGAACTTTTGACTCCTTGGGGTTAAAATGTTTATTGAAGGATTTGAAAAATCTGAACTGTGACATTGGACTGACTTGAGCTTTAGCTCACTGAGTCTTTTTAATAACGATTAATGGAATACCTAGATTTGCTCCTTCTTGAGCAAAGTTTGCTCTCCTTGGTGTCCTTTAGTCCAAAAAGGCATATTTAGCTTTAATATGGTCAGATTTAGGGGGGTTGCATGTTTTAGTCACACAACCAATCTTTGCTTCGTGGCTGGTGGGCAGAGCTACTCTCCCTGCCTAAAGGTATTGGCTGAACTCATGTGTGGTCCATTGAATGTTACAATAGGGACATTCTTCTTCTGGTTCTCCTGTTATGATCTTAGCAGCCTTGCTGATGACTCTTTCTTGTTCTAAGTTCTTGCAGACTACTCCTAGATTGTTTAGGTTGCTGAGGTGTGCAGCCTGACAGGCATCAAAAGATACTGAAGTAGATCCTTTATGTGAATAAGGGAATACCTGTGCTTTGCTTACGAGTTTCCCAATTCTAACGTCTTTAGGATTGGCATATGAAGGTAATAAAGGTTTCCCTATTTGAAATTCAAACCAGAAGTCATAGGGTAGGAGGCCTGGATTATAACATACTTGAGGTTGCCTATTTCCTGGGTCACAGATGGAGTAGCTTGTTTGATTATAAACACGTGTCCCCCAGGGAGTTCCTGTACACTCATAATAAGTTTGATGTAACAGGGTTTTAGTTATACCTTTACCAGACCAATACAATGATGACAATTATCTTGGTTTCCTCCCGTGCCTGTTAACATTATTGTCATTAATGCCATCAAGTTTATACTATGCATGAGCATCCTCCCGGGCAACAAGTTTGATAGCAATTGCAAAGATAGCATGACAGCAAGACAATCAGTATAAGCAATAGTATAACTACATTTTCAAATTCAAACCACATTTACTTATCTAGTGCTGGCTTCCTCAGGCTTAGGCCGTGCATAGACTAGTCAGCTTCCGGTTGTATGACTAGAGCAGGGCTTGACGTTTCCTTAAGCTACAGCTGTGCATTGACTGACCAGCCTCCAGGGTGGTCGGAGCAGGGTGGTCGTCTTTTCCTGCTGTGCCTTGGTTCCTCTGCAAGATCAGTCAAGTTGGATGATCTGGATCTTGCTGACTCGTCCACAGGTCTTGAACTGAGGCTGCAGGTTTTAGTCGGCTGTGATGGATCCAAGGTGTAATACCTGCAACTTTAACAGCAGTAGGGGTAGACATGATCACAATATGGGGGCCATCCCATAAGTGCCCGGGGGTAGTAGGATTCCAGCGTCTAACCCATACAGAGTCCCCAGGTTGAAAGGGATGTATTGCATCTGTAAGGCTAACAGGTATTCTTTCTCTTACTCACCCTTGTACTTCTTGCATTACCTCACCTAATACCTGCATTTGTCTTCTTAGGGTCAGTTCTCCAACTTCCTTTCAATCTCCTTTTAACTGAGATACAAAGTGGGGGTGGTTGGCCATACATTATCTCATAGGGTGGATACCTGACTCGGAGAAGGACCATGGGCAATACCTGGTCCCACCTTAAATGAGTCTCTTGGCAAAACTTCTTCAACGGTTGTTTCAGTGTCCAGTTTATCCTTTCAACCTTTCAAGAATTTTGTGAGCAATAGGATGTATGCAGTTTCCATTTAATTTTTTTTTTTTTTTTTTTTTTTGAGACGGAGTCTTGCTCTGTCACCCAGGCTGGAGTGCAGTGGCCAGATCTCAGCTCACTGCAAGCTCCGCCTCCTGGGTTTACGCCATTCTCCTGCCTCAGCCTCCGGAGTAGCTGGGACTACAGGCGCCCGCCACCTCGCCCAGCTAGTTTTTTGTATTTTTTTAGTAGAGACGGGGTTTCACCGTGTTAGCCAGGATGGTCTCGATCTCCTGACCTTGTGATCCGCCCATCTCGGCCTCCCAAAGTGCTGGGACTACAGGCTTGAGCCACCGCTCCCGGCCCCATTTAATTTTTAACATCTGAGTTAGTTGCTGTACAGCTTCTGCCACAAAAGCTGGTCCATTGTCTGAGCCTAAGGTTAGAGGCAGTCCAAATCTAGGAATAATGTCTTTTAATAATATCCTGGTTACTTCTCATGCCTTTTCTGTCCTGGTGGGGAATGACTGTACACACCCTGAAAAGATGCACACAAACACTAACATGTACCGATAGCCTTCAGCCTGAGGCAGTTTGGTAAAGTCTACAAGTAGGTTTTCACATGGCACTGGTCCTGTTTCCTGAATTTCTGGGGGCTGAGTATGCCCTTGCCTTGGGTTCTTCTGGGCGCAAGTAACACTCTGCTCACAGATAGCTCGAGTGATGGCAGTCAAGCACGGCACATAGAAATACTACGAGAAGCTCTAAAGCTGTCTTCTCCATGTGTGTTCCTTGCTGAAACTGCTTTATAAATCAGGGGGCAATGGCTTCTGGAATGGCAAGCCTCCCATCTGAAAACTTCCACCAGCCTCCTTTCTGATAATTCCCATTTTCCTGCGCGAACCATGCCTTCTTGTTGCACAAGTAGTTAGGAGCATTTGCAAGGGGAGGCTCTAATAAGGGCATGGCATAAGTCTCTTCTTTATTTGTTTTTTCTGTCATTGCAGCCTTTTTTGCTTCCTTGTCTGCTTTTCTGTTTCCTGTAGCCTTATCACTTCCTCCTGTTTGATGTCCTTTACAGTGGATGACTGCTACTTCCTTTGGAGTCCATACAGCCTCTAGGAGCTGCTCTATTAGCTTTTTGTTCTTTATTTCTTTTCCCTCAGTAGTTAACAGTGCTTTCTTTGTAAATGGCTCCATGAGCATGCAACGTGGCAAAAGCATATCTTGAGTCAGTATAGATATTCACTGACTTTCCCTTCGCTAGAAATAGTGCTCTTATGAGAGCTGTTAGTTCTGACTTCTGCGTTGAGGTTCCTACCGGTAAGGGGTGGGCTTCAGCCACTGAGCTTAATGTGACTACAGCATATCTGGCCTTTCTGATACCCTCAGATATGAAGCTGCTTCCATCAGTAAGATATTCAGTATCTGGGTCTTTTAAGGGTTGATCCTTTAAAGTCTTCCTGGCTTGAAAAGACTTCATCCACTGTTTCTACACAGCAGTGGTACCCTGGGGCACATAACGGGAGCTTTCCATGTTCTGCACATTCTGTTGCTAACAGTGTGGCCGGATTTAGGGTATTCACAGTCTCTAAGGCAATATGGATTCCCACATAAGAGTCCTTGGTGTCTTAGCATCCTAGGGTTAGAGAGCCAACAATGTCCTCTCTGTTCCATCAAGGTGATAACTGTGTGGGGCACCCGAATTATCAGCTTCTGTCTAAATGTGAGCTTGTTAGCATCTTCCGCTAACAAGGCACTGGCAGCCAGCGCCTTGAAACAGGGTGGCCATCCCATAGCCACCAAGTGTAGTTGCTTGGACAAATATGCTACAGGCCAATACCATGACCCTAGCATTTGCCCTAAGACTCCTGTAGCCATACCTTTCCTTACATGAACATACAGGTAAAAGGACTTTGTCACGTCTGGCAGTCCCAGTGCTGGGGCCTGGGTTTCCTTGAAAGCCATGTCCTGTTCTTTCTCGATTTCCTTGAAAGCCATGTCCTGTTCTTTTCCCCAAAGGAGGGGCTCCTTTTCCCCCACTTTGGTTGCCTCATATAAAGGCTTTGCTAGGAGCGAGTAGTTAGGAATCCATATGCAGCAAAAACCAGCTGCCCCTAGGAATTCCCGCACTTGCCGCCTTGTGTCTGGCCAAGGAATGCTACAGACAGTCTCTTTTCGCTCCTGCCCAAGCTCACGCCACCCTTGGTAGATGTAAAAGCCAACATATCGAACTCCTTGACCACAGATCTCTGCCTTTTCCTTAGACACTTTATAGCCAGCTTCCCACAGCACTCAAAGGAGACTCTGTTCCTTGGATACATTCCTTTGTTGTGGGTGTGGCTAACAGCAGATCATCTATATATTGCAGTAAGACACAGCGATTGCTTGGTAGTGTGAAAGCCTTTAAGTCTGAGGATAGTGCTTCTTCAAAGATAGTTGGGAAGTTTTTAAATCCTTGGGGAAGTCTAGTCCAGGTATACTGAGATGGGCCTCACTCAAAGACAAAAATGTCTCAGCTTACAGGGGCTACTTGGATGCAGAAGAACTCATCTTAAATGTCCAAGCATGTGAACCAAGCAGCACTAGCAGGTATTTGTCCAAGTATAGTGTACAGGTTAGGCACAGTAGCATGCAGTATAACAGCTACCTGGTTGACTGCCCTTAAATCTTGTACAGGCTGGTAGTCACCAGAAGGTTTTAATACCGGCAATAAGGGAGTATTCCGTGAGGAGACACATCTCTCTATTATTCCAAATTCAAGGAGCCATTTTAAGTGCTTTGCAATCCCTTGGTTAGCCTCTATGGGAATGGAATACTGATGGATCTGCACCAGGCAGGTTCCTTGTAGTAGCACTACTATGACAGGTGCTTGATTTACTGCTAACCCTGGAGGACTGTCCTCCACCCAGACTCCTAGTAACTTAAGGAGTAAGTCTGTGAACAGTTTTTCTTTCTCAGCTGTGCTGTACTCCTTTCCACACTCCTGGCAATTACTTTCATAAAGTCTCCACTGCTCTGCCTTGGATACTGTATAAGAGTACCATAGCCTTTTTTTGCCCCAGGCTCAAGGTCATATCTCCACTCAGCGTAAAGGAGATTTAAGCCTGCAGCTTCTGCAACAAGTCTCTCCTCAACAAGGGCACCAGGCAGTTTGGCAAGTATAAGAACTTGTGTTGGACTTCTTGGTCTCCAATCATACATCTCTTTGATTTGGAAAATGATGTATTTTTCTGTAATACCTGTGGCCCCAATAATATTAGCATAGTCTTTTGATAACGGCCCAATTGTTTGCATCACAACTGAGTGTTCAGCACCTGTGTCTACCATAAAGTCTATTTTTTAGCCCCCTACTACCATTGAGACCATAGGCTCCTCGGGGCCTAATGAGATGGAGCCCAGTCTGTCTCAATCTTCAAGGTAGCTGTTGGCTCCTGCCAGCCCAATTAGATCCAAGTCAGATCCTGCTACGCCTTGTCCAGCGGGGGAAGGAGGCCTTGTCCAGCCATCCTGTCTCTGGTTGTTGCCTTTATCCTTTTCTTTCTTTGAACATGCATCTTTCCAATGCCCTCTTTGCTTGCATCTCACACACTGATCTCTCTCTAGTCTAGGCTGACCTTCCTGACCTGTCCTGGTCTCCCGACCTGGCCTAGCTTGTCCTCTACTGTGACTGTGTCCACGACCACATCCACGTCCTCTTGCAAATCCAGCCTCTCTTTCAACCAGGGCTGCAGCCAAGAACTCTGCCTTTTCCTTCACTCTACACTTGGCCTCCTGCTCTGCTTCTTCATCTCGATTTACAAACACTTTGGTTGCCACCTGGATAAGCTGGGAAATGTTCATACCTTCAAACCCCTCCAGCTTCTGCAACTTTCGCTTAATGTTATTTTGTGCCTGACTCACAAATGCCGCATTAACCATCCACCGATTCCCTGCCGCTTCTGGGTCAAAAGGTGTGTAGAGCCAGGAAGCCTCACAAAGCCTCTCATAGAACTCACTGGGGCTTTCATCTGGTTTCTGACGGACCTCTGAAACCTTTCCAGTGTTTGTTGCCTTCTTCCCTTCAGCCTTTATGTCTTGTATTAGAGCCTCTTGGTATCTCAGCAAGTTCCGCAGCCCTTGGGCCTGATTTGGGTCCCAGCCTGGGTCAGTTTCTATTGGCCTCCCAAATAACAGCACTTTGGGAGGCCAAGGCAGGCAGATCATGAGGTCAGGAGATTGAGACCATCGTGGCTAACACGGTGAAACCCCGTCTCTGCCTCCTGGGGTGTTGCTTTCTAGCCTCTGATGAGCTGCTTGTATTACTCTGTGGTGTTCTATATTGAACAGTGACAGAGGAGCTGCCTGCAGTCAGTCAGCCCAGGTTGGGTTGTGAGTTAAGAAGGTGGGCTGCATGGGGTCAATAAGAGCCTGGGGTTTTTCCGTATAGGAGGGAGTATGCTGTTTCCATTGAAAATGTCTGTAGTAGAGAAGGGCTGATAAACATAAAGCCGTTCTCCTCCTTGAACCTCATTTTGTACATCTAAATAGATCTGTCCCCTAGTTTCTCTGAGGGGCATCTGCATATCTCAGGCATATCCTGACCCGAGATGGCCAACCTTATCCTGGAGTTCCTCCTTTAATTTATCAGGTAGTGGCCCTGGCTCTTCCCTACATAGTGAAGTTTGAAGCATACTCTCCTCTAAGTCTGACCCTCCAGAGACAGCTGCTGGAGCGCCTTCTTGCCTAAGCCTTGCCAGAGATGGGTAAATTGGAACATAATGGGGTGGAGTCTCTAGCTCTTCTGGCAGGGCCTGTAGGATAGGTTTTTCCTGTTTTCCTTGCTGCTGTTTCTCCTGGGCCTGGCTTTGTGGGTCTTTTCTATGGCTCCTTGTTTTATACGAGCCACTGGAGTCTTACAATAATTTTCAAAACAGGCCTGTAGCCATTTCAGATGGGTTTGAATCATGCTCAGCCAGGAGTCTATGTATGGAAACTGATCAGCGTGCCCAGGCTGTTCTCCGACCCCAGTGACCACGCGAAACACTCGGCCAATTATTTCCCTATCTGTGGTTCCTTCAGCCAGCCACCCTACATTAAGGGAGAGCCAGTCAGTTTCACAAAGGGGTCTTAGCCACTGCAGTGTTAACTTCATTCCATAATCACAATCAAAGCCTTTCTTAAAGTTCTTCAACATACATTCTTATTGAGTTGGTTTCGATGCTTTTCCTCCCATTTCCTCCCTCACGGTGAACTTTCACTCTCACTTTCACTCTTGGATTCACCAGACCAGGTCCTATAATGGGAGGTTCGGACACTGCTTGGCCAGGTCACAGCCAGCTACTGCTGTGAAGCTATGAAGCTAATCCTGTCAGCCTTACACAGTGACCTAGGTCTGGCTCATCCCATACTCGCCTCGGAGGACACGGTCTGCGATAAGAGATCTGCACCTCCTGGCCAGGCACGGTGGCTCACGCCTGTAATAACAGCACTTTGGGAGGCCAAGGCAGGCAGATCATGAGGTCAGGAGATTGAGACCATCGTGGCTAACACGGTGAAACCCCGTCTCTATGAAAAATACAAAAACAAAATTAGTCGGGCGTGGTGGTGGGTGCCTGTAGTCCCAGCTACTCAGGAGACTAAGGTGGGAGAATGGCGTGAACTCAGGAGGCAGAGCTCGCAGTGAGCTGAGATCGCGCCACTGCACTCCAGCCTGGATGACACAGTGAGACTCCATCTCAAAAAAAAAAAAAAAAAAGAGAGATCTGCACCTCCCCACATCACTCCCCTCGTTGGCCTCTCCTGAGACTGTCTCTTTCACACATTCACATACCTCCCCTACCCCAGGACTCCTCATCAGACAAAATGAGCCTCTCTCATGTCCCAGGTGAACTTAGTTAGGCTTCCACATTCACACACATACACACACAACTCCTACCCCAGGACCCCTCATCGGACGAAACGAGCCTTTCTCATGTCCCAGGTAGGTTCACATGCACCCAACACTCCCAGTTTCTGTCTCCAGATCCAGTGAACCACTTTCACTTGTTAGTGGGGACACGAAGTTCATCCAAATTGGCAGGCCACTCCTGCCACCCCCAGCCACTCTGGGTTGGATAAGTGGTCATTCCCCAGGAGGTGACCAAGCTCCCCTTCTGTCCCTATGGGATGGGCTTTTCTGGGGCCCAACTTTACTGCAGTTCAGTAGTCTGCCTGCACACTGCTTCTGTGACTGTCCTGCAACTCCGGAGTCAGTTCCATTGGCACTGTCAGGGAAAGGCTCCAAGACATGAGATAGCCATTCTCCTTCTAGGCTAAGTCTTACCCAGTGGCGCCAACGGTCCCAAATCTTCTGCATCCTGGGGCTCTAGCCCACAGGCAAAGGATACAGAAAGCTGTTGTCTCTAATCCTGGACGAGCCCCCAGAAATGTTGTGGGACAATCAGACAGGAGAGACCAAACAGAGTTCAGGAAAGCCTTTATTAAGGTGATCACCTGGCTCAGTAGGACTAGCGTCCAGGAAAGTCTGAGCTCCGGAAAAAGAAAGCAGCCATCTTTTAAGCAGTCAGTGGCTGGGAGCTACATGATGCAGGAAGCATACTTACAGAAGCAAGAACAAAGGCAGTTGATCAGTCTTTTACATTTATCTATACTACATGTTCTATATCCTTGGGAAACTGTTTCTGTAACATATGCTTGTAACTTTGTAGCTGCACTAGGGAGGTGAAGTAGGAACTTGCTGAGCCTCAAGGAATGTGAAACTGGTGAGCACAGATAAGGCTTGCTGAGCACAGAAGGAAAAACAGGCAGTTAGTGTGCTTCTCTAAGTTCGACTATGTGGGGCGGGGTGGGGCTACCCTACACTCAGCTTTTGAAGTAAAAAGTAAAAATTTCTTGGTGGTCTTTGATTATACTTGTAAAATTCATTAATTCCTTCTTCACTACTGCTGCAAAACCTTGGTGTGGATATCTACTTTTACTGCACCAGGCAATTGGACCCCATTCTGGTTCAGTTTCTTCATTTCAGGTTGACAGTAGCCTTCCACCGCTGCCCCATCTGGTTGGTGTTCAGTTATGGGCCCGTATGGGGCTATGGGTCATTGCGTTATGGTCACTGAAGCCCTGGCCCCACAGGTCCAGCAACTCCCTTTGGTACTTCTGGTATTGAGGACATGGAAGTGATTCTGCCTCAGTTGTGCCACACTGGGGCTTGAAAATTCCTGTGAGGCTAAGTTCATATCCAGAGTTACTAGTGAAGCAGCCACATTGTCTGGGGTAAATACCCGGGGTTGGTCATCTCGGGCCAGGAAATTTAGGATATGGGCACACATGAGGAGTGTAGGAGCAGAGGTTTAATAGGCAAAAGAAAGAGAAAGGAAAACAGCTCTCTCTCTAGTGAGAGAGAGGGGACTTCTGAGAGGAAAAGACCAGCCAGCAGCAGATGCACCAGATTTTATAGCCAGGTTTGAGGAGGTGATGTCTGATTTGCATAGGGCTCACAGATTGGTTTGATCAGGTATGATGTTTACAAAGTGTGGGGGAAGGCTGGCCACCCCACCCTAATCTTATTATGCAAATGTGTTTTCCCCTTGGCCAGCGCCATCTTGTCTGCTCCTTACTGTACACCTGACTGGCAGAGAAGGGAAGATGGAGCCACCATCTTCAACATGATGGGCTCAACTGCCAGCACTTTGTCTTCAACTCGATTTTACAGGCTGCTCTTTGTTAGAAAGGAAAATAATTTGGGGCTGCTTTTCATTAAAAGAAAAACCTTACCAAGGACTTCCCTACCCTCACTATCTACCTATGTAATTTCTTCTTAACTCCTACATCATTACAAGGTCATGGCCCATTCCCTTCTCATCTCCCAAGTAGGCTTTTGTGTGGTGGTAAAAGCCTTATCCCAAATATTTCAGTTATGTTCAGAGTTCTTTCTCTTTTTCTAAGGAACACGTATAATAAACCATTTCTTTTTCTTTTCCTTTCTTTTTGTTTTAATATAGGATCTTGCTCTTGCTCTGTCACCCAGGCTGGAGTGCAGTGGTGCAATCATGGCTCACTGCAGCCTCAAGCTCCTGGGCTCAAGTGATCCTTCCACCTCAGCCTCCCAAGTAGCTGGGACCACAGGAACATGCCACCATGCATGGCTAATTTTTACTATTTTTTTGTAGAGTTGAGGCCTCGCTATGTTGCCCAGGCTGGTATCATTCTCCTGGCCTCAAGTGATTCTCCTGCCTCAGCCTCCTAAAGTGCTGGGATTACAGGCACGAGCCACCATGCCTTGGCCCAATATCTCTTTTTCTGTGTGTTAAAAAATATACAAAATACTCCTTTTTTGTTGTCAAGTCCAGAAGATCCATCAGTCAAAATAATTGCTTCTTAAATTTATTAACTCCATCCAAAATAATTAATTCTTACAGGTGAGACAATAGTCACAATACTTGCAACTTCCTTTTCAACATTTGTCATTCTATGCAGAATATCCCAAGCAAAAACTGAGGCAAAAAGTGAACTGATTGTGGAGTGGGGAGCTGGTGGCTTTTTAACATTTTAGAGAAATGTATTATGAGTAAGACATCATAATTGGTTTTGAGTGAAATGATTACCTGCATCAGACTTCATCATACAGTTGAGCCAAATGAGATTAAGGACTCTCGTATCTACAATAAAATACTCTAGGTTGTAACTGAGGAACATCATATTACACAGATTTTCCATAAAAACTGAGTGAAGTGAGGTTTTGCGGGGAGGTAACTTTCAGGTGGGTCTTGATGTAACAGACAAGGTTAGGAGAGCAGGGTTGGGGAGAACAAGGGCAATCCAGGTGGGGGAAGGCAAAAGTCAGGAGGCAAGACCACATGGAGATGCGGATGGGGTGGGTGCACTGAAAAGCAGTGGGTTCCAACAGGACTGGGTGATCACTTGCTGGACCCACTGAAACACTCAGCTGAGAAGGAGTCTGAGTTTTATCCGAAAGGCAGGTAGCAGCTTCTTAAAGAAAGTTGTAACCTTTCATCAGGGTAGGAAAACTTGAAACAGGAAGACTTGGTTGTGATAATCCCAATGAGCAGTAATAGAACTACAAATAGCAGGCTGGTGGGAGGCAGTAGACCTAAGCAGGGACAAATCTGAGACATGGTGGGGGAAAGTGACAATGAGGACACAGGACACTTTATTCCAGGAAGTATCTTGCTGTTTCACCAAGGGTGGAGTGCAGTGGTGCAGTCGTAGCTCACTGAGACCTCAACCTCCTCGGCCCAAGGGATCCTCCCCACTCAGCCTCCCAAAGTATTGGAACTACAGGTGCACACCACCACACCATGCTATTTTATTTCTGATTTGAGCAACACAGGCACAGTGGCTCAGGCTTGTAATCTCAACACTTTGGGAAGCTGAGGCAGGAGGATTGCTTGAGCCCAGGAATTCAAGACCAGCCTGGGCAACATAGCAAGACTTTGTGACATGGTTTGGCTGTGTCCCCACCGAAATCTCATTTTGAACTGTAGTTCCCATAACCCCCATGAGTCATGGAAAGTGGGAGGTTATTGAATCATGGGGATGGTTACCTACATGCTGTTCTCGTGATGCGAGTGAGTTCTCACGAGATCTGATGACTTTGTAAGGGGCTTTAACCCACTTTGCACTGCACTTATTCCTGCTAACATGTAAAGGACATGTTTGCTTCCCCTTCCACCATGATTGTAAGTTTCCTGAGGCCTCCCAGCCTTGCTGAACTGTGAGTCAATTAAACCTCTTTCCTTTATAAATTACCCAGTCTTGGGTATGTCTTTATTAGAAGCATGAGAACAGACTAACACAGTAAACTGGTACTGGCAGTGGGGTGCCCCTATAAAGATACTCAGAAATGTGCAAGCAACTTTGTAACTGGGTGACAGGCAGAGGTTGGAACAGTTTGAAGGGCTTAGAAGATGATATGAAAATATGGGAGGCCAGGTGCGGTGGCTCAAGCCTGTAATCCCAGCACTTTGGGAGGCCGAGACGGGCGGATCACGAGGTCAGGAGATCAAGACCATCCTGGCTAACACGGTGAAACCCCATCTCTACTAAAAAATACAAAAAAAAACTAGCCAGGCGAGGTGGCAGGCGCCTGTAGTCCCAGCTGCTCAGGAGGCTGAGGCAGGAGAATGGCGTGAACCCGGGAGGCGGAGCTTGCAGTGAGCTGAGATCCTGCCACTGCACTCCAGCCTGGGCAACAGAGCGACACTCCGTCTAAAAAAAAAAAAAAAGAAAAGAAAATGTGGGAAAGTCTGGAACTTCCTAGAGACTTGGAGGGCTCAGAAGACAGGAAGATGTGGAAAAGTTTAGAACTTCCTAGAGACTTGTTGAATGGCTTTGATCAAAATTCTGATAGTGATATGGACAATAAAGTCCAGGGTGAGGTGGTCTCAGATGGAGATGAGAAACTCATTGGAAACTGGAGCAAAGGTCACTCTTGCTATGCAAAGGGACTGGCTGCATTTTGCCCCTGCCCTAGAGATCTGTAGAACTTTGAACTTGAGAGAGATGATTTAGGGTATCTGACAGAAGAAATTTCTAATCAACAAAGTGTTCAAGAGGAAGCAGAGCAGAAAAGTTTGGAAAATTTGCAGCCTGATTATGCAGTAGAAAAGAAAACGCCATTTTCTGGGGAGAAATTCAAGCCTGCTGCAGAAATTTGCAAAAGTAATAAGAAGCCAAATGTTAATCTCCAAGACAATGTGGAAAATGTCTCCAGGGCAGGGCATGTCAGGGACCTTCACAGCAGCTCCTCCCATCACAGGTCAGCAGGCCTTGGAGGGAAAATGGTTTCCTTGGCCAGGTCCAGGGCCCCCCTGCTGTGTGCAGCCTAGAGGCTTGGTGTCCTGTGTTCCAGCCATGGCTAAAGGGGGCCAAGGTACAGCTCAGGCCATGGCTTAAGAGGGTGCAAGCCCCAAGCCTTGGCAGCTTCCACATGGTGTTGAGCACACAGATGCACAGAAGAATTGAAGTTTGGGAACCTCCACCTAGATTTCAAAGGCTGTATGGAAATGCCTGGATGTCCAGTCAGAAGTGTGCTGCAGGGTAGAGCCCTCATGGAGAACTTTTGCTGGGGCAGAGCAGAAAGGAAATGTGGGGTTAGAGTTCCCACACAGAGTCCCCACTGGAGCACTGCCTAGTAGAGCTGTGAGAAGAGGGCCACCATCCTCTAGACCCCTGAGTGGTAGGTCCACCAACAGTTTGCATTGTGTGCCTGGAAAAGCTATAGACACTCAACATCAGCTCATGAAAGCAGCCAGGAGCGGGGCTGTACCCTGTAAAGCCATGGGGCAAAGCTGCCCAAGACCTTGGAAACCCACCTCTTGTATCAGCATTGCTCAGAACAGGTCCCAAGACTGACCATAAACAAGATCTCTGCAGCACTGTGACATGCTTGTGATGGCTATGACGCTCACGCTGGAGGTTGCTGGTTTACTGGAATGAGGGCAAGGAACACCTGGCCCACCTAGGGTGGAAAACCACTCAAGGCGTTCCTAAACCACAAACAATGGCATGAGCAATGAGCGATCTGTGCCTTAAGGACACATTCCTGCTGCAGATAACAAGCCAGAGCCTGTCCCTTTGTTCCCCATAAGGATACTTTTAGTCAATCTATAAACTGCAGAAACGACGTTTGTCACGGGCTTATTGTCAATAAATAGGTGGGTCAAACTCTGTTCAAGGCTCTCAGCTCTGAAGGCTGTTAGCCCCCTGATCTCACTGTGCACTCTATTTCTGTGTCTGTGTCTTTATTCCTCTAGTGCCACTGGGTTGGGGTCTCCACGACCAAGCTGGTCTCGGCAAGTGTGACCTGGATGTGATACATGTAGTCAAAGGAGATCATTTTAGAGCTTTAAGATTTGACTGCTGTCTGGAATTGAAACTTGCGTGGGCCCTGTAGCCCCTTTGTTTGGCCAATTTTCCCCATTTGGAATGGGTATTTTTACCCAATGCCTGTAACCTTCATTGTATCTAGGAAGTAGCTACCTTGCTTTTAATTTTACAGGTTCAGAGGCAGAAGGGACTTTACTTGTCTCAGATGAGACTTTGGACTTGGACTTTTGAGTTCATGCTGGAATGAGCTAAGACTTTGGGGGACTGTTGGCAAGGCATGATTGTGTTTTGAAATGTGAGAACATGAGACTTGAGGGGGGCCGGGGGCAAAATGATATGGTTTGGGTATGTCCCCACCCAAATCTCATCTTTTTTTTTTTCCCAAGATGGAGTCTCACTCTGTCACCAGGCTGGAGAGCAGTGGCGTGATCTCAGCTCACTGACTCCCAGGTTCAAGTGATTCTCCTGCCTCAGCCACACATGTAGCTGGTAATACAGGCACGCACCACCATGCCCACCTAATTTTTGTATTTTTAGTAGACACAGGGTTTCACCATGTTGGCCAGAATGGTCTCAATCTCTTGACCTCGTGATCCATCTGCCTTGGCCTCCCAAAGTGCTGGGATTACAGGCATGAGCCACTGCACCTGGCCTCCAAGTCTCATCTTGAACTGTAGTTCCTATAATCCCCGCGTGTTGTGGGAGAGACCCGGTGGGAGGTAATTGAATCATGGGGGTGGTTACCTCCATGCTGTTCTTGTGAAGTGAGTGAGTTCTCACAAGATCTGATGGTTTTACAAGTGTTTTCCCACCCTCCCCTTTACTCGGCACTTCTCCTTGACGCCGCCATGTGGCGAAGGATGTGTTTACTTCCCCTTCTGCCATAATTGTAAGTTTCCTGAGGCCTCCCTAGCCATGCTGAACTGTGAGTCAATTAAACTTCTTTCCTTTATAAACTACCCAGTCTCAGGTATATCTTTCTTAGCAGCATGAGAACACACTAATACACTCCGTCTCTACAAAAAAATAAGAAAAATGAGCCAGGCATGGTGGCACATGCCAGGAGTTCCAGCTACTCAGGAGGCTAAGGAGGGAGGATTGCTTGAGACAAGAAGGTTGAGGTTGTAGTGAGCCATGATCTGCACCTGGGTGACAGGGTAAGACCTTATCTCTTAAAAAACAAACAAACACCACCTGGAAAACAGAGAGAAAAGAAAAGCTATCTATCATTCCACTGCTTGGGAATCATAATTATGAGCATTCTGAATACTGTATTTGAGGATGTGAGAATGGCCTCCATATTTTCACCATGGTAGAATAATTCACACTCCAGTCGGCATCTGCATCAAATCAGCTTTCTGGTAAACTGAGTGAATTAAGCAGTTACTGGAGAGAGAGCTCCTAAAAATACCTTTTTCCTGTTTGGCCATCCTAAACTTCTAACTTGGTGTTCTGGTAGTGATTTTCATTAACCTTATCATGAGAAGGTACCCAGGTTTTTTGTTTTGTTTTTTTTCTTTTCTTTTTTTTTAAGCAGAGCTTCACTCTGTTGCACAGGCTGGACTGGAGTCGTGTGATCTCGGTTTACTGCAACCAACTCCACCTCCTGGGTTCAAGCCATTCTCCTGCCCAGCCTCCTGAGTAGCTGGAACCATAAGCACATGCCACCATGCCCAGCTAATTTTTGTATTTTTAGTAGAGATGGGGTTTCACCATGTTGGCCAGGCTGGTCTCAAACTTCTGACCTCAGGTGATCTGCCGGCCTCAGCCTCCCAAAGTGCTGGGATTACAGGCTTGAACCACACAGGTGAAACCCCGTCTCTAGTAAAGATACAAAACTTAGCCGGGCGTCATGGCACGTGCCTGTAATCCCAGCAGCTGGGGAGGCTGAGGCAAGAGAATAGCTTGAACCCGAACCCGGGAGGTGGAGGCTGCAGTGAGCTGAGATTGCCCTACTGCACTCAGTCTGGGCGACAAAGCGAGACTCTGTTTCCAAAAAAAAAAAAAAAAAAGGCCGGGCGCGGTGGCTCACACCTGTAATGCCAGCACTTTGGGAGGCCGAGGAGGGTAGATCACTTGAGATCAGGAGCTCGAGACCACCCTGGCCAACATGGTGAAACCCCGCCTCTACTAAAAATACAAAAATTAGCTGGGCGTGGTGACAGACACCTGTAATCCCAGCTACTCGGGAGACTGAGGCAAAAGAATCGCTTGAACCTGGGACGGAGGTTGCACTGAGCCAAGATCGCGCCACTGCGCTCCAGCCTGAGCAACAGAGCGAGACTCTGTCTCAAAAGAAAAAACAAAACAAGAAAACACACAATTTTGTGACCGTATGTTAAAACTGCTACAATAATATGTATTTGGGAGGAGATACTTAGAGCAAGCATCCCGCTTCTCTTTGGAGTACTAACACCTGATTTTAGTTTTTATCATCAATGTTAAAATGTCACCTGGCAACTCAGGTCTTTCTTCAATTTTGTTGAAAACCAATAATTGAGAACCAATTGGGAAATCAGTATCTACATATTTTCCATGGCGTTCAGTGGCCCGGAGGTTCCTACACTATCGGTGGACACATCATTGTAAGATTGGAGTGAGGACTGGCGAGGGGTGCGCCGTTCTTGTGTAAAGCGGGAGAAGAGTCTATTGTTAGGCAACATTTTAGGATATAGGATAATAAACACTGGTGTCCTGAAAACGTTCCTGGCCGCAACACTTAGAGGTTTGCATTCTCCAGTTTGGAGACCATGGCTCTGAAAGACTCAACTCACTCCAGTGATGCCAGCCACCAGCTACTGTCGATGACTTCGCAAGTTCGTACTTTCAGTCCACACCTCTTCCTTTTGCTGGGCACCAAACTCGTCTACATTCCGAGTGCCCCGGCACCCCCCCGGGCTTCGCTTTCCACCTCTCACACTAGGAAGCGGCAAGCCGCTTCTGGTGCCCACGCCGATCCTCTGCTGCCCGGCCTGGGTCCTCCACCCTCGCCCCTGGAATCGGCCTCCCTAGATTCCCTTCCCTCTGAAGGTCATTTGGAAACGGGCTCCAGGGGGCGACCCTGCGCAGAAAACCAAATTCCATCCGGGGTGGGCAGGGAGTGCTAGTCTCCAAGGAAGACGTTTCCCACTTTCGGTGGTGAGGAGTGTTCGGTGGCACGGCCAGCGCTCTCAAAGCTCCTCCTCTGCGCGGGGATATCCAGTCGTAGCCACGAAAATACGCCGCATCCGTCTCTGACTCCAAAGGAAGTCCTTCAGGGAGTCCTACTAACCATCTAGCTTCCTCCGCCTTCCCCGTGACAGGACCGTGGCCACCGCAGGCTTGGAGGCCCGGCCCACCTCTGCCCGCGCGCCTGGCCTTAAAGCGGTCTTGTAGTTAGGCGTCCTAAGGCAGGCAGTGGACCCACCGCGGGCTTTTCCTGTTTGAAGACTACAGCGTCTCATAGCAACGCGCGCGAGAAGAGAGGGTACTCTCGCGAGAAGTCCAGGGGTGGCCGTGATGGCGGCAGCGGGAGCAGGACCCGGCCAGGAAGCGGGTGCCGGGCCTGGCCCAGGAGCGGCCGCAAATGCAACAGCTGCAGAAGAGGGGGAGGTGAAGCCAGTGGCAGCGGGAGCAGCCGCTCCTCCTGGAGAGGGGACCTCTGCTCCTCCGACAGCTGAGCCCAGTTCCGGGGAGGCTGAAGGCGGGTAAGAGGTCCTGCGGCCCGAGGAGGACGCGGGAGGGAGGCCCGCCCCTCGCGAATCCCGCGGCTCTTGGAGCCCTGCCGCCCGCCCCCTGCGAACCCAGGCCCCGCCGCCAATGGCTCGCCCTGCCCCTGCGCAGCTTGGCCCGTCCCCTCTCGAGTATATATTCGATAACGCCCTTTCCGCACCTTTCACGGGCGGTGGATGCTGAGTCTCCTGTCGTTATCTCTGACTCTTGCACCCCGGCGGGAAGCTGGTAGCTCACTCTTTAACGGGAGGCCTTCACATATTCCAGAAAAAAAAAAAAAAACTACTTTGCAGTGCCAGACTGGAAGAAGTAACGGTCACTCTGAAAACAGGGTGGGAGAGCTACCTCTCTTTGAACCTCTCCCAGGACCAACTCTAACCCAGGTAGATTTGTCTGTAAAAGCCTATTAGGCGTCCCTGTGCTCCGTGGGTCCGCTACTGCCTTGTCCACCTTCTCAATATCCTGACAGTACCTTGGGCATCCAGTCTGAGAACAGGCGTAGCTGAAAAAGCTGCAGGAATATGAAGTTCTACTGTAATTTGATCATCATTTTTGGGAATAGGTATTTTGAGGTTTGTTTGTATTGAGAATTCTTGCTTGAGCTCTTTCATTATCTTATAGGGAGGCAAACTTGGTCGATGTAAGCGGTGGTTTGGAGACAGAATCATCTAATGGAAAAGATACACTAGTAAGTATTTCTTTTTAGTTGTTTGCAAGACAACATAGAGTTTGTTTTTAAATTTTTTTTTTTTTTTTGCAGCGGAGGCTCGCTCTGTCGCCCAGGCTGGAATGCAGTGACGCGATCTGGGCTCACTGCAACCTCCTCCTGGGTTCCTGCGATTCTCCTGCCTCACCCTTCCGAATAGCTGGGATTACAAGCACCTGCCAACACACCCAGCTACTTTTTTTTTTTTTTGTATTTTTAGTAGAGACGGGGTTTCACGATGTTGGCCACGCTGGTCTCCAACTCCTGACCTCAGGTGATTCTCCCTCCTCGGCCTCCCAAAGGGCTGAGATTACAGGCTTGAGACACCGCACGCGGCCTTGTTCTTAAATTTTTAAGCGAATCAAAAATACATTCAGTCCAGGCACGGTGGCTCATGCCTGTAATCCCAGCACTTTGGGAGGCTGAGACCAGCCTGGGCAACATAGGGAGACCCTTGTCTCTTAAAAAAATAAAGTAAAATACATTCAAGTCAACTGATTTGATTCTCGAATTGCTCTGACACAGGAAGGTGCCGGGGATACCTCAGAGGTGATGGATACTCAGGCGGGCTCCCTGGATGAAGAGAATGGCCGACAGTTGGGTGAAGTAGAGCTGCAATGTGGGATTTGTACAAAATGGTTCACGGCTGACACATTTGGCATAGACACCTCGTGAGTACTTTTCATAGTTTTTATAAGAATTGCTCGGTAAAATAAATCTGAACATGCTCAACAGTTAGTTTCTGGGCAAAATAAATGCAAAGTATTTCCTGTGTCTCCTGACTCCTATTCAGCAAGTAGGATGTTGAATCAGGAATTGTTTTAATTCCCTTGCATGTTATCTGCTTACTGAGGGCACAGCCCTGATAGATACAGTGGTGGGTATTGTCCCTCCATTTGAGTTTACAACCTGGTTTGGAGACAAAAAAAAATGCAATTACAAACTGTTATATAAACAAATTTAGGACAATATAAACCTTGTGTGGGTGTTTTGGATTTTTCAGAAAGAATTAGTAGTGTATATGTGGATAAAGCCTGTTGTCCCAAATTTGAGATGACCCATGCTCTTTATGCCTGAACCATCCTCTTTTTCCTTTCTCATTGCTGCTGACTTACTCCTTTAGGTATGTTGTCCGCTCTCCTCAGCAAAGCTGTTTCCAATCATGTACCTCTTCTGGTGAATTAAAATAATACTGTGACTGAGAATGAAAGACTTTTTTCCTTATACCGACTCCTGTCTATTGGAATAACTGTACTGCTCGCTCTTTGTAATGTTCTTTATGGTCTATATTATACTAATACATTTATATAAGACTATATAAAAATAAGGCTGCATATGTGTGTGTTTTCTTGTTTTTTTCTTGCAACCGGGTCTCGCTCTGCCGCCCAGGCTGGAGTGCAATGGCAGGATCACAGCTTGCTGCAGCCTTGAACTTCTGAGCTCAAGGGATCCTCCTGCCTCACCCTTCCAAAGTGTTGGGATTACTGGCAAGAGCCACCACACCCAGCTTTCCTTTATAATCTGTTGTATACTTCCTAGTTAAAAGGTTAAAGTGGGTTTTAGAAATGCTGATATCTCAATTAACATGTGACTTGTGATTTAGGAAAGAGTGGTTTTAAAAAGAAAGAAAAATACTGAAGGATCAGGAAGAAATAGTTGATCTTGGTAGCAACGTCTGTTGGGAAAACACACTAGCTAAGTGAGCCTAGTTTCTTAGAGAGGCCTAAGATAGGGCCACTTTTGCGGGAAGAATTTGTTTGGATAGACAGTTTAGGAAAGGAAATTTACTAGTGAGATAACTGGGAGGAATTCAAGGAAAAATCAAATCACAGTTCAAAATTTTGGTAGCTTTGGAGACAAGAGTTTGTAACTGAACTTGTAAAGTTATATCTAAAGCCCAGTTAGATCCTATCCGTAGTATCAAGTTTAAAAAAAGGGGGGGGGCGGGGGCCAGGCACAGTGGCTCACGCCTGTAATCCCAGCACTTTGGGAGGCCGAGGCAGGCTGATCACGAGGTCGGGAGTTGGAAACCAGCCTGACCGATGTGGTGAAACCCCGTCTCCAAAAAAAATACAAAAATTAGCGGGGTGCAGTGTTGCACACCTGTAGTCCCAGCTACTCGGGAGGCAGGAGAATCACTTGAACCCGGGAAGCGGAGGTTGCACTCCAGCCTGGGCAACACAGTGAGACTCTGTCTCAAAAAAAAAAAGGGCAAGGCATGGTGGCTCACACCTGTAATCCCAGCACTTTAGGAGGCCGAGACAGGAGGATGACTTGAGCCCAGGCGTTTGAGACCAGCCTAGGCAACATAGTGCGATCCTGTCTCTACGAGAAATAGAAAATGAGCTAGGCATGGTGATGCACCCCTGTAGTACCAGCTACTCAGGAGTTTTAGGTGGCAGGATTGCTTAAGCGCCGCAGGTTGAGGCTGCAATGAGCCATGATTGTGCCACTGCACTCCTGCCTGGGTAACAGAGTGAGACCCTGTCCCCAAAAAGAAAAAAATAAAGCCCAGTTAGGTGGGGTGGATTATCTTTTACAACTGAGATAGAGAATGTGAGCTAGCAGGGTATGAAAAAGGCTGCTCTTTACACCTGTTTGTGTTTGAATTAAAATAACTATTTACTACCTATCTTTAGTATGAGGCTTTGCCTTCTGTAAATGAGTTTATCACAATAAACTGTTTAACAGAAGAGGTTCTACAGAGAAGTGAAGGTAAGGAAACTCAGCCTTAACATTTGTAAGAATGTTTCTTAATTCCATGAGGGTAGCAATAGTTGGTAAATGCTTGGTAGTCTTCTCTGAGGATACCCTAAGCTAGTTTCAGAGTCCAAGATAAACCTTTGTTCTGATTTCTTCTCTTCTAGCTTAAGCCATTTATACTAAAGGTCTTCTGTCCTTCTGTTACTTTGCCCTTTGCAAGACTAAACTCCTGTCCTTTTCCTGTCATCCTGTGCAATCACTACCATGTTTTTCTTCTCAAATGCGTTGATTCTTCTGTTGCATCCCGTATCTGCCATATTGTCTTTACCCTCCTGGCCTCTTCCTCTCTTGACTTCAAATAGGCAAGTCTTCTCTTGATGTCAGGTGGTCTACCCGTCTTGGCCTCTCAAAGTTCTGGGATTACAGGCATGAGCCACCACGCCTGGCCTAGTTATTTACATTTTAAATTCATTTTTTCTTAACATTCTGCCTGCCCTTTCCAACCACATCATTGACACCATAGAGATATACCTTAGACTACTTTGTCCTCTTCTACAGCTGGCCTGGCATATTCTTTTTAGGTGCTCAAAAAATAAACTAACAAGATACCTTGTAAGAACAAGTGAGAACCTTCTAGATGCTGAATTGTCCAGTATAATGGATAAGGTCTTAGTAATTTTTGTGAGAGAAAAATCCAGGTATTTATACGAATGTGAGCCCTGTTTTGGTTTTGACAACCTTTTTACATTTTAATACTATGTTAACATTAACATTTTAGTTTACCTGTCACTGAGGGGAATGGATGCATGTTAACTTCTCATAAAGAAGTGTACAGCCTGGGCAACATGGTGAAAGCCTAACTCCATAAAAAAATACAAAAAATAGCTGGGCATGGTGGCTCATTCTTGTATCCCAGCTACTTGGGGGACTGAAGTGGGAGAATCAACTTGAGCCAGGGAAGGTCAAGTCTGCAGTGAGCTATGATTGTAACACTGCACTCCAGCCTGGGTGGCAGAGTGAGACCTTGTCTTAAAAAAAAAAAAAAAGAAGAAGAAGAAGAAGAAGTGTGTGTGTTCACAAGTTCACTAATTTGTATAATTTGTCTCTTCTGTAGATCCTGTCTACCTTTCATGACCAACTACAGTTTTCACTGCAATGTCTGCCATCACAGTGGGAATACCTATTTCCTCCGGAAGCAAGCAAGTAAGAACAAACTCTGGAGTATTGGAAGATGATTATGCACTGGAAAAGAAAAGGGAGCTGGGCTTAGCAGAATCAGGAGACCTTTGCCTAGTGGCTGGTATAAGTTCAGTTGGGGTTTAGCTCTGAATAATTGCAGTTGCCCATTTCAGGTCACATGATGACTCCATTTTGCTGCTATAATTGTTATTTTCTGGACCACTTATTAATTATTCCCTTGGTAATAGAGATATAGTACTATAGATAACTGTTTCTTCCTTTTTGTTTTTGGTAGACTTGAAGGAAATGTGCCTTAGTGCTTTGGCCAACCTGACATGGCAGTCCCGAACACAGGATGAACATCCGAAGACAATGTTCTCCAAAGATAAGGTAGAGGTGGAATTAATGTAATGGCAGTTATACTAAAGAGTTAGGTAGAACTTCTAAATATACTCCCTAACAAGTACTTTCTTCCCAGTTTTTAATGAATATATGACAGTGGATTCAGTGATTACCTTGTTCTTTTTTTCTTTTTGTTTTCAAGACAGAGTCTTGCTCTGTTGTCCAGGCTGCAGTGCAGTGATGCGATCTCAGCTCACTGCATCCTCTGCCTCCTGGGTTCCAGCAATTCTCCTGCCTCAGCTTCCCGAGTAGCTGGGATTACAGGCATGCGCCACCACGCCTGGCTAATTTTTTCTATTTTTGGTGGAGACAGGATTTCACCGTGTTGGCCAGGCTGGTCTTCAGCTGACCTCATGATCCACCTGCCTTGGCCTCCCAAAGTGCTGGGATTACAGGTGTGAGCCACTGCACCTGGCCTGTTCTGTTTTTTTAAAGAGAGGGTCTCACTCTGTCACCCAGGCTGGAGTGCAGTGGTGTGATCATGGCTCACTGCAGCCATGTCCTCCTGGGCTAAAGCAATGCACCTTCCTCGGCCTCTCAGAGTACTGGGAGTACAGGTATGAGCCACTGCACATGGCCCCTTTTTAGTTTATTTTTTCCAAAATTGTTTTGAAAATTTTCAAGGTGGAATGTAGTGACACCATCATGGCTCACTGAAGCCTTGACCTCCTAGGTTCAGGTGATCCTCCCACCTCAGCCTCTCAAGTAGCTGGGACTACAGGTACACACCACCACACCCAGCTCATTTTTGTGTGGTTTTTTTTTTAAGAGACAGGGTTTCGCCACGTTGCCCAGGCTGGTCGAACTCCTGTACTCAAGTGATCCGTCCGCCTCGGCCTCCCAAGTTGCTGGGATTACAGGTGTGAGCCACTGCACCTGGCCCATTTCTTCTTCGATTTGCCAGTTAACATTTTGCTACATTTGTTTTATCTCCCCATATCTCTGTTTTTCTTTAAAGCTGTGTGAGACTACATTGTAGGTATATTTTACCCAATATTCTGTTAATACAACCACAATGCAATGATCATAGTAAAGAAATTTAACACTGGTGCAGTACTACTAATTTACAGTTCATATTTGTAGTTTCTCAGGATTATTTTTGTGTTAATAATATCCTCCTCCATAGCTTCTTCCTCCATCCAAGATCTGGTTAGGATCACCCATTATATTTAGTTGTAATGACTCTTTTGTCTCTAATCAATTAATAAAACAATTCCTTTATTCAATTGGGTTTTGCTCTGTTACCCAGCCTGGAGTGCAGTGGCACAGTCATGGCTCACTACAGCCTCAACCTCCTGGGTTCAAGCTATTCTCCCACCTTAGCCTCCTGAGCAGCTGCGCTCATGCTGCCACATCCAGCTAATTAAAAAAATGTTTTTATTGGAGATGTGGTCTCACTATGTTGCCCAGCTGGTTTTGACCTCCTGGGCTCAAGTGATCCTCCTGCCTTGGCCTTCCAAAGCTCTGGGAAGACAGGCATGAACCAACACACCCAACTCCTTTATTTATTTATTTAATGAAATAAAAATTTTAAAGTGCTTATACAGTTGTTTGGCATGATATTCCTTAATTTGCATTTGACTGTTTCTTCATGATTAGGTTCAGGTTAAACTTTTTTTTTCCTCTTTAATAGGGACGGGTCTCACTATGTTGCCCAGGCTGGTCTTACACTCCTGGGCTCAAGCAATCCACTGGCCCTGGCCTCCCAAGGTGCTGAGATTAAAGTTGTGAGCCACTGTGCCTGGCCATGTGTTAAGCATTTGTGGCAAGATTATATAGGTATCGTGTGTTTTTTAGACCGCCAC
Source organism: Colobus angolensis palliatus (assembly GCF_000951035.1). NCBI lineage: Eukaryota > Metazoa > Chordata > Mammalia > Primates > Cercopithecidae > Colobus > Colobus angolensis. Next base: position 4,781,393 of record NW_012118710.1, on the reverse strand, counting down.
ATCAGGAGGCATATAAGATATTGGTTTGTTTTATTATTAGTGATTCTAAATTTGAATAGTTGGTTAAGGAGGGAGCATTTTTATCTTTGTGCTAAGTAATCCTTAAGCCATACATGGAGATTATGTGAGTACCTTATTCTCCTACTCCTTTCAACTAGTGATTTTAGCCACCATTGATTATCCAACCCTGAATCAGTTGTTAGAGTAGTGGTTGTAAATCGGAATACATTCTTCAGTTGCAAGTCTTCTGTAAATAACTTTCCCTCATTCTTTTTTTCCCCTTTGAAATATCACAGTGGATTTTTTTAAAAAATCAGTGTGTCCATTGTTGGAATTTTTTTTTTTTAAATTGAGATGGAGTCTGGCTCTGTCACCTAGGCTAGAGTGCAGTGGTGCGATGTCTTGGCTCACTGCAACTTCTGCCTCCTGGGTTCAAGTAATTATCCTGCCTCAACTTCCTGAGTAGCTGGGACTACTGGCGCATGCCACCATGCCTGGCTAATTTTTGTATTTTTTGGTAGAGACAGGGTTTAACCGTGTTGGCTAGGCTGCTCTCAAACTTCTGACCTCAAGTGATCTGCCCACCTCAGCCTCCCAAAGTGCTGGGATTACAAGCGTGCGCCACTGCGCCCAGCTGTTGTTGCATTTTTTTTATTTCTGACCCTCAGATTGTCCCAGATTCAACCATTGTAGCCCTATCGGACTGACTCCTGAAACTCTTTGATACTCCCCCATCCATTTTTGAACTCTTCCTTACTTTCTGGAATAACAAAATATTCCAGGCTTTCTTTGTACTTTCCCTGGTTCCTTTTAGTAAAGATTTAGTTTTCATGGAGCTAACTCTGGTGGTAGAACTTTAGAAGATTATCTACATAGGAGGCCAGAAGATGAAGGTCAAAAGTCGTTTCAGTCATGTAAGCAGGAGTTGGTGAGAGCTACAGTCACAGCAGTGGGGATGGAAGGGAGGCCTGATTGGAGTGACATTTCTGAAATTTTAAAATTTATTTGGTGACCGTTTAGGTGTAAAAATTGTGAGAGAAGGGTCAAGGACAGCTCTTATTGTGTCTAGCTTATTCTGGGTGATTACTGGTTCTAAGTTATCAGGAGCAAGAATAGAAATCTGAAAAGCAGATTTATGAGGTAAGATACCAAGTTCCATTTTAGTCACAAGAAGTTTGAGGTCCCTTTAGGATGTCCAGATAGGTATGTCTCAGCTGGTAGAAATAGGAGCTCAGGAGAGAATAATTTGGGAATCATCTTCTAATTGATAACCAAGGGACTGTGACAGAGCTTTTCCCTCCAACTGGAGTGTAAGCCCTACATGGCTAAGGTTTGTTTCTACTTGTGGAAATCCCCATAATCTGTATATTGTGTGTATGCAATGAAATATTCAGCGATTAAAAGACAAACATGTAAACCTTGTATAACATCATGGGGGAAAAAACTAACATGGATTTTTCTCTTGATTCTAACAAGGTCTTTGAAAAATGCTGTTTTCTTTCTTTGTCAGCATATTTTTGACTGCAGTGGTAATAGTCTTAATTTATTTTTAAAATTAGGATATTATACCATTTATTGATAAATACTGGGAGTGCATGACAACCAGACAGAGACCTGGGAAAATGACTTGGCCAAATAACATTGTTAAAACAATGGTAAGTAGACTAAAATTGATTAGACTTGACATTTAAGAAACCATTGTTCTTTGTAAGAATTAAATAATATTTTATCGTCTCATTGTGAAATGATAAAATTAGAACAAATTAATGTTATATCTTTGAGTGTGAGATACAGCTAATTGTGAATTTTAATAGTTTTTGCACACAGAATCAGTGAGATGCATATTGTGTCTTATGTGAACATTGCCCACATACACCTGGTTTTATGTATTGAAACTTTTGTCCACGGTACTTTTGCAAGAATAATTTTGTATTGAAATTAGAGACCATTTCTTCTATTAAAAAAAATGTTATGGGCAATATTGTCCTTAAAATTAAAGAGAACACCTGGGGAGAAGTCAACAGCAAGCTGTTAACAGTGCTTATCTTTGTGAGATAGAAGGTTAGGTGAGGATTATGAAAAACTTGGGCACTCTTTGTGTTTCTCTGTTTGAATTTTTTGATGGTCACGGATTATTTCTTAGAAGGAAAAACAGTACTATCTTTTTTGGACACTACACCTAGGAACTGACTTTTGGAGTTGGTGGTTGATGATTCATTCCATACTTTTAAGTAAAAAATGTTCATTAATAGTAAAACACTGCTTCTTTTTAGAGTAAAGAAAGAGATGTATTCTTGGTAAAGGAACACCCAGATCCAGGGAGTAAAGACCCAGAAGAAGATTACCCCAAATTTGGACTTTTGGATCAGGTACATTATGTTTTATATTTTCTTTTTGATTTTAAGCCGCTTGGGGATAGGAAGTCAGGTTCTGTTTACATTTGTATATTTGCCACATAACACATAGCCATTACATGTGCATAGCATCGTGGACTCCAAAAAAATAGTGACTGATTCGAGAGTACTCACCTTCAACCAAGAGATCAGTGTCCTACAGCGTTTTAGTTGTGGGTCTTCCCCAAAATGTTATGAATTTCTTCAAATCACTTTTTTTTAACTTTAGTTTCCTCACTTGTAACATGTAAAAATGCTATTTCAAATTACTTCTCATCTTTCTGACATCTCAAATTTTGCTCTTAAAAACATTCTTTGTTGTGAAAATTATTTGTTATGAAGAATTTGTGTTGCATATCTAACATAACAGGCAAATGAAAATTGCTGTTTTTTGTTCAACAGCAGGGTTCACATTTGGCGAGTCAGAATGTCAAATCTTAAAGCTGTGTCTTTACATGTTTTATTTGCCAGCTTTGAAAATGCAAGATTCAGCCCGGTGCAGTGGCTCATGCCTGTAATCCTAGCACTTTGGGAGGCTGAGGCAGGAGGATTGCTTGAGTCTAAGAGTTCGAGACCAGCCTGGACGATATAGCAAGACCCGTCTCTCAAAAAAGAAAATGCAAGATTTCACATAGAAATTTAGATTTCTGTCTTGTAAAATGAAAACATCTGACTACATGGGGCCTGAATTCCCACAGGAGCTGAGTGAATGGGGCTTAGGCCCTCTGGTTTGCCCTGTGCCCTCTCCTGCCTCTACCCAGGTTGATTGATTAATTGCCACTTACCGCCATTCTGAAACTATTCTGGTCCTTACACTTGGCCTGCCTCACGCATACTTGGAAGAGTGCTTGCTGGTCCATAAAACACCCAAGTTTGGGACCCTGCAAGCTTCATTGTTTAGAATTGTCCATTTCAGGCCTGGCGTGGTGGCACACGCCTGTAATCCCAGCACTTTGGGAGGCTGAGGCGGGCAGATCACTTGAGGTCAGGAGTTCAAGACCAGCCTGGCCAACACGGCAAAACCCTGTCTCTACTGAAAATATAAAAATTAGGCTGGGCATGGTGGCTCATGCCTGTAATCCCAGCACTTTTGGAGGCCAAGGCAAGTGGATCACCTGAGGCTGGGAGTTTTGAGACCAGCCTAGCCAACTTGGTGAAACCCCATCTCTACTAAAAAATACAGAAATTTATCTGGGTGTGACAGCAGGCACCTGTAAATCCCAGCTACTTGGGAGGCTGAGGCAAGAGAATTGCTTGAACCTGGGAGGCAGAGGTTTCAGTAAGCCAGTATCAGTGCCACTGCACTCCAACCTGGGCGACAAGAGTGAAAGTCTATCTCAAAAAAAAAAAAAAAAAAAAAAAATTAGCCGGGCATGGTGGTGTGCACTTATAATCCCAGCTACTCGGGAGGGTAAACCAAGAGAATCGCTGGAACCTAGGAGGCAGAAGTTGTAGTAAGCCGAGATTGCGCCACTGCACTATGAACTGGGCGACAGAGTGAGACTCCATCTAAAAAAAAAAAAAAGGTCAATTTTAGTTCCCATTCTGTTAGAATTTCTCTTGTTTTATGAGCATCCAGATTGATTGACTTACGTAGACTCCTATTTTAATTGGATATATTTTTGCAGGACCTTAGTAACATTGGTCCTGCTTATGACAACCAAAAACAGAGCAGTGCTGTGTCTACTAGTGGGAATCTAAATGGTAAGTGTTTACATATCTCATTACTGAAATATTTGGAAGCTATTGAATCCAGTTGTGCCTAGAATTGGCCTTTCTTTGGGTTGATTCTTAACCTGGATACTTACTAAGATGCTTTTATAGTTCAAGCTCAATTTTTAGGAGCTAGCCAAGGATTTGGCAGATGGTAATAGAGGAGAACTTTTTGTCACTTTACAACACAGTTTGCTCTTGAGTGAGACAGGCTTAGCATAAAACAAGGAACCATTTCAAGGTCAGATTTGCTGTGTTTATATCTGTATTCTTGTAACTAACATTAAATTTAGAAAGATTCAGCTCCTCTCCACTCTTTTTCTGCAATTCAGCTGTTACTTTTAACAGATTTCCTGTGCCCATCTTCTAATTTTTCTTGCCCTGAAACTTCATCTCATTCATGTGATAGCATTTCTATATTAACCACCCAATGCAGCTTGTTCTTCTGTTAACCCATCTAATGATGGGAAAACCCCTCATTACTAATGGTTATCTAATACGAGTTGGGGTGGCTGAGAGATTGTAGCTGTTCATCTGATACATGGCATCATTAACCTGTCTTTTGGAGTGGTAGGACTTAAATAGCTGATCGTTTCTACTGTTACTAATATTCTAAGATGGGTCGGAAATAGCTAAGTGTGTTGTTTATCTTTTTACAACATATTTTCCTCTTTTAATTGTTAAAATTTGACAAATACATGGTGCCACTTCTGTTCTTACAGGTGGAGCCACTTTTGGAGGTGAATTCCTCCACTGTCTTCTTTCAGCCTCTCAGACTTAAGTATTTTGTGGTTTGGAAAATGCTTTTTGCTGAGCTGTGGTAGAAGCTAAAACTACATAGTTTTGAAGCATTGTGAAAATGGCGGCAATAGCACTTAATATGAAACAGTAGTTGAGTTTAATGTTAGTCTTTAAGAGCTTGTATGTTGTCATATTCTGCCTAACATGGCCAGCTACCCCTCTTTTGTATTGTTTGCTCTGTTCTGAATGGATCTGAAACTGCTTAAAATAATAAAATGCAAATGACAGTTAAAAATGTAATTGTGGCCAAGCGAGGTGGCTCACGCATGTTATCCCAGAACTTTGGGAGGCCAAGACAGGCAGATCACCTGAGGCCAGGAGTTCAAGACCAGCCTGGTCACCATGGCGAAACCCCCATCTCTACTAAAAATACAAAAAAATTAGCCAGGCATGGTGGCAGACACCTGTAATCCCAGCTACTCGGGAGGCTGAGGCAGGAGAATCACTTCAACCCAGGAGGCAGACGTTGCAGTGAGCCAAGATCATGCCACTGCGTTCCAGCTTGGGCAACAGAGCAAGACTCTGTCTCAAAAAAAACAAAAACAAAAATGTAATTTTTTTTTATTACAGTGACTTAAACTAGAGATGATGATGTTGCAGCATTTAACATTAAACTTTTGCCGTGCGTGGTGGCTCATGCCTGTAATCCCAGCACTTTGGGGGGCCTAGGTGGGCGGATCACAAGGTCAGGAGGTTGAGACCATCCTGGCTAACACGGTGAAACCCCGTCTCTACTAAAAATACAAAAAATTAGCCAGGCGTGGCGTCGTGCGCCTGTAGTCCCAGCTACTCGGGAGGCTAAGGCAGGAGGATGACATGAACCCGGGAGGTGGAGCTTGCAGTGAGCTGAGATCGTGTCACTGCACTCCAGCGTGGGTGATAGAGCAAGACTCTGTCTCAGAAAAAATAAATAAATAAAAAATAAACTTTTATGAAAAATAGAATAACATCTGAGGTGTTCATCAAAGGAAATTCTGCATAAGTCTGGTCCTGTAATGCAGAATATGACCCACCTTCAATGTCTTGATCCTTTTTATTGCAGCAGAACTGCTGGTAATTCCCAAGCTTGCCCCAAATTAAGATTTAGTACTCTGCAGTTGTTTACGTAAAGGTGTTTTCCTACAGTTCAGGGACATTTCCTGGAAGAAGGAAAAATAAAACTAATTGAGAGGAATTTGAACTGGACAAAATTTTCAAAGTACCTATTTCAGAAATACACAAGGTAATATTCCTTGTGGCTTTAGTATGTAGCTAAATTTTTTGTATAAAATACGTAAATTGTCTATTCATATTAATTGCTTTTAGTTCCACAAACCAGGTTAATCTAACCTGAATTTTAGTACATTGGCACAATCTTAATAAATGTTATATTGACGAATGGGTATGGAACTAAAAATTGCCTAGCAAATTGAAAGCCTTCTTTCTTATTTGTGTCATGTGCAACCACGATGGAGATCTAGCAGTACTGGAGAGAAACACCTTTTTAGTACTTCTGTTTCTGTTTTCCATGTTGGATGTATTTTGTCTTGTTGGATATTCAATTCAATGCTTTAGCAGATATTGTGCCTTTATGATGTTTATGGACTATATTGTGTAGTTCAAGCAAGTGAATATCGACTTACGGTGAGGATAGTCTCTCTTTATGGGTGTTTGTATTAATTTGGATGGGAAAAAAATGTACCCATACAGTTGTTTTCATTCTTTTTAGCTGAGGGTGTTTGGGATCTGAATGAGTGAAAATGCATTTGTGTCACACCCTCAGAAAGTATACTAATAGTTGCAGTTTATTACGAACAAAGGTTGAAACTGTAACCTGACCATCACTAGTGCTGGATTCATTTGAGCTTATTGCCAGAACCCAGTGTTCCGGGACTGTGAGATGCCCAGTAGATTTTTTCAAAACCAGTGTGAAATCCAGTATGTCTTTGGAAGGAAATCCTCCTGTGGTGTTACACAAATGCACATTGGGTGTGTTGGTCGCCATGGAATTTCAGTATCCACATGGTGCTTCCCTCGTGGCTCACTGAAAGTGATCTGCCTTCTCTTCAAAGGGGGAATTGCAGCAGGAAGCAGCGGAAAAGGACGAGGAGCCAAGCGCAAACAGCAGGATGGAGGGACCACAGGGACCACCAAGAAGGCCCGGAGGTGGGGAGAGTGCCCACCCCACCCCACCTCACTGTTTAAGTATTATTTGGTGCTGGAAAAGTCCAGTTAAGGGAAAAGAGCTCAAGGTTCTAAGATTTAAAAGCCTGTCGATATTTTTTCCAAACCTTGAGCACTTTGAGGGGCAAAATAACCACAGGTTGGAGGCTGGGCGTGATGGCTCATGTGTGTAATCCCAGCACTTTGGGAGGTTAAGGCAGGTGGATCACTTGAGACCAGGAGTTTGAGACCAGCCTGGTCAACATGGCAAAACCCCGTCTCCACTAAAAATACAAAATTAGGTGTAGTGGTGAGCACCTGTAATCCCAGCTACTTGGGAGACTGAGGCAGGAGAATCCCTTGAACCTGGGAGGCGGGTGTCAGTGAGCCAAGATCATGCCACTGCACTCCATCCTGGGCAACAGAGTGAAACTCCGTCTCGAAAACAAACAAAAATAGTAACCCCAGGCTGGGTGCAGTGGCTCATGCCTATAATTCCAGCACTTTGGGAGGCTGAGACAGGTGAATCACCTGAGGTCAGGAGTTCAAGACCAGCCTGGCCAACATGGTGAAACCTCATTTCTACTGAAACAGAAAACAAAAAAATTAGCTGGGCCTGGGGGCACGAGCCTATAATCCCAGCTACTCGGGAGGCTGAGATGGGAGAATCACTTGAACCCAGGAGGCAGAGGTTGCAGTGAGCTGGGATTGCGCTATTGCACGCCAGCCTGGGCGACAAGAACGAAACTCTGTCTCAAAAAAACAAACCCAAGTTTAAGTATTATGTTTTATACATTTCTTAGTACAAAATTTATAGTAGTAACAAGGACAGCGTCTTCTGGTGATAAGCCTGAGGAACCTAGGGAGTGAAGTTCTGTTAAGGCGACTTGAGAAAGGATAGATGGGGAGGGAATGAAACCGGTATTGAATGTTAGCTCCTTAACTTTCTGCTTCTCCCTTCTCATGCCTTTTCCCTTCCCTTTGTCTAATACTGAGACGATGAAATCCAGGTTACTTATTTATATATTTTTGTGAGACAGAGTTCTGCTCTGTCGCCCAGGCAGGAGTGCAGTGACGGAATCTCAGCTCACTGCACAAGTTATTTACTTAGATTAGCAAGATAGCAAGTGCTTATGTCTCTGAGTTTCTGTTCATTACTTTATAGTAATCAATACACTGAAGAATATCACCCTAATCACCCCCATTCCTCTTCTCCCTTCACCCCCGTGATGTACCAGCTCAGTTTCATAGACATCAATTCATGCTTAAAGACCACCGGGAAGATACCCACAATCTGCAAGTAATTTAACCAAAACTACCTTGCTCAATAAAGCTAATCCTTTTCACTTCCTTGTTTTGCCTGAAGAGGGCAGAGTTATCTATTTGAGTAATGAGAAGTATTTGCTACGAAGTTGCATATATTCTAGCTGAAATCTAATAAACCAGAGGCCTTTCTTACACAGTTGAATGCAGTTGAGTTAGAGGGGGTTTTAGTTTCTTGATTTTATTTTTTCCTTTCTGCAGTGACCCTTTATTTTCTGCTCAGCGCCTTCCCCCTCATGGCTACCCCTTGGAACACCCGTTTAACAAAGATGGCTATGGGTATATTCTAGCTGAGCCTGATCCCCATGCCCCTGACCCCGAGAAGCTGGAACTTGACTGCTGGGCAGGAAAACCTATTCCTGGAGACCTCTACAGAGCCTGCTTGTATGAACGGGTTTTGTTAGCCCTACATGATCGAGGTATGTAAAGTATTGGAGATCATATGGATGCAGGGTTACTTTGAACTGCCATCATTAGTCTTGTCAGTCTAGAATTAGGTGTACATCTCAGTCTGTTGCCACTGCCTTACCCCCATCTCAGACTAGATTCCTCCAGAATGTGCAGGAAATTCTGTTCCTTCCTATAAGCTCCAGCTGTTTGATATACATATATATAGTTTTTTCAAACTTTCTATTTTGAACTAATTTTAAACTTGCAGTAAAGTTGCCAAAAATAAGTTTTTTTCTCATCAAGCTTTTCCTAATGATAATATCTTAGAAAACTGTAGTACAGTTATCAAAACTGGTAAATTAACATTGGTAAATATTATCAGCACAACTAAAGAAAGACCTTCGTTCGATTTTACCAGTTTTTCCACTCACACTTAATTCTCTTTAGTCTGTTGCAGTTCCAAAGCCATTGTTTATCTTTCATGACCGTGATATTTTTTAAGTGTTTTAAAAAGTTATTTTGTTGAATATTCCTCAGTGAGGATTTGTCTGATGTTTTCTCATGATAAAACTGAAGTTAGGCAGTTTGGGGAAGAATAACACAGAAACAATGTCTTATAGCATCATCTCATGTGATTCGTGATGTCGGTAGGTCTTATTGGTTACGTTGACCATGATAATTTGGTTAAGGCGATTCTGCTAGCTTTCTCCACTGTAAAAAGCTACTGTCTTTCCCTTTATACTTAACAAATGTCTTTAGCAAAAATGCATCGAGTCTGTCTATGCAAATATCTTATTTGTTTTTAAACTTATGTCCACTAATGTTAGCACCCATCAGCGGATATTGTCTGCAACAATTATGACCGTGGTGTTTGATGATTTTCTATTTCCTCTTTCCCTTTTCCATTATTTAATTTATTATTTGTATCAGTATGGACTCATATATATTTACTTTATTCCAGGGAGTGTAATCCAATACTTTGATTATTTTGTTGTTTAAATTATTCCAGCTTTGGCAAGTAAGAGCTTCTTCAAGAAGTTGGTTCTTGTGTTATTTCAATAAACCACATCTTTAAAAAAAAAAAAATTTTCCTTCCTTTGAGGCATCAAAAGGTATTCCTGGCCAATTTTATATTTTCTGTGCCCCAGGCCTACTTCTTCACTGAGCTCTGGTTCCTTTGATTGGAGCATATTGTTTAGAAATTAACATCTAGGTGCTCACTTCCTTACAGCACGTATACCAAAATTGGAATGATACAGAGAAGATGCATGGCCCCTGTGCAAGAATAACATGCAAATTCGTGAAGCGTTACTTTTTTTTTTTAAGTAAAGAAGTAAATAAACAAATAGAAATTAATAGCTAGGTGTTAGGTGTACTATTACTAGTCGTCATTGCTTCTAGACTCCCTCAGTGGTCAGAGATAGGAAATGCACGTGTGTATGTACAAACCTGCATGTACACACATAACAATTTATATTGATACCTGGGATGACAGCCTTCCTCCTTTCCTTATTTGTAACGTCTTCCTCCAACAGTGGGAAATGTGAATAATTAGATAGATAATTATCTACAATATATTTATTTCACAATATACTTTATTTATTTTGTTATAGAGATCAGGGTCTCACTCAGGCTGGTATGCAGTGATGCAGTCCTGGCTTACTGCAGCCTCAACCTCCTGGGCTCAAGCGATCCTCCTGCCTCAGCCCCCTGAGTAGCTGGGATCACAGGCACACACCACCACACCTAGCTGGGTTTTTTTATTTTAATTTTTTAGAGGTGGGGTCTTACTAGGCTGTTCTCAAACTCCGGGGCTCAAGCTATCATCTTGCCTCAGCCTCCCAGGGTCTTGGGAGTGAGCCACCATACTTGACCTTGTTCATATTTAATATGCACACAAAGTAGTTTCAGAATTTCTTTATTTTTTTTGAAATGGAATCTCACCCTGTCACCCAGGCTTGAGTGCAATGGTGCGATCTCGGGTCACTGCAACCTCTGCCTCCCGGGTTCAAGTGATTCTTCTGCCTCAGCCTCCTGAGTAGCTAGGATTACAGGTACATGCCACCACACCTGGCTAATTTTTTGTATCTTTAGTAGAGACAGGGTTTCACCATGTTAGCCAGGCTGGTCTTGAACTCCAGACCTCGTGATCTGCCCACCTCAGCCTCCCAGAGTGCTGCGATTACAGGTGTGAGCCACCACACCCGGCCAGTTTCAGAATTTCTAACCCCTGGGAGAAACATTTGCTGAGTAGATTATAGCATTTATGTATAGCTCTTTTTTTCTTTAGCCTTGCCGTACTCAGTCTAAGATACTGGTAACTTAGATTAGTTCTTTTCTTCCCTATTTCCTTTAGTGTGGTCATGTCCAGTTAAGTTAGGTTCGTTTACCAGTGTTTGGTGCCATTTTGGATTCTCCCACGTTGATTGTTTCTGTGTATGTATGTTTGGAGTGAGGATGTGTGAAACATTACTATGGTTCTGGGAGTCAGAGTTGTACAGAATGATTTACAAAATGTCACTCCCTCATCACCCCTACAATGCCCTTCTCATTTTCTTTTTTCCACCATCTTCCCACCCACACTCTAGTTTCTAGTTTATCCTTCCTGTATTTCTTCACAAATGAGCAGATACAGTACATGTATGTATTCTTTTATCTCCTTTTTTTTTTTGGTTTGTTTTTGGGTTTTTTTGGTTTGATTTGTTTTCTGAGGCTGAAAGATAGTGGCGTGATCTCAGCTCACTGCCGCCTTCACCTTCTTGGCTCAAGCAATTCTCATGCTGAAGCCTCCCGAATAGCTGGGACTACAGGTGTGTGCCACTACCCCCGGCTAATTTTTGTATTTCTAGTAGAGGTGGGGTTTTGCCATGTTGGCCAGGCTGGTCTCAAACTCAGGTGATCCACCCATCTCACCCTCCCAAAGTGCTGGGATAACACATGTGAGCCACTGCTCCCAGCCTTGTCTCCTTTTTTATACGCGAATAGCAGCGTGTTATAGTCTTTGCTTCATGCAATTATTTATTTTTATTTTTATTTTATTTTATTTTATTTTATTTTGAGAAAGGTTTTTGCTCTGTCATCCAGGCTGCAGTGCAGTGGTGTGATCTCAGCTCACTGCAGCTTTGACCTCCTGGCTCAAGCAGTCTTCCCATCTTAGCCTCCCAAGTAACTGGGACTACAAGCACACATCACTGTACCCAGTTAAATTTTAATTATTTTTTTAGGGACAAAGTCTCCTTCACTGTGTTGCGCAAGATGGTCTTGAACTCCTGACCTCACGTGATCCTCCTTCCTTGGCCTTCCAAAGTGCTGGGATTACAGGCATGAGCCATTGCATCTGGCCTCATTGTTTGTTTGTTTTCGAGATGGGGTCTCTGCCACCCAGGCTGGAGTGCAGTGGTGCAATCATGGCTCACTGCAACCTCAACCTTCCCTGATAAAATCAGCCTACAAAGCCTCGAAATTCTCTCCCACCTTTTGCCATTTTTTCTTTCTGTGGAAGTCATGGGGTTCTCCCCTGATTGTTTATATTGCCCCCTCATCTCACATAATAGCCTGGTAATAAAGTAAGATTCAAACCATATGCAGAGGTAGAGAGATGAATTACAGTGAATACCTGTCTTAGTCCCTTTGTGTTGCTACAAAGGAGAACCTGAGGCTGGGTAATTTGTAAAGAAAACAGGCTTATTGGGCTGAAAGAAGCATGGCACCAGTGTCTGCTTCTGGTGAGGATCCCAGGCATGTCTACTCATGGCAGAAGGCAAAGCAGAGCAGGCATGAGATGGCAGAGGAAGCAAGACAGGGAGGGAGGTGCCAGGCTCTTTTTAACAACCAGCTCCTCAGAAACTAACAGAGTGAAAACTCACTCACACCCCCACACTCCTCATTAATCTGCTCTTGAGGGGTCTGCCCTCATGACCCAAACACCTGCCTTCAGACCCCACCTCCAACATTGGGATCAAATTTCAACCTGCACTTAGGAGGGTCAAATACCCAAATTATAGCGATACCTTATACACTTTTCACCCAGATTTTAACAGTTCTAGATTTTGCCATGTTTGCTTTATCTGTTTGTTTGTTCTTTTTCTGAATTAAAAAAATACATATCACCCTATATACGCTAACAACTATGCACCTCTTAAAAAAATGCGGCTATTGGGGCCGGGCGCAGTGGCTCACGCCTGTAATCCCAGCACTTTGGGAGGCTGACGCGGGCAGATCACCTGAGGTTGAGAGTTCAAGACCAGCCTGACCAACATGGAGAAACCCCATCTCTACTAAAAATACAAAGCGGCCGGGCGCGGTGGCTCAAGCCTGTAATCCCAGCACTTTGGGAGGCTGACGCGGGCAGATCACCTGAGGTTGAGAGTTCAAGACCAGCCTGACCAACATGGAGAAACCCCATCTCTACTAAAAATACAAAGCGGATGTGGTGGCACATGCCTGTAATCCAGCTACTCAGGAGGCTAAGGCAGGAAAATCTCTTGAACCCGGGAGGCGGTGGAAGTTGCAGTGAGCCGAGATTGTGCCATTGCACTCCAACCTGGGTGACAAGAATGAAACTCCATCTCAAAAAAAAAAAAAATGCAGATATTTTGTTTTATAACCGAAATAATACCTTGCTATCCAAATTCAGTTCATAATCTGATTTCCTTGATTGTCTTAAATACCTGTTCATCTCCTGAGATATTAATTACAAAAGGAAAATTGTCATTTCGCAGTGGAGAAACCTAGCAGGCATCATCTTGATCAAGTGACCAGAGTGAACATCACTATTTTGATTGCATATGTGATACACTGAGGGGCACAACATTACCTCATTGGAGTTCCTGAGTAAAAGTAACAATAACCTTGACCTTAAAATGAGAAAACACCAGGTCAGGCACAGTGACTCACGCCTGTAATCCCAGCACTTTGGGAGGCTGAAGTGGGTAGAAAACCTGAGTTCAGGAGTTTGATACCAGCCTGGTCCACATGGTGAAACCCCATCCCTACAAAAATACAAAAATTAGCCAGGCATTATGGCAGGCAACTGTAATCCCAGCCACTCAGGAGGCTGAGGCGGGAGAATCGCTTGAACCCGGGAGCCGGAGGTTGCAGTGAGCTGAGACTGCGCCATCACACTCCAGCCTAGACGACAGAGCGAGACTCTTATCTCCCAAAAAAAAAGAGAGAGAGAAAACAGAAAACACCAGACAAATGTAACTGAGGGACATTCTGCAAACTGAAATGACCAATATTCTTAAAAGTGTCAAGCTTATGAAAGGTTGAGGAACTGTTTGAGATTGGAAGAGACTAAGGAGACATGACAACTAAATGAAATGTAGAATCTAGGATTAGAACCTGGGCCAGAAAAGGGGTTATTACTTGGATAATTGGCTTAATTTTAAGAAGATCTATGGATTATTTAATAGTGTTGTTAATTTTCTGGTTTTGATGATTATGTTATGATTATACATGAGGTGAACATTTGGAAAAACTGAGTGAAGCACACACTAGGACTCTACTATTTTTTGAAAGTCTGAAATTGTATTAAAACAGTTAAGGCTACATGCAGTGGCTCATGCCTGTAATCCCAAAACTTTGAGAGGTCAAGGAGAGCAGATTGCTCGAGTCCAGGAGTTTGAGACCAGCCTGGGCAACGTGGCCAAACCCTGTCTCTACAAAAAATTAGCTGAGTGTAGTAGCACTTGTAGTACCAGCTACTTGGGGGCTGAGGCAGGAGGATTGTTTGAGCCTAGGAATTCAAGGCTGTAGTGAGTCAAGATGACGCCACGGCATTCCAGCCTGAGCAACAGCATGAGACCTTATCTCAAGGGGGAAAAAAAAAAACTAGTTAAGAGGCTAGGCACAATGGCTCATACCTGTAATCCTGTTACTTGGGGGGCCAACACAAGAAGATCACCTGAGGCCACGAGTTCAAGGCTGTGGTGAGCTGTGGTTGTGCCACTACACTCCAGACTATGTAAGAGAGCAAGACCCTGGCTCTAAAAAAAAAAAAAAAAAGAGATGGGTGTGATGGCTCACGCCTGTAATTCCTGTAATTCCAACACTTTGGAAGGCCAAGGCGGGCAGATCTCGAGCCCAGGAGTTCAAGACCAGCCTGGGCAACATGACAAAACACCATCTCTACAAAAAAAAAAAAACGAAATACAAAAATTAGCTGGGCATGATGGCACGTGCCTATAGTCCCAGCTGCTTGGGAGGCTGAGGTGGGAGGATTGCTTGAGCCCGGGAGGCAGAGGTTGCAGTGAGACGAGATCACACCACTGCACTCCAGCCCAGGTAATAGAGCGATACTCTGTCTCAAAAAAAAAAAAGTTAAATCTCTTAAACAAAAATTTATTCAAATTAAGTTCCAAACTTATCACCATTGGTTTTTATATTTTAGGCAATATGCAGTATAATTAATATCAATCAGATGTCTTAAATATAATCAAATGTAGGCCAGGCGCAGTGATTCAGCCTGTTATTCCAGCACTTTGGGAGGTCAATGTGGGTGGATCACCTGAGGTCAGGAATTGAAGAGCAGCCTGACCAATATGGTGAAACCCTGTCTCTACTAAAAATATGAACATCAGCCGGGCGTGGTGGCAGGTCCCTGTAATCCCAGCTACTCAGGAGGTTGAAGCAGAAGGATTGCTTGAACCTGGGAGGCGGAGATCACAGTGAGCCAAGATCATGCCACTCTACTCCAACCTGGGCTACAGAATGAGACTCTGTCTCAAAAAAAAGAAAAAAAAAGCCAGGTGCAGTGGCTCACGCCTATAATTCCAACACTTTGGGAGGCCAAGGTGGGCAGATCACGAGGTCAGGAGTTCAAGACCAGCCTGACCAACATGGTGAAACCCTGTCTCTACTAAAAATACAAAAACGAGCTGGGCGTGGTGGCATGCGCCTATAATCCCAGCTACTCAGGAGACTGAGGCAGGAAAATTGCTTGAACCCGGGAGGTGAAGGTTGCAGTGAGCCGAGATCGCACCACTACCCTCCAGCCTGGGCGACAGAGCGAGACTCCATCTCAAAAAAAAAAGGATAATCACATGGAATAAAAACTAGGTAACCTAACAACTTTCTCTTTTTTGTTGCTTTCTCATTCTTTGCCAGTATCTTATGTTGAGATTTTTAAACTCCTCAAACATCTGACCTGATATTTGTGATTTTTAAATTTTGTTTTATTGGACTAATGTTTTTGTAGCAGTTGTCCCCAAGAACCTCAAATAAGTTGCAGGCCTTGTTTTAATCTCTCACCACAGCTCCCCAGTTAAAGATCTCAGATGACCGGCTGACTGTGGTTGGAGAGAAAGGTTACTCTATGGTGAGGGCCTCTCATGGAGTTCGGAAAGGTGCCTGGTACTTTGAAATCACCGTGGATGAGATGCCACCAGATACCGCTGCCAGACTGGGTTGGTCCCAGCCCCTAGGTAAGCTGGGGCCTTAATATGGACATCACAGCAGATAGAGAGGATAGACCATCTGGCCAAGGGCTAAGGCTTCAAGGCTGTTTGGTTTACCAGATTGTGGGCTTAGAATTCAGCTCCTGAGAGTTGAGCTGGTTTGCAATTCCCGGGATGTTTTTGTAACTCTTTGCTTGTGAGAAAGTTTTTAAGCAATTTTACAAAATTAAAAAACATCAATAGGATCTTTTTCCTTCAGCAAACCAGGTTTGACTTGCAATCTTCTGACTTCCTGTGTATCTTTTTATTGGGACAGGTAACCTTCAAGCTCCTTTAGGTTATGATAAATTTAGCTATTCTTGGCGGAGCAAAAAAGGAACCAAGTTCCACCAGTCCATTGGCAAACACTACTCTTCTGGCTATGGGCAGGGAGACATCCTGGGATTTTATATTAATCTTCCTGAAGACACAGAGACGGCCAAGTCATTGCCAGATACATACAAAGATAAGGTGAGTTTGTCCTTCCCCGGCAGATTCCTGGCTTTGAAGATCTGTGGCAGCCAGTGCTTATCTCTGCGGCTTGCGTGATCTCTTAGGAGTTGACCCATGGCTCACGTTTTTTCCTAACCTGTTACGACATTTTCAGAATAACAATCAGTACACAAATAGTCATCCATTCATTCTTCTACCCATCTATCATTTGTCTTTTTAGTGCACTGCAGAAACACTTCACTAAGTACTTCAGGATACGTAAACTAGAGTTCAACCTGTTTAATTCATTCTTTTGATACAAAATTTATGTAAAATGAAGTATACAAATTTTAAGTGTATATTCACTGAGCGTTGAGTTTGACCTAAACTCCTGTTGAAATGTAGGATCCACCAGGCATGATGGTTCATGCCTATAATCCCAACAATTTGGGAGGCCAAGCTAGGAGGATTGCTTGAGCCCACAAGTTCAAGACCAGCCTGGGTAACATCACAAGATCCCATCTCTACAAAAGACTGAAAAAATTAGTAGGGCATGGCAATGGGTGCCTATAGTCCCAACTACTTGAAAATCTGAGATGGGAAGATAATTCAGCCCAGGAGTTCAAGGTTACAGTGAACTGTGATCACACCACTGCACTCCCCCAAAAAAAGAGATGTAGACACTTACCCTTACTTCAGCAAGTTTTCTCATGCCTTTTCCCAGTTAGTCCCCACCCCCGCATAGAGGCAACCACTGTTTTAACTTTCTTTCCCACTATACTTTAATTTTTACCTCTTCTTGAACTTAAATGGGCTCATGCAGTCTGTGGTCTTTTACATCTGGCCTTTGAGAGTCATCATGTTGCTGTGTATATCTGCATACCCTTTTCAGTGCAGGATAGTACTGCATTGCATGAATGTGCCCCAGTGTGTTTATGAATTTTCCTACTGACAGACACTTGGGCCATCTCAGGTTTGGGGCTATTATGAACAAGATGCTGTGAATATTCTTGTACAAGTCATTTTGGATCATTGGATAGTTGCATATTCAGCTTTATAAGAAATTGGCAAACTCTTTTCCCACCATGTATGAGAGTTTTAGTTGCTGACATTTATGATTGTCTGTCAACTTAATTGTAGCCATTTTGATGAGTGTATAGTAATATCTCATTGTGAGTTAAATTAGCATTTCTTTGATGACATACTGGACATTTTTCATGTGCTTTTCAGCCACTCATCTGTTTTTTTTTTTTGAAGTTTCTCTTCAAATATTTTTCAGATAGTTAATATTGCTATTCTCAGACTTGTCTGTTCATTTTTTTTTTAAGTTTAAATTTTTTTGGTAGAAACAGGGTTTTTTTTTGTTTTTGTTTTTTTTCCATGTTGCCCAGGCTGGTCTTGAACTACTGGGCTCAAGCAATCCGCCTGTCTCAGCCTCCCAAAATGCTAGGATATAGGCATGAGTCACTGCACTTAATAGTGTCTTCTGAGGAACCAAAGTTTTAATTTTTATGAAGTCTAATTTATCACATTTTTCTTTTATAGTTATTTCTTTCCATGAATTAAAACAAAATCTTTGGCTACTCCCAGTCATGAAGATATTCTCCCATGTTTTCCTTTGAAAATATTATGGTTTTAGCTTTTACACATAGGTCTCTAATTTACCTTGGATTAATTTTTTTTTTTTTTTCTTTAGACGGAGTCTTGCTCTGTTGCCCAGGCTGGAGTGCAGTGGCACGATGTTGGCTCACTGCAACCTCCACCTCACATGTTCAAGCAATTCTCCAGCCTTAGCCTCCCAATTAGCTGGGATTACAGGCACCCGCCACCACACCCAGCTAATTTTTGTATTTTTAGTGGAGACAGGGTTTCACCATGTTGGTCAGGCTGGTCTTGAACTCCTAACCTCAGATAATCCACCTGCCTCGACCTCCCAAAGTGCTGGGATTATAGGCATGAGCCACTGTGCCTGGCCACATTAAGTTTTATATATAGTATGGAAATTAATTTTTTTTCATATGATTACACAATTATCCCAGCACCGTATGTTAACTCTCTCCTTTCTCCACTGGATTTCTTTGATGCCTTTATTGAAAATCAAATATTTCGGCCGGGCGCGGTGGCTCAAGCCTGTAATCCCAGCACTTTGGGAGGCCGAGACGGGCGGATCACGAGGTCAGGAGATCGAGACCATCCT
>NW_012118710.1:4752751-4753856 GCF_000951035.1 Colobus angolensis palliatus | reverse complement strand
AAAAAAAAAAGAGTACGAGATTGTAGACTCAAGAAACTTGTCATTTCTTTCAGTGAGATTATTGGGAAAGATGTGTGAATTTAGCCACTTTTATGGGTATTTTTATTGTGGTGTGTATGTATTTATATTATTATGTATTTTTTCATGTTTCTTACTAAAGGCCTTCTGAAAATGTTTTAATAAACATGTGCCATCTGGTATTTTTTAAGAAATGTATGTAGTTCAAAATCTAGCAAAACTCAACTACAAAGATTTTTAATATCTGTTGTAGAGCTCAAGGGGTTAACACTGTGTGCGGATGCATTTTTTTCATGATGATGGAGCCGATGCTTTATTGTGCTTTTTTTTCTTTCTTGGTTTTCAAGGCTTTGATAAAATTCAAGAGTTATTTGTATTTTGAGGAAAAAGATTTTGTGGATAAAGCAGAGAAGAGCCTGAAACAGACTCCCCATAGTGAGGTGAGTCATGGCCATAAGAATATTAGAATCATAAGGCCTTGAGGGTTAGGACCCATTCCTTCTTTATAAAAGTGAGGAACACAAGGCCCAAAGGGGAACGAAGGGGCATCTGGTAGCCCCACTAGCCAGTGGCAAGCTCACCCTCTGCTTATTGTGTTTTGCTCCTTATGTAGTACCATGCTGCTGCTGTTAGAGGCATGATCCTGTTCTTTCAGGATCATTCTGTAGGGAGAAATCTGTAAGAGACTGAGGAAGCAAATCCAGTGTCTTTATTCTTTATCAGAGGAGGTATCAAGTCCAAAAGGAGGGAACCTGGAGTGGGAGAGTAGACCTTGTGGTGTGGTGCAGGGGCACTAGGAGCTGTAATGTCTCACTCAATGTCCTTCAGAACTTTCTCTGCCTCCACTTCCGGAGTTGCTGGAAACATGTCTGTCCAAGGTCATAGCACAGTCAGAGAAAGGTTGGCACATCTGGGCCAACCACAAGGGCCAAAAATAAAAAGGGAAGTTAGGTGGAGAGGAAGAAAGTTAAGCTAGAAACTTTTTTTTTGTAAAAATGCTAATGCTGTAAAGCCACCCAGGACACTAATACAAGGAGATGTAGGTGAAATAAAGTAGTTTCAGCTGTTTTTTTTTTTTTTTTTTTTT
>NW_012118710.1:4747405-4751586 GCF_000951035.1 Colobus angolensis palliatus | reverse complement strand
CCTAGAGAGTTCTTTTTTTGTTCTTTTTTACAATTCTGAAGTAAAATCATGGTTTTTGTTCCAGATAATATTTTATAAAAATGGTGTCAATCAAGGTGTGGCTTACAAAGATATTTTTGAGGGGGTTTACTTTCCAGCCATCTCACTGTACAAGAGCTGCACGGTATGTACATGTTTCCATCCCATGGGCAAAACTTGAGGGAAGCAGATGAATGGGTTGCGATGACAAAGTTACTGAGTGCTGGAAAGAAACTCAGCCTTAGAGTTGCATGTGTGTTGCTACCATTACTGTTTAGTCCAAAAACAGCTTGGGCATCTTAGGGAGTATTTGCTGGATAGAAAAAGGTCCTGCAATTAGTGTGTGCCATACTTTTCCCTTGAGTGCGTGGTGTGGTGTTACTGTTCAGTAGGAAGGATAAAAATGCACATACACAGATCCTCCTGGTGGGATGTCATGATAACCCATCATTATTAGTCATTGTTGCTTACATTCATTTTTTTTTTTTGAGACAGTGTCTCACTCTGTTGCATAGGCTCACCATAGCCTTGACCTCCTGGGCACAAATGATCCACCCACCTCAGCCTCCTGAGTAGCTGGGGTGTGCTAATTTTTTGGTTTTTGTTTTTGTAGAGGCAGGATCTCACTACATTGCCCTGGCTGGTCTCAAAGTCATGGGCTCAAGCAGTTCTCCCAGCTCAGCCTCCCAAAGTGCTGGGATTACAGATAGGCATGAGCTACTATATCTGGCACTTTTTTTTTTTTAAATACGATCCAACATGAAGAAGGGTACTATCATTAGGGCCTGTGGTCTTAAAAATATATAGGTAGGTAGGTAGGTAGACACAGATGTAAATATAGAGAAAAGTTGGAGCCGGGTGCACTGGCTCACGCTTGTAATCCCAGCACTTTGGGAGGCCAAGGTGGGCAGATCACTTGAAGTCAGGGGTTTGAGACGAGCCTGGCCAACATGGTGAAACCCCATCTCTACTGAAGATACAAAAATTAGCTGGGCTTAGTGGCACATGCCTGTAATTCCAGCTACTCAGGAGTCTGAGGCAGGAGAATCATTTGAACCCAGGAGGCAGAGGTTGCAGTGAGCCAAGATCATGCCACTGCACTCCAGCCTGGTGACAGAGCAAGACTCTGTCTCAAAAAAGAAAGAAAAAGAAAAGTTAATGCATGAAGATTTCCATGTATTTTCAGTCTGTCAGTAGGCACCATTGAAGCAGGTAAAAAAAAGGAAATCTTTGGGTTGTAAACAGTGTAAACCAAAAACTGTCTTGAGACAGATCTCAATCAATTTAGAAGTTTATTTTGCCAAAGTTAAGGACCTGCCTGTAAGAAAAAACACAGAATCACAGAAACAGTCTGTGGTCTGTGCCTTTCTCCAAGAATGAATTTGATGACTTAAAAATTTAAAAAAGAAAAAGGGCTGGCCGAAGTGGCTCACGGTGGTAATCCCAATGCTGTGGGAGGCCATTATAAGAATCAGTTGAACCCAGGACCTCAAGACCAGCCTAGGCAACATAGCAAAACCCCCTTTCTACAAAAAATACAAAAAATTAGCCAGGCGTGGTGGTACATGCCTGCAGTCCCAGCTACTTGGGAGGCTGAGGTGGAAGGATCCGCTGAGCCCAGGAGATCAAGGGTGCAGTGAACCATGATCACATTGTTGTGCTGCAGCCTGGACAATAGAGTCAGAGCCTGTCTCAAAAAAATAAAAAGTAAAATAAAGGGGAAATGCGGGCTGGAGGGGAAAGTGGGAGGGTATGGTCATCCACATGTTGCAAGAGAAAAGGAGCAGATAGGGGAAAGTCAATTACGTATTCATCTCATGCCCAGTAAATCGGTACTTCACATAAGATATGGTGAACATAAAGTAGCTGCCTATGGGGATATTTAAGCTTTTATCTGTAGGTGTCTGCTTAGCAACAAAAGGAAAGGCAGTTTCTTGCATGACTCAGCTTTCAGCTTAATTTTTTCCTTTTGACAGAGCAAATTGGGATTCTGAATTTTTATTTTCTTTGACAACAAAAATCAACACTGATCTCTTTTAGTTACCTAATTCTTAATGGACATCAGGATGTTGACCACTTTTAGTAATATTTAATATATATCTCATTTGTTCCATTTATCCCCCGAGTATTGTAGCCACGTTTAAAGTGAAAATTTCCTGTGTCAAATTAACTTTTCCAATATTTTTTGTCCATTTTTTCCATGTCTGCTTGAATTGAATTCGCTCCAGGTTTCCATTAACTTTGGACCATGCTTCAAGTATCCTCCAAAGGATCTCACTTACCGCCCTGTAAGTAACATTACAAATGCCTGCATGCATCCGCGGCATTGCCGTGGCTGCTCTAGTCACCATGTTCTGTTTCTAATTCCTCCTGCAGATGAGTGACATGGGCTGGGGCGCCGTGGTAGAGCACACCCTGGCTGATGTCTTGTATCACGTGGAGACAGAAGTGGATGGGAGGCGCAGTCCCCCGTGGGAACCCTGACCAGGTCCCTCTTTTCTGTCAAGGACTTTCTGGGGAATGATACTGGGGGTTTTGTTTTTGTTTTTGAACTGTCTCAAATGTTCTCCCAAAGATCTACAAAACACAGCCTCTCCTTTTAGCAAGTTAAAAGGCTGGGTAGGACTACGGGAGACTGCCTGCCTTTCACCATTTTCCCCCAACTTCCAGTGACTGCTCTTATTTTGTGTACCACAAGCCAACAACCGGTGACTCCAGGATTGCGTAAGCCCCCTGTGAAATCGGTGGTGTACTGCATACCCTGCCAGCTGTGACTTGTTATCCTACTATATTTTCTAAGGAGTAAATAATTTTTCTAAGGAAAAATATTGTCCTAGTAACTAACTTATTTGAAAGACATTTCCTTCTGTGGGCATTGACTCCATCCCACCTGTTTTCCAAGGAAATGGTAACCTGTTTCTGAGAACACCTGAAATCAATGGCTACACATTCCAAACCAATCTAAATGCTATTTCCCTTTGGTGTGGCTTTGGTTTTGTTGTTCATTTTGAAATATACTTTTGAACACTGAGATCCCTAAAACTACTAGATCTCTAGAAGTGTAATTGTGAAAGAAACTTGCTTGCAGCTTTAACAAAATGAGAAACTCTTCCCAAATAAAACTTGTTTTGAAGTTTGTGTGACACTTTGCTTCCCTTCAGGTTGGGTGCCTCTTGGTGACAGTGATCAGAAATGTAAGCAGCATGAGGAAGGGTGCTGGCACTGGGAGGAAGAGCCAAGTTTCTGACTTGTGTTTTGGCTGCTTTCCTGTTGCTCCTATTCTTGCCAATCAGCCACCCCATTTCCTGTGAAAATCTGCCACCTTGAGGAAAGGAACAAGAATTTCAAAGGGCTAATGGTCTCCCTTCCGGTCTTCCCTTGGAACGTGGATGTTGATATGTGCAGGTGGTTTCCTGTCTTGCTTATCTTCCTTTGCCCTTAGCTGATGGCTAAAGGGCAGTTTTCATACTTTTTTTTTTTTTTTGAGACAGAGTTTCGCTCTGTGGCCCAGGCTGGAGTGCAGTGGCCGGATCTCAGCTCACTGCAAGCTCCGCCTCCCGGGTTTACACCATTCTCCTGCCTCAGCCTCCCGAGTAGCTGGGACTACAGGCGCCCGCCACCTCACCCGGCTAGTTTTTTGTATTTTTTAGTAGAGATGTGGTTTCACCGTGTTAGCCAGGATGGTCTTGATCTCCTGACCTCGTGATCCGCCCGTCTCAGCCTCCCAAAGTGCTGGGATTACAGGCTTGAGCCACCGCGCCCGGCCAGTTTTCATACTATTAAAGACTGAAATGTAAGAATGAGCCTTCCAGGCACCGTGGCTCATGCCTATAATCCCAGCATTTTGAGACATTAAGACAGAAAGATTGCTCAAGACCAGGAGTTCAAGACCGCCTGGGCAACATAGTAAGACCCCTTCTCAGTAAAAAATTAGCCAGACGTGATGACACATGCTAGTAGTCCCAGCTACTTTGGAGGCTTAGGTGGGAGGATCCCTCGGGCCCAGGAGTTCCAGGCTGCAGTGAGCCATGTTTGCACCACTGCACTCCAGCTTGGTCAACAAAGCATGACCCTGTGTCCAAAAAAATAAAATAAAATAAACCTTCCTTTTGGATTCCTATATAGTTCCCTTGTCTTCCTTTTTCTTTTTTTTTTTTTTTTTT
>NW_012118710.1:4733192-4747355 GCF_000951035.1 Colobus angolensis palliatus | reverse complement strand
TTTTTTTTTTTTTTGTTTCTGTTTTGTTTTATTTTGTTTTTTTGAGATGGAGTCTCGCTCTGTCACTCTGTCACTCAGGCTGGAGTGCAGTGGCACAATCTCAGCTCACTGCAACCTCCGCCTCCCGGGTTCAAGCAATTCTCCTGCCTTGGCCTCCTGAGTAGGTGGGACTACAGGCACGTGCCACCACACCTGGTTAATTTTTTGTCGTATTTTTAGTAGAGACAGGGTTTCACTGTGTTACCCAGGATGATCTCGATCTCCTGACCTCATGATCTGTCCACCTCAGCCTCCCAAAGTGCTGGGATTACAGGCGTGAACCACCGCGCCCGGCCTGTCTTCCTTTTTCAATACATCAGTCTTACAGCAAAGACAGCCTTCCCAAGATTGCCCAAAGACTCTCCTGCATTTACGTCTCTATTTTGGTTAATAGGTAGAGTGGCTCACCACATGGAGGGTGACATGCTGCTGCAGAGTCACCATGTTAAGCCTGTGGCTCTTCTGAATATCTTGTCATTTTCCTGTTTAAGAGAGTTCCCACACTTCAAGACAATATTGGTATTTTAACATAGTAGCATTGACTAATATATTTGTCTCCTCATGAATCACCCAGACATGTTGATTTGGCCACTCCATATCTCTGAACAGGAAAACTTGTACAGGTCGATTGTGATTGGAGGCTGAGGCTCAGCCCTAGACACCTATTAATGCATGAGCTGGTCTTCAAGGGCAGACCTGGTTATAAAGCTTCTAGGTCATCGGAGTTTGAGGGACTCCAAGAAAATAAGGGTGGTGTTATTTAGAGGAAGCTGAATGTTAATTCTTTGTAATAGAAATTACCATATTTAAGTTGTATACCCACTCTCCATCTAAATTATAAAATTAGCTTTCTGTGTATATTTTATTTTCACAAATCAAAAGTTACAGGTAATGATGTTCTTCTCAAACATCAAAAGTGTATGTGTGTTTTAATACAGTTCATTTGAAGGGGTCGGAGAATATCTGCTCTTCACATAGTCCTATATAAAATAGTTTCTGTAATCAGATCAACAGTGATAACTTGTTTTATTCCAGTGGAAAATTAAACAAGTGGAAAATATCTCCACAGAGACCAGAAAGGCACAATTACATAGTTTGAAAGAGGCAATTAGAATCCAGCAAACCAGTGGGTTTGTTAAAAGCCCATTTCTTGACTGTCAGCCTGTTCTCTTGAAACTAGAATATATGTTGCTTTAAGATACCTTTAAACAAGTAACTGTTTTCTCTTAGCTGGTAGTGGATGATAATTCCATTTGAGAAATACTTCTCTACACCTATCCTCTCTCAACTCTGAGGCACTTAGATAAACAATAATTTTATCCATGCCAAAAATAAACTAAGAAACAATCTGAATAAATTATAATAAATACCTCTACTAGTTGTAAAATTTTAATACCTCAATAAATACCACAGTGTTCCCACTAATGCTGTTTTTTAATTTAGTTTGTCATAATTTGGTTTCATCAACTCCTTTGTCTTTTTTTTTTTGAGATGAGGTCTTACTATCTTGCCCAGACTGGTTTCGAACTGCCCTCCAGCAATTCTCCCACCTCAGCCTTCAGAGTAGCTGGCATTGTGGGTGGGCACCACCGTGCCCAGTTCCTGCTTTCTAATAAATAAGCCAGAGCTCTGTCTCCAAATGGTGCAAATCATCAGTGCTGTTAAAACAAGAATGGAAAACCTTCAGGTGGTGATGGTGATTTTTTTCATCCTCCCTACCCTCCCATCCCTGTGTGTGTGTGTGTATAATTTTGTGGTTTTTTTCGTTTTTTTTTTTTTTTCTTTTTTAGACAGCCTCGCTCTGTCGCCCAGACTGGAGTACAGTGGCTCGATCTTGGCTCACTGCAACCTCCACCTCCTGGGTTCAGGCGATTCTCCTGTCTCAGCCTCCCAAGTAGCTGGGATTACAGGCATGCACCGCCACGCCCAGCTCATTTTGTATTTTTAGTAGAGACGGGGTTTCTCCATGTTAGTCAGGCTGGTCTCGCACCCTCGGGCGATCACCTGCCTTGGCCTTCCAAAGGGTTGGGATTATAGGCGGGAGCCACCTCGCATAAATTCTCTTGACTTTTGGGAAAGGGAATTTGCTTTCACCATATTACCCCTTCTTCCAGCCACTTCTCCCAAAATACTAAACTTGAGCCTATTTAAGCAGAGAGGTTGCCAGCACCAAACAAAGTTGACAGCTGTGGAATTATCTTACTAATAACTGGCATCATAAATAACAGAAATGTTAACTAATATTGTTTATTCTCTCATATTTGGCACTGTCTTTCATTTTAATTAGGTAAATAAACATTCTCAGTTATAATCTTCCTCTTCCAGGGCCCATTAATCAGCTATTGCTTATAGAATTCTTTAAGAACTCGCTGGGCACAGTAGCTCACGCCTGTAATCCCAGGACTTTGGGAGGCTGAGGTGGGTGGATCATGAGGTCAGGAGATCGAGACCAGCCAGACCAACATGGTGAAACCCTGTCTCTACTAAAAACATTAGCCAGGCATGGTGTCGGGCACCTGTAGTCCCAGCTACTCGGGAGGCTGAGGCAGGAGAATGGCGTGAACCCAGGAGGCGGAGCTTACAGTGAGCCGAGATTGTGCCACTGCACTCCAGCCTGGGTAACGAAGCAAGACTCTGTCTCAAAAAAAAAAAGAAAAATTTAAAAATTCATGTAGGTTGTGATTATGGAAATTAAATTTTTATGAAGGATCCTGGTAAGAGTCTAAATAATTGAATTGCATAATTTCCCAGTAGTTCTTTTCCTTTTAATGAGCCTGTCTAATTTAGTTTGACTAATTGAAAGCTTTGTCCAGGACTCCTCTAGTGTGAAGTTGTAATCTACTAGCATAGATTTTTTTTTTTTTTTTTTTGAGACGGAGTCTCACTCTGTCACCCATGCTGGAGTGCAGTGGCACAATCTCGGCCCACTACAACCTCCGCCTCCCGGGTTCAAGGGATTCCCCTGCCTCCCAAGTAGCTATGACTACAGGTGTGCACCACCACACCCAGCTAATTTTTTGTATTTTAGTAGAGACGGAGTTTCACCATGTTGGCCAGGATGGTCTCGATCTCCTGACCTTGTGATCCAGCCACCTCGGGCTCCCAAAATGCTGGGATTACAGGCGTGAGCCACCGTGCCCAGCCGCATAGATTTTTTTTAACAGTACAATATTAAAACATACAGACTGATGTTTTGTGTGAATTATGATTCTTTATTCTGACTGGTGCCTATGGAAGCAATAGGGAAACCTGTCTACTAATTAGTTTTGTCTTTTTCCATAGAGAAAGCTTGGACTATATTTCTGGAAGGCACCCACTGTGGGGCGCTGCTTGTTCTGTGGTGTTGCTGTGCAGTGAACGGGAGGAGCAGAGGGCTGCAGGAGACACTCTGAGATTCTGCTTTGTACACACGCACTGCCAGCGCATGGCATTCTTGAGCCCATAAAGCAAGACTTCTCAGGCCCTGTGGTTAGCATCCCCCACACCCGTATCAGCCACTAGCATTTTAAAGATGGTTTTAGGTGGGAATGTAAGGGACCAGAAAAAGAGTTTTACAATTATCTTAGGGGCCTTAACCTTCATGTCATAGCTAATCGGTGAATTAAATTACCTTTTAATCCAAGAGCCTCATCCCTATTTTCTTGGTGCTAAAAACTTTTACCAATCTGAATCCTAGTGTCATACTCTAAACACTAACCCCACCCATCCCACTGTCGCCAGATGGCGATCTTAGACTTGCAGACTTCCAGCAGGGATTCTCCTGATGAGCATGCATACCAGTGCAGCTGGGCACACTGGGGAATAGCAGGCTGGTCTTCAACACCTGGCTTCAGAGGCAGGGTGGGACTCCAGGTGCTTGCGCAGGTGGTTGGCAAAATCCACCTGGGTCTGGGACAGGACCTGGTTGATGATGCTCTTGGGCAACCACCCCTGCAGTAGGAGGTAGGAGAATTTGGCCATCTTGTGGGTTTTGGCCCACTCTAGACACTCTGCCCTATCACAGACAGGCTGCCAGGGGCTTGGTCTTCAAGCTCTGTTAATAGTTGCAGCCTTGGGGTTGCCTGGTCAAGGGCGGGAGGACTGCATTGCTGCTCTGCTGTCATGACTTTCAGAAGCACAAGACTAGCCAACAAGATGTTTCAGCCTGGTCTTCCCAGCTGTGTGACCGTGAACAAGTTATATTGCCTTTTTCACCCTTCAGATCTCTGGACCTAAGTTTCCTTCTTTCTAAAATGGTAACTACATATAGAGTTGAACTTTACTATGAGACAGAAGAGGGCCGGGCACAGTGGCTCGCACCTGTAATCCCAGCACTTCGGAAGACAGGCAGATCATGAGGTCAGGAGTTTGAGACCAGCCTGGCCAACATAGTGAAACCCCGTCTCTACTAAAAATACAAAAATTAGCTGGGTGTGGTGGCACACGCCTATAGTCCCAGCTACATGGGAGGCTGAGGCGGAAGAATCGCTTGAACCCAGGAGGCAGAACTTGCAGTGAGCCGAGACCACACCACTGCACTCCAGCCTGGGTGACAGAGTGAGACCCTGTCACCAAAAAAAAAAAAAAAGAGGGAGCCATCACAGGCTTTGGAGATGGTAGAGTAGCAGTTAGGCCATCACTCAAGGCCCTTCCCTGTCTTACAGCCTGTGATTCTATCAGAATAGAAGAGGATTCTTTCTGTTGCATGGGGGGGGATGGGAAGAGCCTGTTTTTCTCACTACCACCTGCCCTCCGGATCCCCCTCTCATGCCCTTCACCTTGAGGTCGATGCTGAGTAGCCACGTAAGTTTGGTCTTCGAGGGACTTCCAGCCAGTGGGTGAAGCACCATGCAAGTGGGACCGTGCTCCGCCCTGGCAAATGGAGAAGTCAAGTCAGGAGGACAGTTGTGAGTTCTCTCTTGCACTGGCTGCTTACACCAGTACCACAGATACACGTTTCTACAGTACCTTGCTTTTCTAAGTTTTATCAGGGAAGTGCCCTTTGCAAAGGGTAATTATTTGGCAATTGGCATGGTTACCAGCTCATCAGAACAAAGGCTGCTTGTAGCTGGAGCAGCCCCTGAGGCCTGTTGTGCCCTTTAGTTGCTGGATTACAGGGAGGTCAGGGAAAGGATTCAGGCTGGTGGCTGGGCTGGGGCCTTGGGAAATTCAGGAGGCCATGGTGTACTGAGTGCAATGGATTATTTCAATATTTTAGTCGACATTACAGCTGTACCTGAGCGTACCAGCTGAACCTCAGCCCTTCCCCATGCTTCAGCAAATGATTAAGTTCTTAAACTTTCTGGGAGGGTCAGGACAAGCTGTTTGGCTGTCGAAGTAGGGCCTATCTTGTCTTTGTCCCTCCTTTGGTAAATAAGTATGTTCTTTTGTAGAAGGAAGCCATGGGTGCACCAAGGGTTGGTTTCTTGGAGCTGGGGATGCAGTCCACATGCTTGGGTGTGCACCTGCAGGCCTGTGTTAGAAGATGGGGGTTTGGAACCTGCCGCCCGTATTACCTGATGACACCCTTCTGCTCAGGCATGTTTCCGAAGTCTGTGGCCATGCCAGCTAGCACACAGGTGGATCCTCGGCGCTTGGCACAGCGCACGCTCACAAAGTCACGGGGCCCCACCAGGTTTCCTGCTGCCTCTGTAGCCATCTCGTGAGTAATGAATGTATCTTTTCCGATCTTCTGCAGGACCTGCCAGGCCATGGGGAACCAGAATCACGACTCAGCCCGTGTTGGGATAAGCACCCCCCACAGCTAGGGGTCCTCTCTTTGATACAGCATTCACACTGGGCTTTCCTGGGCCCCTGCCACCCGCACCTGGACTTTGTTCACCTTGATCTCCTTGACATTGGGGTTCCACTCCCCCATTGCTTCCATGCGCTCCACCAGCTCTTCATAGAGCCTTTCCATGGGCTGGTCCACCACGACCTCCAGCCGGAACACCTTGCCCACATCTGGGACCACTTTACTCATCACTTTGTCCCCATTGTCCTGTCAGAGAAAGGAGCCGCAGAAGGTGGTTAGACAAAAATATTCTTGGCCAGGCACGGTGTGTCACGCCTGTAATCCCAGCACTTTGGGAGGCCAAGGCGGATGGATCACAAGGTCAGGAGTTTGAGACCAGCCTGGCCAAGATGGTGAAACCCTGTCTCTACTAAAACTACAAAAATTAGCCAGGCACGGTGGCAGGCATCTGTAATCCCAGCTACTTGGGAAGCTGAGGCAGGAGAATCGCTTGAACCCGGGTGGTAGAGGTTGCAGTGAGCGGAGATCGCGCCACTGCACTCCAGCCTGAGTGACAGAGTGAGACTCTGTCTCAAAAAAATAATATATATATATATATATAAAATATATGTATATTCTTAGCCTAGGTCTCATAGGTGATACAAGGCAAGGTGGGGAGGGGTACAGCAAAGGAACTCCAAGCTGAACACGAGGAAGCCTGGAACTGTCCTAAGATAGAGTCAGTAGTCATTGTTGCCATGGCCTTGTGCATTTGCTGACAACTGGAGGAAGTTACCTGCTGCCACTGGACCCTTTTAAAGATTTCTTGTTTTTTTGAGACACAGTCTTGCTCTATTGCCCAGGCTGGAGTGTAGCGGCACAATCACGGGTCACTGCAGCCTCAACCTCCTGGGCTCAAATCCTCCTGCCTCAGCCTCCCAAGTACCTGGGACTATAGGCATGCACCATTACACCTAGCTAATTTTTAAATTTTTTGTAGAGATGAGATCTCCCTGTGTTGCCCAGGCTGGTCTCAAACTCCTAGGCTCAGGCAGTTCTCCCATCTCATCCTCCAGGTGTGAGCCACTGCATCCAGCTCCCCTGGACCCTTTGCCTTGGTGGGGAATGATGGTGGTATGGGTAGGTCCAACTGAAAAGACTCTTACTTGACTTCAGAACTCTTAAACTCTTACTTGACTCAAAGATCCCAAGAGAGAAACCTGGGAATAGGAAAAGTGGTTTACACCAGCTTGATTAGATACATAGAATGTTGAATGGGATCTTCAAGATTTGTTTTAATTCAGTACCTCATTCCACACCAGAAGAATGTGAGGCCAGAGAAGGTCAGTGATTGGCCCAGGGACCCTTAGCTAAGAGCAGTGCCGACCTAAGTCCCAGGTTCCTTGACTGCCAAACTAGTAGTCTATTAACTCCGTTACTCTGAGAACTTAGGGAAGGAGGGGTTCTACCTGAACTTTGGGTAGTGGGCAGCATGTCAGCTTTTGTTGAAGGTAAAGCCACCAAAATCTCCATAACAGAGCTGCCAGCCTTTACCGTGAACCTGGTTACTGTCCCCAGTGATGGGTCAGTGCTCAAGCGCAGAGAACCCCAGAAGGCTGTGGACCACTCTGTGTTCTAGTCCAGGCCTGTTGTAGAGTGAGCCCACATCACCCCTGCCAGCCCAGCCACATGTGGGCTGACAGCACAGACAGTGCACTTTGGCGTCGTTGGGATATCTGCCCCAGGGCGATGAGGCCTCACTTGCACTTGGAGTTCCCCTTGCATGGTCTCTGCCAAGTGGGTGCACAATGCAATCCTATTCTATAGCTAAGGACACAGGAATAGTGTTTCTCAAATAGGACTCTCCAGGGTGTCTTTTCTGGGGGAAGAGCATTATCTGAGGATATATTCTCAGGAAAAGAGAGTTCTCAAGTTAAAACCACTTGCTACCCAGTGACTGCTGCATGAGACAGGAATTCTGGGAAGAACAGTAACCCCAGCTGGCCTTGAGGATGGCAGTAGAGCATGGAGGAACCACAGGCTTCTCCCCCACGCTTACCTGCTGGCTCTCCTTCTTCCAGCCCTCCTGGTTGCTAAGGATGCCCAAGGCCTTCTGCATGGCCTCCTCCCCCTGCTGGAGATAGGCCAGCTCCTGGTCACTGTAGAGAGTCTCTTCCAGCCGAGAACCTGGGTACACAGCCAAAGAGAGACAGAGCTTCCTTCTTCTCCCAGCCTCCACCAGCTCTCATCCCTGGAGCTCTGGGTCTGCTCATTATTCTGAAGAGCCTGGACTAAAGCCATAGGGGCCAGCCTGCTGTTCGAGTTAGACACAGCCACCACAGGTGACCGGAGGGGGATCTGGCCTTGAGGAACTCTAGGCTGGGAACGTCCTTTCAAAATGAAGGAAGGGCAGGAGGGGAGCCCAGGCCACACGCACCACATCACCTCCCGGGAGCCTCCTGCCAGCCCCAGGAGCCCAGAAGCCTCAGCACTTACCAAGCAGAGAGCTCCGTCGCCGAACCTGGCTAATCCACGTGCTAGGGTTGGGGCCCCCCAGGGCCCTCCGGTTCAGCTCCTGGCCGATGGCGATCACAGCCTGTTGCCTCAGCCCTGCAGAAGGGAAGAACCCTTGTCTAGGAGCTGGAAAGCCCCTTAGAGATGGACCATTCCACCCCCTCATCTTGTCACAAATTAGGAAGTTGGCTTGGAGAGGGCAGTGACTTGCTCAGGAGCACACAGGATTCTAGCAGGGATCTGAACTACAGCCAGGCCCCCAACTCCCACCGCAGTGCTCCAGGGTCCAGAAATCTGCCTTCCATCTGGGGTGGTCAGGCCTGGCCCTGCCTGGAGACGGGCTATACCAGAGCCTGCTGGAGTTTCTGTCCCTAAAAGGGGGAGAAGCTGTGTTCAAACAACCAGAAGAACCCTACTTCATAAGGAGAATACAACTCCTGAGGTCTGTGTGCTTGCATGAGTCTGTGAGCTTGCATGAGCTCTGTGTGCTTGCGTGAGTCTGTGGTTACATGAGTCTGTGTGCTTGCCTGAATCTGCTTGCATTGCATGAATCTGTGATTGCATGAGGTCTGTGTGCTTGCATGAATCTGTGCTTCCATGAGTCTGTGTGTTTGCATGAGGTCTGTGTGCTTGCCTGAATCTGACTGCATGAATCTGTGCTTCCATGAGTCTGTGTGCTTGCACGCCATAAGCTGCTCTGTGTGCCCCTGGATTCTGGGCCAGGGAAGTCCTGTCCATCTAGTGAGGACAACCCCACTGCCAGCTGCAGAGCTAAGCATGGCTTCCCGCTCTAAAGGTAGCTAATTCAATCCAGTGTAATTGGAAAGATCGTGTCTAGACTGACTTGTGTACCCTTCAGTGGCAGCAGGGGATTCAAATGACCTTGGATGCTAATCAGCTCTACAAAAGTAGCTTCTTGTAGCTGGTTTCTGTCCCTTTCTGGGTATTCAATGACAATAGTCTTCCCAGCCCCACCGTCTTCTCTCTTTACCTTGCCCTCCTGTCTTACTCCCATGTCTCTCTTCTCCTCCATCTTTTTTTGCCTGTGAGAGTCAAGTCTAATATTTACTCTGGCACTGTGGGCAAGACTTTCCTGGGTACCCCTGCTACAAGCCTTGTCCAGCTCTGAAGGAAGGCAAAGTCAGGAATAGTTCAAGAAAGATGGCCGGGCATGGTGGTGCATGCCTGTGGTCCCAGCCGCTCAGGAGGCTGAGGCAGGAGAATTGCTTGAACCCAGGAGGAAGAGGCTGCAGTGAGCCAAGATAGTGCCACTGTACTCCAGCCTAGGCAACAGAGTGAGACTCTGCCCCAAAAATAAAATAGGCTGAGTGCCATGGCTCATGCCTATAATCCCAGCAGTTTGGGAGGCGGATCACCTGAGGTCAGGAGTTCAAGACCAGCCTGGTCAACAAGGCGAAACCCTGTCTCTACTAAAAATACAAAAATTAGCCAGGCATCGTGGCGTGTACCTGTAATCCCAGCTACCCGGGAGGCGGAGGTTGCAGTGAGCTGAGATTGTGCCACTGCACTCCAGGCTGGGCAACAGAGTGAGACTCCACCTCAAAATAAATAAAGTAAGCCAGGTGTGGTGGCTCACACCTGTAATCCCAGCACTTTGGGAGGCCAAGGTGGGAGAATCCCTTGAGCCCAGGAGGTCAAGACCAGCGTGACCAATACAGCAAGACTTTGTCTCTAATAAAAATAATAAAAAAATAAATAAATAAAACTAGCTTGTTATGGTGGTGCACGCCTGTAGTCCCAGCTACTCAAGAGGCTGAGGTGGGAGGTCGGTTTGAGCCCATGAGTTTGAGGCTGCAGTGAGCTATGATTGTTCCACTGTACTCCAGCTTCCGTGACAGAGAGCTTGATTCAAACAACAAAGAAAAGGCAGAAGAAAAAAAGAACGAACGAAGGAAAAGGGGAAGGAAGAAAGGAAAGGAAGAAGGAAGGAAGGAGGGAAGAAAGAAAGAAAAAGGTTAAAAATGAAAGAAAAGGAGAAAAAAAGATTGGAGTCCTAGAGGGAAGACCAGAAATTATAGAATCTGGAAGGGATATATCTTAGTAAACAGCCCACTTCTTCAGAGGGGAAAACTGAGATTCAAGAAGGGAAGAAACTTGCCCAGGTTCACCCAGTAAGAGGCACAACTAGGATCAGAATTGGGTGGCCTGAGCCTCATCCGCTGAGAGCTGACCAACCCCTCATTGCCTCCTTCCCGCAGCGCTCACCCTTCATGTTGCGCATGTGTCTGTAGGAGCTCCCGGCGCACAGCTTGAATGTCGCTAGCAGCATTGTTTCCTGGCAAATGTGGCAGTGGTGGGGTCGCTGCCACCGCTGCTGCTGCCTCTTCTCTCAAGAAGTGGTTCTTCGTCCTTCCTGAGCCCCTCAAGCTTCGCCTCTGAGTCCCGCAGCTGCAGCCTGGACCTGGTATTCTGCGTCTTAAATGCCCCCCGCTGAAGGCTGTGCATCATCATCAGGAGATAAAAATGCCATCACTCACTGTGCAAAGGAAGGGGTCAAGGATAGAGCGATTGCCTCACACTGCTGCTTTGGCCGTTTGTGGGGAGCAGGGGGTGGGGGAGGGTGCAGGGGAGAGTGAGGAGGACAGGGCCAGGCTGGAGGGATGGAGGGGAGAGAAGCAGGGGAAGCTTAGATGAAGGCACATAGTGGTTTTCAAGAGTTTAAAGTGTGGATTTCTAGCCCTTGTCTACAGAAACTCCAGGCTCAGCTGATCTGGAATTGAGGCTCAGAAACATGCGCTAAAAAAAAGAGAAAAGAAAAGAAAAAAGCTTCCCTTGGCCAGGCGGGGTGGCTTACGCCTATAACCCCAGCACTTTGGAAGGCCGAGGTGGGCAGATCACTTGAGATCAGGCGTTCGAGACCAGCATGGCCAACATGGTGAAACCTCGTCTCTACTAAAAGTACAAAAAATTAGCCAGGCGAAGTGGCAGGCCCCTGTAATCCCAGCTACTCCGGAGGCTGAGGCACGAGAATCACTTGAACCCAGGAGGCAGAGTTGCAGTGAGCCAAGATCGCACCACTGCACTCCAGCCTGGGCGACAGAGTGAGACTCCATCATAAATAAATAAATAAATAAATACCCAGTGGTTGCAATGCAGGTGTTGTGTGGACTACACACTATGAGAACCACCGTCTCGGGAGAGTGAGCCAGGGTGTTTACCAGGCAGTAGAGACCGTACGGCTGCTGTTCTTCTGGGAGAGGACCCTGAAGTCCACAGAGTGGAACTGACTTGTTCAAGGTCAAACAGCTGGCCAGTGGCAGGGCCAGGACAACAACCCAAGCCTCTGGCCTTCAAGCCATCTGTACACAGTTCCTCCTGTGGTCCCCAGGACGCTGGGCATATTCAATTGTCCATTTATTTACTCATCCATTTATAGAACCACCTTTCCCAAAGTCCTGTTCTGAGTGAGGGTTCCTCTCAGGGGTCTGTGCTGGAGCAAGGATGATCTCTCACTGCTGAGTTGGGGGTGCAGCCCTATCAGCTTACAGCAAAGAGAAGACGAGGGCCTGGGCTACGCCCACACCCTTCCTCACACTTTCCCCCCAGTAGCTTTGTCTGGGTGAGCTGGGCTGGGGGTCTTGGTATGTGCTGAAAGCTTGAAAAGACAGGGCATGGGCTGGGCGCGGTGGCTCATGCCTGTAATCCTAGCACTTTGAGAGGCCAAGGCGGGCAGATCACAAAGTCAGGAGTTTGAGACCAGCCTGACCAACATGGTAAAACCCCATCTCTACTGAAAATACAAAAATTAGCCGGGAGTGGCAGCGTATGCCTGTAATCCCAGCTACTCAGGAGACTGAGGCAGGAGAATCACTTGAACCCGGGAGGCAGAGGTTGCAGTGAGCCAAGATCACGCCACTGCACTCCAGCCTGGGTGACAGAGCAAGACTCTGTCTCAAAACAAAACCAAAAACCAAAAAAACAAAAATTAGCAGGTAGCCAGGCGTGGTGGCAGGCGCCTGTAATCCCAGCTACTCAGGAGGC
Organism: Colobus angolensis palliatus; assembly: GCF_000951035.1. Lineage (NCBI taxonomy): Eukaryota > Metazoa > Chordata > Mammalia > Primates > Cercopithecidae > Colobus > Colobus angolensis. The sequence goes on along the minus strand of NW_012118710.1, from coordinate 4,735,087 downwards.
TGAGGCAGGAGAATTGCTTGAACCTAGGAGGTAGAGATTGCAGTGAGCTGAGATCACACCATTGCATTCCAGCCTGGATGACAGAGCGAGACTCCGTCGCAAAAAAAAAAAAAAGAAAAGAAAAGAAAAGAAAAAAAGAAAAGACAGGGCATTGGGGTGTTCACCCTATAGTCTTTGCACTTTAGGGGCCCTGTCAGGCTGAGCAAGGCCCCGCGAGGCCTCTGCATTTCCCACTCACCCTCACCCTGGCGCAGCATGTGCTGGGCTCTGACGGAATTTCTTCCCTTTACAGTGACCTTGTGGCTGCTTTTAAGCCAGATTCATTGGGCAAGAATATTGGGAGTGGAAAAACTCACACTGGAACTGCCCCTGGCCCAGGCCCTGCTCCCTGTGTGAGGGAGTTCTGTGTCCTGCCACCACCTCGCAGAGGCAGAAGGGAGCCCTAAAAATGGGGAGCAGTGCCAGGGTCCTATGCAGTCTTGCTGTCTCCCCCACTCCAGATGGGGTGAAAGGGACAGGATCTGCTCAGAACCAGGCCTGGCGCTTGGAGCCCATATAGAATAGGGGAGTCATCCCCTCGGCCCCCCATTTCCACCCTGGTGATACAGTCGGGGGATCCTGGGAGCAGAGGCCACCCAGAGGCACTCAGCCCGTTCCTCAAAACCTTCTCCTCCCGGAAACCTTCCCCTCCGGGAAACCTTCCTAGACCATCTTCTGGAATGCTGGCTCCTCCCACCACACCCTTACTGTCAGTATCACTCAAGGGGCTTAGCTCTGGTCCTGATTTGTTGAATGGTTTGTGTGTATTTGCTTGTCTCTTCTGTGGAATTATTTCCCCAAGGCAGGTGCTGGGTCCACTTTCCCCCTTAAACGCTGTCCCCACCCTCAGCACTCACCTCTAGCAGAGACACAGGGGACTCTTGCTCCTTCTCTATTATAACTTTTTTTTTTAATTTTTAAAAATAAAGATGGGGTCTTGCTATGTTACCCGGGTGGTCTTGAACTCCTGGGGTCAAGCCATCCTCCTGCCTTGGCCTCCCAAATGAGCCACTGCACCTGGTGTGCTCCTCCTCTATTGAGTGACCAACTGGGAAAGCAGCTAGGGGTGCAGGTACATCTTTAGACTCAGGAAACCTGCCCAAAAGCATTGTTTCCCCGCCCTCAGAGAGTCGCCAAGAAAGACAGCAGGGCCTCTCCCCCCGCCCGCCAGCCTGTGCGTAGGCCCTCTACCTTTCAGAGAGGAGGTGCAGAGGATGAGCTGGGCAGGTGGGGCGCCAGCTCCCCCAGCTCCTCCCTCTGATCTGCTGGGGCACGTGCCCCTCCTGCACATGTGTGCCTGCAGGCTTGCCTCAGCGAGGTGGGGGGAGTGGGGAGGCAGTTATTATGGGACAGGCCATGCAGATGATGATCAAGGCCCTGCTGCTGCCTTCCTGTGGAGAATTATGGCCATTCTGAAAGGGGTGGAGGTGGTGTGGGAGAAAGAGGATAGAGCCTATGGCTGTGGCTGATGTCAGAGGCTGCCACTGACTCCCGGGGAGGCGGTTGGGAGGTGGTGCTGAGTGACCTCTGCAAGGGCCAAGGCTCTCTTCCTCATCCTTTCCAGGCAGAATGACTCATTAATTCTCTCCATCCCTCAGAGCAGTAAATTGGTGAGAGGGGTCTGGGAATTTCCTCTGGTTCTGGACCATCTGTATCTGGCTCTGCTTTTTGATGAGGGCAGAGCTTCCAAGAAAGAAGGCCAGATGACCACAGCAGGCCATGGGGAAGGAGAGCCAGGGAGCCAGCTCAGGTGGTGTGCATGTGCCATGCGGGAGAGGAAGGCCCCCAGGTCAGGTGAGACAGCCACGGCTTTGGAGCAGAAAAGGGGATTCCAATCCCTTCCTTCCTCCCTCCCT
>NW_012118710.1:4732266-4732645 GCF_000951035.1 Colobus angolensis palliatus | reverse complement strand
AGATGAGGTGTTTTGGCAGTAGAGATGATGGAACCCCTAATTCTATGGGGGAGGGAGGAGTGTTATGGAAGGCTTCTGGAAAGTATGATTGGGAGTTAGCTAGGTTTGTGGAGGGGGTTGAAAATAGAGAGTTGATGGGGTGAGGGTGTCCCAGGTAGAGCCAAGGAGGCTCTGAGGGCTGCGAGTTGGCTGTCAGGGGGAGCTTGGTCATTCCATGTGGCCTCAGCATCCCAAAGTGCTGGGATTACAGGGCGTGAACCACCAGGCTTGGCTGGAAAATTAACTTTTGATCTTTGGCTACTTGGGTGAGTACAAGATCAGCTTAACTGGTAAAATCAAGCACCCTTAAAGCAGTCTCTTGCTCCCATTATCCACAGGA
>NW_012118710.1:4730736-4731350 GCF_000951035.1 Colobus angolensis palliatus | reverse complement strand
CTCGGCCTCCCAAAGTGCTGGGATTACAGGCTTGAGCCACCGTGCCCGGCCAGAATTTTTTTTTTAACACCATTTACCTCCAAACTCTTCACACCTGAAGGGCTATGGCCTGCACTAAAGGCTGACTCCACAGTAGGGGAACATCTCCATATTCAATGTAAGGACTGATCACTACTAATTACCCTACTCCTGGCTGCTCAGTGGCTCCAGCTGTCTTCACCTTTTGGGGTCCTACTGGTCTCTGAAGTGTATTGGTAAGCCAGCCTGAACTTACTCCATCCATCCATGCGTGCGTGCGTCCGTCTGTCCGTCCATCCATCCATCCATCCTTCAATTCAACAAATACATACTGAGACTTAATGCACGTCAGGCATCATTCTAGATGCTGGGGATTTAAGAGTGAACAAGACGGACAGAAGTCCATCCTTAAGGGTTTACATTCTAGCGAGGGAGGGGGGCAGACGGTAAACAGGTAAAACATATATCAGACAGCAATACTTGCTAGGGTGAAAAGTTGGAAAATTATAGATGGGGGTAGGAGTGCTATTTGCTTTTTTTTTTTTTTTTTCTTGAGACTGAATCTCACTCTGTCACCCAGGCTGGAGTGCAGTGCA
>NW_012118710.1:4729968-4730586 GCF_000951035.1 Colobus angolensis palliatus | reverse complement strand
TTTTTTGAGACACAGTCTTATTCTGTAGCCCAGGCTGGAGTGCAGTGGTGCGATCTCAGCTTACTGCAACCTCTATCTCCTGGATTCAAGTCTCCTGCCTCAGCCTCCTGAGTAGCTGGGATTACAGGCGTGTGCCACTATGCCCAGCTAATTTTTGTATTTTCAGTAGAGATGGGGTTTCACCATGTTGACCAGGCTGGTCTTGAACTCCTGACCTCAGGTGATCCACCCATCTCAGCCTCCCAAAGTGCTGGGATTACAGGCATGAGCCACCGCACCCAGCCAGGGATGCTATTTTAAAGAGGCAGTCAAGGGAGGGGCATGTGACAGAGATCTGAAGATAGTGAGAGAAGGATTCATGGAGATTTCGGGGAATAGCATGTGTTAAGCACAGAGATCGACAGATTCAGCCCCATCCAGGGCACAGGTGATTTTCAGGAGTTGAGAAGGAAGACATGAAAATGAACGTGGACTTAAAATTTTTTTTTTCTGTACCTCAGTGGATGCAAATACTCTTTTCCTTCCTAGTTGAAATAAGCACATATAAATTTACTATAAATTAAGGTAGTATTTTTCAAATGTTTCTGACAGCCACAGTAACAAATTTATTTTACATCT
>NW_012118710.1:4727526-4729214 GCF_000951035.1 Colobus angolensis palliatus | reverse complement strand
CCCGGCTAGTTTTTTGTATTTTTTAGTAGAGACGGAGTTTCACTGTGTAAGCCAGGATGGTCTCCATCTCCTGACCTCGTGATCCTCCCGGTCTCCGCCTCCCAAAGTGCTGGGATTACAGGCTTGAGCCACCGCGCCCGGCCTGCACTCTATTTTCTATTCTGGTCCACTCAAAAACGAAATTCTGGGCCAGGTGCAGTCAGTCATCTTTCGCAGGCGTGCCTACTCTGCCTGCTGGCCTACCCCTTCTGCTGCCTGCACTGTGCTCGGCCTCCCCATCCTGGCCTACCCACACTCCTATGAGGAAAATGATACTTTCCAGCCTTCTTCACCTGTGGTATCACTAGGACTCATCCTGACCCGGCTTCCCTGAGCCTCCATAATGGACAGGATGAGGGTACTTGGTTCTGCTGAGTATCCAGAGCCTGTTGGGATTTCATCAGAGCAGGGAGGGGAGCAGATACTGCGGTTTAAACTCAGCTAAGAGCATGCAGTCTAAGAAGGTCAAGGGCTAAGGGCAAAAAAAGAAGAGTAAGAGTTATGTTGCTGTATTCAATTATTTCAGACTAAAGATGGCCAAAAAGGGGGCTTTGGTAGATCTTCCTTATTTATTTTTCTACCCTGAAAGCAATCTCAAGGGAAGCCCCAATTAGAAGTTTTTTCGTTTTGTTTTGTTTGAGACGGAGTTTCGCTCTTGTTGTCCAGGCTGGAGTGCATTGGCGTGATCTCGGTTCACAGCAAAATCCGCCTCCTAGGTTCAAGCGATTCTCCTGCCTCAGCCTCCCGAGTAGCTGGGATTACAGGCGTGCACCACCACACCCGGCTAATTTTGTATTTTTTGGGGGTTTTTCTATGTTGGTAAGGCTGGTCTCGAACTCAGGTAATCCACCCGCCTCAGCCTCACAACATGCTGGGATTATAGGCGTGAGCCACTGGCCTGGAAGAAACTATTAAAGATAAAACATAGGCTGGGCGCAATGGCTCATGCCTGTAATCCCACCATTTTGGAAGGCCAAGGCAGGCGGATTACCTGAGGTCGGGAGTTCAAGACCAGCGTGACCAACATGGAGAAACCCCGTCTCTACTAAAAATACAAAAAATTAGCCAGACATGGTGGCGCATGCCCATAATCCCAGCTACTCACGAGGCTGAGACAGAATTGCTTGAACCCGGGAGGTGGAGGTTGCAGTAAGCTGAGATTGTGCCATTGCACTCCAGCCTGGGCAACAAGAGCAAAACTCCGTCTCCAAAAAAAAAAAAAAACAAGTATGAAATGGGACTGATCCTGGAGCCTAATAATACAAGAGTCCAGCAATGATCGGGGAAGAAAGCACTGGATTTCAGTACCTGCAAAGACTGGCTTGGGTAAGGTGAGGGCAAACCATCACCCTGGGTAGTCGAGGAACTAAGAATGCTGCAGATAGTCCGGAGAGTTTCATCCTTTAGGTCCAAGTCTTGGCTGTTGGCTGTATGATAAAGGTCTAAAGCAAGACATTACACACAATGACTGAAACCTTGCTATGGCTTGGAAATTCCTGGAATTTAATGTAAGAGTAAATCATAACTCTTGCCATTACAGTGGGAATTGATGGATGTTGAAAACTCAAGACGGCTAGCCATAAGTAGAAAGCTGAAACTGGATCCTTTCCTTACTCCTTATATGAAAATTAATTCAAGATGGATTAGAG
>NW_012118710.1:4719971-4726353 GCF_000951035.1 Colobus angolensis palliatus | reverse complement strand
AGAACAGAAAACCAAACACCACATGTTCTCACTCATAGGTGGAAACTGAACAATGAGATCACTTGGACACAGGAAGGGGAACATCACACACCAGGGCCTATTGTGGGGAGGGGACGGGGGGAGGGATAGCATTAGGAGATATACTTAATGTAAATGACGAGTTAATGGGTACAGCACACTAACATGGCACATGTATACATATGTAACATACCTGCACGTTGTGCACATGTACCCTAGAACTTAAAAGTATAATAATCATAAAAAAAATTAAAAAACAAAACAAAAGATAACTGTAACGAATTCATATTTCTTGGAGGTGTCACGTGTTTTGAAGCAGTGGGACTCTGAAAAACAAATGCTGTCATTCCGCTGAACTTCAGAGTATCTTACTGTAGTCAGACATGTTTTTCAAAAGTTGGTATTTCTTTCTTCTCTTTATGTGGGTAGTTAATAATACATTCTTTTAAACAGTAAGATTATGGGCAAAACATTAAATAAGCCATTAAGTGCAATAGTTTCCTCATAAATTACCTACTGTAAAATCAGTCCAATGATGAACAGTTCAGAAGTCAAATGGTTTATAGGCATTTTGGGCAGTTTTAAAAACCCCCGAGCTCATAAAATGTTAATACTATAAAATAATTCACACACACACAGGCCAAGTGTGGTGGCTCATGCCTGTAATCCCAGCACTTTGGGAGGCTGAGGCCAGAGGATCACTTGAGGTCAGGAGTTCTGGAACCTGTCAGGCCAACAGGGTGAAACCCCGTCTCTACTAAAAATACAAAAATTAGACAGGGGTGTCGTGGTGTATGCTTATAATCTCAGCTACTCAGGGAACCTGGGAGGTAGGTGCAGGTTGCAGTGAGCCAAGATCGCACCTCTGCACTTCAGCCTGGGCAACAGAGCAAGACTCTGTCTCAAAAAAAAAATACATAATAAAAAATCACACACATACAAATAAGATATAAAATGTATGAAAATAACATCTTTGCTTAACAATATAAAAAGGAACTACCTGGAATAATCATAGTTAAAATTACTGAGAATAAGAGGATGACTTGCTCAAGCCTAATCTGCTAATAATTGCCAATTTTACACCACATCTCCTAACTCCTAGTTGAGCCCACTGTCTACTAAACCAGGATTTATTTATTTATTTATTTATTTACTTACTTACTTACTTACTTACGTACTTACTTACAACCTCTGCCTCCCAGGGTCAAGCAATTCTCCTGCCTCAGCCTCCTGAGTAGCTGGGATTACAGGCGTGTGCCACCATGCCCAGCTAATTTCTGTATTTTTTGTAGAGACGGGGTTTCACCATGTTGGCCAGACTGGCATTGAACTCCTGACCTCAGGTGAACTGCATGCCTCTGCCTCCCAAAGTGCTGGGATTACAGGTGTGAGCCACCACACCCAACCCAAGCTTCCTTCTTGAAGTACAAATCTGTTAAGCTTTTTATGCAATCACTACTCTTCAACAATCACACAAAGTGCCATCACTATGGGTTTTCAGTCACTACAATACCATTTATGTTCCTTTTTGATGAGAACATAAGATACTCAAGACTCAATTCAAGGGACTAGAAAACCTAATTAAATTAGCAGAAAACCTGGAGAACAAGCCACTAGTAAGAACATCTTGGGTCTCATGGGAACTTAGTTTGGATTAGCCAGGGGCGAAGCAGGAGCAAGAGCAACAGTGATGTCATTTCTCAAACATGAGTCTTCTGCAGTAACCAGTAACTGGGAAACTCAGCTGAAAGCTCCCTCCTCACACCTGAACATTTGAATTTTTTTTTTTTTTTGAGATGGAGTTTTGCTCTTGTTGCCCAGGCTGGAGTGCAATGGCACAATCTCGGCTCACTGAAACCTCCGCCTCCTAAGTTCAAGCGATTCTCCTGCCTCAGCCTCCCAAGTAGCTGGGATTATAGGCATGCACCATCATGCCTGGCTAATTTTGTATTTTTAGTAGAGACAGGGTTTCTCCATGTTGGTCAGGCTGGTCTTGAATTCCCAACCTCAGGTGATCCGCCCACCCCGGCCTCCCAAAGTGCTGGGATTATAGGCATGAGCCACCGCCCCCGCCGAATATTTGTATTTCTTAACAGATACAAACATGGAAACAGGAGAGGACCCCTGAGATGATCAGAATAAAAGTATTCCTTCCTAAGTAGCCAGCTACTTAAAACTGTGACTGAAGGGGGAAATCCCAGTATGTGGACTGCTTATACCTTTGAGATCAGAAACAATTTCGTCTATTCATTACAGGTAACTCAAACTGGGAGATAACATGACACTTTTGAGATTCATATTTTATTTACAACTAAATGAAGACTGTCCCTGTAAACTCTAATTTGGGATACGAAGAATAATATTAAGAAGTAGTTGCTGGTGCCACAGTGACGTGTGAAGGAGTCTATGCCACTGTTTCTTTAAACAATGATTTTGTTACTAAAAAAAAAAAAAACCCACCTACACGATTTCTTCATGTTGCATGTGTAAAAGACTTAAAAATAAAAGTGACTTTTCAAAACTCTACAGTCTCTGATCAAATGTGTGAGGTGGCCAGGTTGTCACTTTCACTCAGTGACAGTCCCTACTCTTCAAAAGCAACAGGCTCTGGGCAAAAAGACTTAGTACTCATCAAGAGTATCTGCTCGAGGAATGGAAAGACCTCGGTCCTTCAGGGCCTGCACTTTCAACTTCTCTGCTTCCAGCTTGGTCTGCTGCTCCACCCTTTGCTCTTCTAGAATTTCTTCAATGGATACTTGCTGGAGGGGTGTGTCACTCTCCTTTTCCAAGTCCTACAAAAGAGACAGGTTTGAAAACTTCAATTGAAGACCAAGAATAGAAAACATGATAGATCTAAAGGCAAATGAATTCCTCTATCAGGTTCAGATTATTTTTCGTAACTGTGACAGGACTGAAATATCCTTCTCGTAGGGACAGATAAGTTTTTCAAAGAAATGCCTGATAACACTACTATAGGATACATACTTACAATGAATATGGTTAATAGTGATCAGTATTTTTTTTTTTCCGAGATGGAGTCTCTCCCTGTTGCCCAGGCTGAAGTACAGTGGCACCATCTGGGCTCACTGCAACCTCTGCCTCCTGGGTTCAAGCAATTCTCCTGCCTCAGCCTCCTGAGTAGCTGTGTTTACAGGCACGTGCCACCAAGCCCAGCTAATTTTTGTATTTTAAGTAGAGACGGTTTCACCACGCTGGTCAGGCTGGTCTCGAAACCTGACCTCGTGATCTGCCTGCCTCGGCCTCTCAAAGTGCTGGGATTACAGGCAGTGATAAGGTATAACAGAGCTTTATGTGATCCAAAATCCCATATTAGGATTAATTTCCTTTAAAAAAAATTAGGGCTGCTTATAGACAGCTACCTCCCCCACTGTAGAGAATCCAAAAGGGAGGTTATTGAGGCAATGCGGCCTTAGACTTTTTTTTATTAAACTATTTTAAGGATGGGTGGGTTGGCTCCCAGTTGTAATCCTAGCACTTTGGGAGGCTGAGGTGGGAGGATAACTTGGGCCTAGGAGTTCGAGACCAGCCTGGGCAACACAGTGAGATCCTAACTCCACCAAAAAAAAAAAAAACCCAGAAAAAAAAACAGCTGGTGTGGTGGTGTTCACCTACAGTTCCAGCTACTCAGGAGGCTGAGGTAGAAGGACTGCTTGAGCCTGGGAGGTTGAAGGTCAAGGCTGCAGTGAGACATGAACATGTCACTGCACTCCAGCCTGGGCAACAGAGCAAGGTCCTGCCTCAAAAAAAGTAAAAAGGCAAAAATAAAAGGGATCCTCTTGCCTTCACCTCCTAAGTAGCTGGGGCTACAGGTGTACACCACCGTACCAGTTCTGTAGTCTCTAAACTATAACAAGACTCTTTTTCCCTTTACGGCAACAAGTCTTCTAGGGAGAACCTCAGCAGACCATTTAGGTTACTAAACCAATTTGGTCCCAATATTTTTCTCCACTATTTAAAAAATTGCTGCTTAGGTTGGGCGCGGTGGCTCATGCTTGTAATCCCAGCACATTGGGAGGCCAAGGCGGGTGGATCACTTGAGGCCAGGAGTTCGAGATCAGCCTGGCCAACATGGCAAAACCCCGTCTCTACTAAAAATACAAAAAAAATTAGCCAGGCATGGTGGCGGGCGCCTGTAATCCCAGCTACTTGAGAGGCTGAGGCAGGAGAATCACTTGAACCTGGGAGGCAGAGGTTGCAGTGAGCGGAGAGCACGCCATTGCATTCCAGCTTGGATGACAAGAGCAAAACTCCATCTCAAAAAAAAAAACAAAAACCAAATTGTTGCCTAATAAAAAATTCCTTATTTAAAAAATACATGCTTATTGTAAAGAATATAGAAAACAGACAAACAAGGAAAACTTAAAAATTATCCATAATTCCAGTATGGAGGATTAACATTTTGATAATATCCCTACAATTTTTCTACATATATACTGACTTAAACGAAAAAAACCCAGCCAGGCGTGATGGCTCACACTTGTAATCCCAGCTACTCGGGAAGCTGAGGCACGAGAATCACTTGAATCCAGGAGGCAGAGGTTGCAGTGAGCCAAGATCATACCACTGCACTTTAGCCTGGGTGACAGAGTGAGATTCTGTCTCAAAAAGAAAAAAAAAAAAAAATCAAAAATTAGCTGGGTGTGGTGACGCATACCTGTAGTCCCAGCTACTCAGGAGGCTGAGGGGGGAGGATCACTTGAGCCCAGGAGTTTGAGGCTGCAGTGAGCCGTGATCACACCATTGCAGTCAGCCTAGATAAGAGTGAGACCCTGCCTCAAAAACAAACTCCTCCCAAAAACCCACAATGCAAATATTGACTGTAATTCGTTTTCTTTTCACTTAAATGTGGCATAGTATGCTTAATATTTTTATTTTTGAATGCTTTATAAACATTTTTCATTAATTAATTTATTTTTAAAGATATAGAAGGCTTCATGAATTTGCGTGTCATCCCTATGCAGGGGCCATGCTAATCTTTTCCGTGTTGTTCCAATTTTAGTATATGTGCTGCCAATGCGAGCACATTTTTCATTTTTTTTAGAGACAGAATCTTGCTCTGTTGCCCAGCGTGGAGTGGTGGAGTGGTGCAGTGGCACGATCACGGCTCACCATCATCTGAAACTCTTGGGTTGAAGTGATCCTCCTGCCTCAGCCTACTAAGTAGCTGGAACTACAGGCATGTGCCACCACATCTGGCTAATTTTTTTTTCTTTTTGTAGAGATGCGGTCTTACTATGTTGCCCAGGCTGGTCTCCAACTCCTGGCCTCAAGCATCCTCTTGCCTTGGCCTCCCAAACTGTGAGCTACTGTGCCTGGCCCTTATAAACATTTGCTAACCAATGTCATAATGCAGAATAACTTTGCTTAAAAAGTATCTCACTATCCACAGATTCAGTTTATTGTCCTTAAAATGAATATACAGGTATTATTTGGTGTTTTTGTAAGATGGAAAGCCTATATAGACAAAGTATTCCTGTTTCTTATACTCCTCTATGATTTTCAATGACAAAGTTTGGGATGGTATTGACACACAACTCCCGATGCTCTGGCCTGCATACTATCACCACATGCTGCCAAGGTCTCAGAACCCACAGGCAGTGGCATTATCAGACAGAGAGAGGACTCTCACCACAGAAGTTACAATGAAAGCCACACAAATTACATAAGCAAGCCCTGCTCTGGGTCCAAAGTTAACAGCACCCAGCAAAGTATGTATTACCACCTGCCCTCCCACCCCATGAGTAGCAGCTAAAGAGAAGACAGTGTTCTCAGCCTAATGCGCTGCCTCTTGGGCTTTTCAGTATGTTACTCGCTGAGCAATTCATGTTGCTGTTGCTGCTTCTTCCCAACAGTCTTATTACTTAATGCTGTGTCATCATCATTGTCCTTGAGGCAGAATTCAGGGATTTCTGAACCAATATAGTGTTTATAGAAACTAAGTGATTTCTACATATGAATTTCTCTGGGGTTGGTACACAATTTCTCCTGACTGCTGATTCATATAACCATGCAGGCATTCCTGGAACCATGTTTCTCTAGTGGTACCCCTGTAAAACTTCTGCAGCATCCAAATCATAACATATTTTTTTTAAAAAGGGAACTTTTCCTCACAAAAAGGATCCAAGAAAACAAAGAAACTTCAAGAACAAACACGTTCAGTTCTTTCTCTGCACAAACATCTACTTTCTCTGCACACACATCTACTTAGATGTACCTTTGCGCCAGTGTAACCAGTAGAAAAAGCAGGTCTGGATATTAGCCCTTTGTCAGATGAGTAGATTGCAAAAATTTTCTCCCATTCTGTAGGTTGCCTGTTCACTCTGATGGTAGTTTCTTTTGCTGT
>NW_012118710.1:4700920-4718491 GCF_000951035.1 Colobus angolensis palliatus | reverse complement strand
AATAAAAAGAAAAAAGAAATTAAAAAAAAAAAAAGAAAAAGCAGATCCGCCACATTTACTACTATAAAACAGAAGCACAGTATCGGTGAATTTTTTTTTTGAGACAGGGTCTTGCTCTGTCACCCAGGTTGGAGTGTAGTGGTACAATCACGGCTCATTGTAGCCTCGACCTCCCTGAGCTCAGGTGAATCTCCCACCTCAGCCTCCTGAGTAGCTGGGACCGGTCATCTGCACCATCACCCCTGGCTAATTTTTGTATTTTTTTGGAAAGACAGGGTTTGGCCACATTGCCCAGGCTGGTCTCTTGGGGCTTAAGCGATCTGCCTATCTCGGCCTCCCAAAGCACTGGGATTGCAGATGTGAGCCACTGCACCCACCCCAGTATTGTAACGTAAGTCTTTTCCTCTGATATGTTGCCTCTTCAAAATTACATTCAGAAAAGTATTTTAAAAAATCATCTATAACCCCACCACACAGAGATGGGTCAGCTCCCCTATAGACTGGCGTACCAAGCATAGTGACATGTACCTATAGTCCCAGCTACTTGGGAGGCTGAGACAGGAGGACTGCCTAAGCCTAGGAGTTTGAATCTAGCCTGGGCAACACAGTGAGACCCCATCTCTGGAAGAAAAAAAGTACTGGAAGACTACTTTACAGTCATTTAGTATCTCCCCTTGGGTACTAGGTGCTTTGTTTCAGACCTTCTTTTTTTTTTGAGATGGAATCTTGCTCTGTCGCCCAGGCTGGAGTACAGCGGTGCGATCTCGGCTCACTGCAACCTCTGCCTCCTGGATTCATGCCATTCTCCTGCCTCAACCTCCCAAGTAGCTGGGACTACAGGTGCCCACCACCACACCTGGCTAATTTTTTTGTATTTTTAATAGAGATTGGGTTTCACTGTGTTAGCCAGGATGGTCTCAATCTCTTGACCTAGTGATCCGCCCGTCTCAGCCTCCCGAGTGTTGGGATTACAGGCGTGAGCAACTGTGCCTGGCCTCATTTCAGCCTTTACGTGACATAAGAAGAAAACAATTTCTGCTGCCTGGCTGGGCATGGTGGCTCATGCCTGTAATCCCACCACACTGGGAGGCCGAGGCAGGTAGATCGCCTGAGGTGAGGAGTTCAAGACCAGCCTGGCCAACATAGTGAAACAACATCTCTACTAAAAATACAAAAATTAGCATCTGTAATCCCAGCTACTTGGGAGGCTAGGCAGGAGAATCGCTTGAACCTGAGAGGCGGAGGTTGCAGTGAGCCAGGATCGCACCATTGCACTTCAACCTGGGCAACAGGAGCAAAACTCTGTCTCAAAAAAAAAAAAAACAAAAAACAAACCCAAAAAACAAAAAATAATTTCTGCTCCTTAAACATGTAAGAAATGATAAACTGAACTAAAAGTACAAACTACAAAAATATTTTATAAATAAGAAAAAGATATTTCATATATTTCACAGCAGCACTTGGGCAGTACTGATTAATAGCATGGATTAGTCATTTCTAGCTGACTATTTCCAATATGAGGTCTCTGAACCAACCCAACCCTGGCAGAATTATCTCCTGCTTTCTCAAATGGCTGTTAAAAATGGCTACAAACCAAACCACTCTAAAGACTTCTGCAAATTGATTGACGACATGGCTAGGTATTTAGAAAACAGTATGAAAAACTTTAAAAATTAAGCAAACACCAAAGTTTTTGGAAGAAAAAAGAAGACAGTGCTGGCTCAACCCTTAATTTCAACTACTCTTGAAGATATTTTTATTTTCCTTGCAAACCCAATAATCAGAAGTAGCAAGATGAAATCAAACGTTTTAAATAAGGCACCTAAAAAATTATCTGAGTACTTCTAGTAGGGGTGTGTGTGTGTTTATGTCTGCACACACAAAGACCTACAGCAACAACACCTCAGAAAAACTGATTTAACCTTTCACCTGCCAGCTGGTCTTTCTGGCACAGATACCAAAATGCCCTCTCCCTGGCTGTGAGCTAAGGATTCAAGTAAGACTGAATTCCATTCTCGTGATAGGTAACAGAAAAGCTTTTCCTATAGCCACTCTTTCCCTTTCCCCCTTTACTAATATGGATATCACATTGTACTATATATGCAATGTGTGCTTCCCTCAAATACTGTGCATTAGCTTTATGCCATGAAAAACTACTTGTATCCAATTGTTTAAATGACTGTAAAATATTCCAGCGTATGTAAGTCACACCTTCCCCAGCATATATAAATCAAGCTTTGTCAATTTTCTGCTATTAAACAAATATATTAATGAACACATTTGTTACAGAATAGTATTTTTTACTGGTATCCAGTAAAAAGATACTTTGCTGCCAGTGGGATCAAAAATCTTTAAAATACCAAAAGGCACTGAAACAAAGTTAAGTATTCTCTGTAGCTTCCCTAATTTGGTAGTTGCCTGTAAGAAGCCAGATAAAATGTGGAAAATATTTTTATTCTCTCTTGAAAAGACAAAAAAAAAAAAAGAAGTCTAACTAGCATGAATATGAAGATCTACAGCAGCTTAACAGTTTTCACTTACTATTTCTCCTAGTAGGACCACATTTTCTCCTCTGACCACAAAAATCCCTCGAGGAATATCACCGTATTTTTTGCCCACATGAATACGCTCCACAGTCTGATGTAGTACTAAGTTTGCTATAAGTGTATAGGGAAAAAACAAAGATATTTAGTTTACCTATTGGGTAAAGGTCCATAACTCAATAATCATTTATTTTGAACAGAAAAGATTTAGCTAAACACGATTTCCAAGCTTTATAATTCTTTTTATTTATTTATTTTTTTGAGACTGAGTCTTGCTCTGTTGCCCAGGCTAGACTGCAGTGGCACGATCTCAGCTCACTGCAACCTCCGCCTCCCAGTTTAAGCAATTCTCCTGCCTCAGCCTCCGGAGTAGCTGGGACTACAGGTGCCTGCCAGCACTCCCGGCTAATTCTTGTATTTTTAGTAGAGACAGGGATCACCATATTGGCCGGGGTGGTCTCGAACTCCTGACCTTGTGATCTGCCCGCCTCAGCCTCCCCAAGTGCTGAGATTACAGGCGTGAGCCACAGTGCCCAACCCTCAAGATTTCTAATTCTGAGGAAGGCTAAAATTTCAAATAATCTTCTCCTATTTCATTGAGACATACCAGTTAGGAGACGTCTGGGATTATGTTGGGCTAATACATGAATGATGGTAGAAATAAGAGAAATAAATTCCTTTATAAGTTAATTGCTAATACCAAAAAAGCCATAGGAAAATATAAGGACCTTGGAAAACTTGGGTCTAAACAACCACAGAGATCAGAATTTTGTTTTCTGGAAAGAAACAGCTTTTCTTTTTGTGTGGGTGTGTGTATGTGATGATCTGCTGAAGATTCAACTTTGTTTTAGTAATTAGGATTCATGTAATTAGGATTCATTTAACCCAATGCAGGTATCCATGGGTTATGATACAGCAAAAACCTATTTTTTCACCTTGACAGATAACTATACCTGCAATCTAAAAGTCAACTTAATATTCACTACCTTTCATTCAAAGTACTCTGATGAATCTGACTTAAGAATCAGGACTCCAATTTGTTAACAATAATTATTTTTCCTCTTTTTTTTTTTTTGAGATGGAGTCTTGCTCTGTCGCCCAGGCTGGAGTGCAGTGGCCGGATCTCAGCTCACTGCAAGCTCCGCCTCCCGGGTTTACGCCATTCTCCTGCCTCAGCCTCCCGAGTAGCTGGGACTACAGGTGCCCGGCTAGTTTTTTGTATTTTTTAGTAGAGACGGGGTTTCACCGTGTTAGCCAGGATGGTCTCGATCTTCTGACCTCGTGATCCGCCCGTCTCGGCCTCCCAGAGTGCTGGGATTACAGGCTTGAGCCACCGCGCCCGGCCATTTTTCCTCTTTTAATTAGTACTACTTGTCCTATTTGAAGTGAAGGAGAAATCTATGTTTGTATCTTCCATAATTCTTACAATGTTTTAATTACGTTTTTTCCTCATGCTCAAATCCAGTGATTTTGCAGATATCCAATAAATGTTAGCATGAACATGAAGTTCCTTGAAACAGAAGGAAACATAATCTTTTAACTTAAGAAAAATGCAGGATGCAAAACGAAGACAGAGGCCTCTTATTCCAATGTGTTCCTATACGTAAAGTATTAAGCTTAATGCTGGGGTCCTTAAAATACAGGAAATGCCTTCTACCCAATTTTCATTGGCTAGGGAGGGATTACCTTTACTTCTGGAACTGCTCTGAAGTCACTATACCCTGCCAATGTAGAAATAAGCAGCCTTGGGCCAGGCACAGTGGCTCACGCCTGTAATCCCAGCACTATGGGAGCTAAGACCAGCCTTCCAGCTGTCCCCACCAGTGCACCAGACATGTGAGTGAAGCTCCTTCAAACTAGCCGACTCACCTTCTAGACACCAAGGGACTGTCCTAGAGCCATGAGGAGCAGAACACCTGTCCAGCTCAGCTGGGTGGGTGGATCACCTGAGGTCAGGAGTTCGAAACCAGCCTGGCCAACAGGGCGAAACTCCATCTCTACTAAAAATAGAAAAATTAGCTGGGTGTGGTGGCTGGAGCCTATAATTACAGCTACTTGGGAGGCTGAGACACAAGAATCGCTTGAATCCGGGAGGCGGAGGTTGCAGTGAGCCAAGATTGTGCCACTGCACTCCAGCCTGGGCGACAGAGTGAGAGCTCAACAAAAAACAAACAAAACAAAACAAAACAAAACAAGATGAGCAGCCTCTTCAGCGGACTGAGTTTATTTCTATCATTTGGCTCCCCCTACTGGGGATTCTAGTGAAAGCCAGTTTTAGAAACATGAACTTGGAAATACACATAAGCTTTGAACAACCTAATCTGAATGTATAGAAAACAATGATACACTCACTAAGATCAGTCCTACTAAGTCACACATGTGAAAAAGTTGCAGATAAATTTCAATATTAAATAACAAAAAATGCAGTGGGAAGCTGTTATTATCCAGAGTATGAGAGATGTCCATAAATTCATACATACCAAATTGATCAATGCTTCTTAAAAAGCCTATAAGTGTCCTTCCATCTCGAAGCAGAACCAAGTGCTTTTCTGGGGAGAGGAGAAAAAGTCTTTTAAATGAAAACTGACAAGTTCAGTGAGTATTTAGGATAATAATAAAAATAAATAACAGTTTAAGCTGTACCATTTCCTCTGCCAATGCATTTAAGGTGAAGTTCAAGTTCACTGGAAAACTGAAGAAAGCAGCACAGTAGCCCGGATTTAGATAACATCAGTGATGAAAAGAATCAGAGCAGTATGGCAGAGGGGGAAAAGGACAGGGCACGGCATCAGGAAGCCTGACTCAGCTGGCTCTAGACCCTTAAGTCTTTTTTTGTTTTTTTTTTGAGACAGAGTCTCACTCTGTCACCCAGGCTGGAGGACAGTGGCACAATCTCGGCTTACTACAACCTCTGCCTCCCAGGTTCAAGTGATCCTCCTGCCTCAGCCTCCTTTGTAGCTGGGACTACAGGAGTTCGCCATCATGCCTGGCTAATTGTTGTATTTTTAGTAGAGACAGGGTATCACCATGTTGGCCAGGCTGGTCTCAAACTCCTGACTTCAGATGATCCGTCCACCTCGGCTTCTCAAAGTGCTGGGATTACAGGTGTGAGCCACGGTGCCTAGCCAAAGACCCTTATGTTTGACACTTAAACCTTCAGTGTCATGTCAGTTTTTGTATCTGCAAATTGACAAATACAGTCTAGATGATTCTTATGATCTTATTTATAGAATTATTTTGTCCTCAAAAGACGAGCTTCTATCTCACATTTTGTTTGTAAACAGGGAAGGCTTTAAATAAAAACACAATGCTTCAGGCATTTAAAATGAAGACTCTAATAATAAGCTAGAGCAGAAATTCAATATTTACTGAGAGGGCATGTGCTGTTCTGGGGTCTAAACATACAGTAGAGAATGAGACTTAGAAAGTCACCAACGTTATGAATTTATATTCATGGTGGAGGAGGACAAACAAACAAGAAAATAACCTATTGTGATTAGGACAATGGAATAATTAACAAACTAGCAAGGCAGTATGATGAAGGGAGAGAAGTGGTTACAGAAGGAAGGGTGGCAAGGGAAAGCCTCTCTGAAGAGGTGACTTTGAGCTGACACTGAAGAATGAGAATAAGCCAGTTACTAACACACCCAGCAAAATTTCTTTCATTCCATGCCTAAAGTACCTTCTAGATGCAGAACAGAGGAAAAACACAGTGACTCTGCCCTGAAGGAATTTATACTCTTCCTTGGACTATAAATAAGTACCACAGAAAGCAAATCTTAATTATATGAGACTACAGAGAGAGAAGCTGTATTTCTGAAGGAGGTATCAGAGTTGGACCTTGAAAGGTAGATAATTTTAGGGCACGGGAAGAGTGATAGAAAGGAGGCTGGGGGGAGAAGGAAATCTGTAAACTAAAGAGGAGGAAAAAAAGGGCCATACATCCATGTTTAGCTAAAAGCTGAGGCTGTGAAGGGAAAGGACAGTAGATAAAGTCAGAAAAGTACTGGGGACAGGCTGCATTTGGATTTGACTTCACAGGGAACAAGAAAACATAAAGTGATGGAGTCTGTTAACTGAGTTTGTATAAGTGGGTATATGTGAGAGGGTGGGATGCGAGATAAAGATGGAGGAATTTTATGAGACATCACAAAACTATTTACCAAGAGTTGGGAATAAAAGCAGCAAGCTCAGGGTGAAGGTTATTAGCTCTTTGTGATTCTAAAGTGTGCTATCAGGACACTTAAACAGAAACATACGCAGATAGTTGGAAACAGTAAGACTGAAAAACCAAAGACGTCAAGATTAGAGAAAGCAATTTTGGATAAATCTGCAAAGAGGTGATATAAAATTACTAAAGTACAGGAGATCTACTAAAGATTTAAAGAAGTAGGCCACATGGCATCCAAGTGACCATCTATACTGGAGGACAGTAAGAGCCAGAGAGGTAAGAAAATCACCAAGTACCAGTTGTTAGAGAAATCAAGAGAAGAGAATTAATGAATCTGGTGGGGACAGTATCACAGTGCTGCAGAGGGGAGAGAACGCAGAAGAATGCCTTAGACGAATAACTGAAGAATGCAGCTTGGCTAGTGTGTTCAGGATAAAAATTAGATTGCAGGAGTAATATAAGTGGTCTATTGAAGGTGATAAGGAAACAGACAAAATGAAAATGACTCGGGGTTTGGGGATAAAGATGTTAAAAAAGGGATGGGAATATGATGAAGAGAACGGAGAAAATATTTGAGATGGATAGACAATAACACATATGAGGGGAAGAACGCAGGGGTTGGGAGAGACAGAGGATATGAAAGAAAAAGGGTAACAACGAAAAAAGGTTCCAGAAGCAGTGAGAGGAGAGAGTAATAACAGACGACAAAAAGGGAGGAACCCTCCCTACTGAAATTAGAGGATGGGTGGAAATACAGAAAGACAGGCAGGAAACTGTGTGTTAGGGTGGGGGAGCAAAGGGTGCATATTAAACGGTTTCCAAGTTTTCATAAAGTGGGGGGTCTGGAATCTACAAAGTGGTAGGGGTTAGAGGGCCAAAAAGCAAAACTGATTTTTAGTAAAATGGCAGGATGTGTTAGAGGATACATGAGAGATGAGGGCAAAAGGGCATCCTCAAGCAATTAAAATAAAACATCCTGTTACACATAACAGGTTCATATAGATGTTAATATGTATTTAGTCCAATTACACTACATTTTCCTTACATAGCAAAATAAGTAAGTTGGGTTAAAAAAAACTATCTGTCGGCCGGGGGCGGTGGCTCACGCCTGTAATCCCAGCATTCTGGCAGGCGGAGGTGGGTGGATCACCTGAGGTCAGGAGTTGGAGACCTGCCTGGCTAGCATGGCGAACCGCGTCTGTACTAAAAAATGCAAAAATTAGCTGGGTGTGGTGGCAGGCGCCTGTAATCCGTTATTGGCGAGGCTGAGGCACAAGAATCGTTTGAACCCGGGAGATGGAGGTTCCAGTGAGCCGAGATCGTGCCACTGCACTCCAGCCTCGGCGACAGAGCAAGACTGTCTCAAAAAAAAAAAAAATTCATTTTATGGTTGACAGATTTTTTTTTTTTTTTTTGGCGATATGCCCGCCTTGGCCTTCCAAAGTGCTGGGATTACAGGCGTGAGCCACCCCGCCAGGCCCATAAAACGAAATTTTAACCATACATTCTAAATCGTATATTCACAGAGTAACTGAGACGATTGCAACTTGTTTAAAACTATGTGTAAATCATCTTGAAACAGTAAGTTAATGAGAAAGATCACGTGATTAAAACGATAAAAAATGTTGCTTGAGGAATAATGAACAGATAGAATTTAGAAAAAATGAAAGCCAGGACAACTGCAGGCGGTTCTTTCCGCTTTTGTATAGGACTGAGCTCCTCTTCCGGACAAAAACTAGGAATAAAGGAGGTCTTCTTAGTAAAAGCAAAAATGAATTGTCTTAAAAAAAAAAAAAGTTGCAAGTGATTTTCCAGAAAAGTCAATATACCATGTCTAACAGTGGTCTCTACTACAATAACCTGAAGGTGCTAATGACCCTCACAGTAAAATAAGCTAGCAAATGGCCACACCGTAGAGTGCCTACGTTTACTGCCAATTAAGTCCAACCGCCGCTGTCTTAATATTTTTGCTTTTTAATAAATCCTTTCTCTAGGTATTCCGATCCATCCACTGGTAACACGCTGATACTTCGAAATACTGCAGGCAAGAGTGGACGGGGGAGAAGCCCTCCCCGGGCTTCTTTCGTGTTCAGCCCTCTGCTGCCGCGACCCACGAAAGTACGAATGAGTTCCATCGCTTGGGGCTCACCAGCCAGAGGGCCGGCGGAGGCTGCGAGGAGCAGAACAAGTAGCAGGCTACTGGGTGGGCAAGCGTTATGTACCGCAGCTGTGGAGGACATCGACGCGGAACGCCCGGATTGGGCTCAGAACACACCGGCCCCGCCCGGGACTCATTTTACAAGCTTCTTCGGAAGAGGAGCCCGCCCGGGCGGGTCTCACCCCAGGCTCCACCGGGAGGAGATTAACTACTCACTGTCAATGTCCTCGATGAGGCTGGCGGTGCCGGGCATATAGTTCATTTTGAACTGAAATAACGCTGCAATGCACAGCGGCGGGGGGCCAGCGCGTCCAAAACCTCCTCCCTCCTACCGCAGTCGCCGCCTCGGCGGGACCAAGCCCGGAATCCCGACTGAGACCAGCACTTCTGCCCCGGCTTTCAGCCGCCGGGGCCTGCCGGAAGCTCCTCCATATTACTCCCACCCACTTCCTGTAACACGTGCGGGCCCCCAGGAAGAGGAGGGGCAGCCGTACGGTTGGGGGACACCCTTTCCCTATTCCTGTTAAGTAGGGAAGAGGAATATCCATTGGATAGATGGCGAAGAAACGTATACTCCCTCCTAAGGAACACGGTGTCTTCCCTCGTCCCCGGGTTCCCGAGACCCCAGAGTCACGAACCTCCGTCCCTCAACTCTCCGGGCTCAGCAGCAGAAGGGGCGGGACCGGGCCTGGGATTGGCTGACGTCGTCCGACCCCCTTCGCTGCTATCCATTCGCAATCGCCCGCGGGCGCCTGCGCGATGGGTCGGCCGTGGGGGGCGGGGGGGCGGGAAGCGCTTCAGGGCAGGAGAGCCCATGTCGGCCCTGAGGCGCTCGGGCTACGGCCCCAGTGACGGTCCGCACTACGGCCGCTACTACGGGCCTGGGGGTGGCGATGTGCCAGTGCACCCACCTCCACCCTTATATCCTCTTCGCCCCGAACCTCCCCAGCCTCCCATTTCCTGGCGGGTGCGCGGGGGCGGCCCAGCGGAGACCACCTGGCTGGGAGAAGGCGGAGGAGGCGATGGCTACTATTCCTCTGGAGGCGCCTGGCCAGAGCCTGGTCGAGCCGGAGGAAGTCACCAGGTAAGCTTTGCACCCTCTGTCCTTGCGGGGAGGTGAGGGCCCTTGGGGCTGGGATTCGTAAAGGATCGGGTTTCATATTTGTTTTCCTCATGTGGAGGAGGGTCGGGGGGGGGCGGTGTTGGAGAGACCAAGACTGGGATCAGAGGTTGGGGGATATGCTTGTGTTCCCTTTGCCCCTCCTTTTCTGCTTCGACCGCAAAAAATATGTTTATTACCATTTAAAAAAGAAAGATCCTGCTCGGGCTTACTAAGCTTAGCAGTAGGCTGCAGATCTCTCTCCTGGGAGCGGTGCTGGGTAGGGGTGGCACGGATCTGCTCCAGCTCTAGCAGTTTATCCTGCGTGACTGGCAGTCCGGCTCTCCCCGGGAAGGGAAGTGACTGCAGCCCCCGATGTCGCTCAGTGACCCTCCCGAGGGGAAACAACCTTTGCGAGGGGGAGGTTCTGGGCATTTAGCCGTTTGCCCCAATGCCTTGCCTGAGATCGAATCGTGAATAATCAGTGTTGTAAAGCACCTTTACGCGGATTGACTGATTTAATTTTCACGGCGACTGCAAGGTAAAATGGCATTACAGCAGCACCCCCCCCCGCCCTTTTTTTTTATTTTTTCGAATAAGGAACCGGGGCTCTACGAGGTTAACTCACTTGCCTAATACGCTTGGACCTGTAACATTTTATTCTATTTTCCCGCCGGACATATACTTCTGCTTTCTTAATGCAGTCTTCTGGGTAGTGGGTTGTCGTTCTACGGTGGCGACACACCTCTCTATTCGTTCAAGAATTATCCTCATTTGTTGAAAATGTAATAGAGAAATTCTCGTACATTGCTGGTGGGGATGTAAAATGGTGGAAAATAGTTTGCTAGTTCCTCGAAACATTAAGCATTAGAATGAGTATAACACCCAGGAAGCCCACTCTTGGCTATATACCCAAGAAAACTGAAAACATATGTTCACATAAAGCTTGTCCACCCTTGTTCATAGCATCATTATTCATAATCGCCAAAAAGTGGAAATGTTATTTATTTATTTATTTTTTGTGAGATGGAGTCTTGCTCTGTTGCCCAGGCTGGAGTGCAGTGGCACCATCTCGGCTCACTGCAACCTCCATCTCGCGTGTTTAAGCGATTCTCCTGCTTCAGCCTCCTGAGTAGCTAGGATTACAGGCGCCCGCCACCACGCCCGGCTAATCTTTGTATTTTTAGCAGAGAGGGGTTTCGCCATGTTGGCCAGGATGGTCTTGAACTCCTGACTTCAAGTGATCCCCCTTTCCCCTGTTCCTCGGCCTCCCGAAGTGTTGGGATTACAGGCGTGAGCCACTGCGCTTGGCCCCAAATGTCATTTTATTATTTGGGTTATAATAAAAGAGTGAACCTCTCAGAACCCTGGTTCTTTATTCGAATACAGGAATGTTGTAAGGACATAACGACTGATGCATCGATAAACAAAATATGGTGTTACTATATTCATACAATGGAATATTTGGCCATAGAAAGGAATGAACTACTGATGTGTGCTACAATATGAATGAACCTTGAAAACATCACACTACGTGAGCAAAGTCAGTCAGAAAGACTGCATATTGTGTAATTCCATTTATATGAAATGGCCAGAGTAGGTAAATCTAGAGACAGAAAGCTTAATGGTTGCCAGAGGTTGGGGGACTGGCAGTGTAGGTGAGAATATGCTTTTTGGGATGATGAAATGTTCTAAAATCGGGGCCTGGTGAGATGGCTCTCACCTGTAATCAATCCCAGCACTTTGGGTGGCCGAAGCCAGAGGATTGCCTGAGTTCAGGAGTTTGAGACCAGCCTGGGCAACATAGTGAGACCTTGTCTCTAAAAAAAAATAAAAAATAGAAAACAAAAAATAAGAAATCTTCTAAAATCAATGGTGATGGTTGCACAACTCTGAATATACTAAAGACTACTGAATTGTACATTTTAAAAGGGTAGAGTTTATAGCATGTTGATTATATCACAGTTTAAACAATTGTATGAGAAAAACATGTAGCAGTGAGAAATTATTTTTTATTTTTGAGGCGGAGTGTTGCTCTGTTGCCCAGGCTGGAGTGCAGTGGCACAATCTCAGCTCACTGCAACCTCCGCTTCCCCGGGTCAAAGTCTCCTGCTTCAGCCTTCCTAGTTGCTGGGATTACAGGTGCCCACCATCACGCCCAGCTAAATTTTGTATTTTAAGTAGAGACGGGGTTTTGCCGTGTGGGCCAGGTTGGTCTTGAACTCCTGATCTCAGGGTATCCTCCCGCCTTGGCCTTCAAAAGTGCTGGGATTACAGGTGTGAGCCACAGTGCCTGGACAAGATTAATTATAAATTAAAGAAAGATCTGGCTGGGCGCGGTGGCACGCCTGTAATCCCAGCACTTTGGGAGGCCAAGGAGGGCGGATCACCTGAGGTCAGGAGTTTGAGACCAGCCTGGCCCACATGGCAAAACCCTGTCTCTACTAAAAATAGAAAAATTAGCCGGGCATGGTGGCGGGCACCTGTAATTCCAGCTATTCGGGATGCCGAGGCAGGAAAATCACTTGAATCCAGGAGGCGGCGGAGGTTGCAGTGAGCCGAGATCACACCATTCCACTCTAGCCTGGGAGACAAAAGTGAAACTCCATCTCAAAAAAAAAAAAGAGAGATCCATATTTTCTCTGCCTAAATCTGGTATACGTAGGTCATGGGACTATAGAGTGATGAAATGCTTGGCCAAATTAGACCAAAATTCAGTCGAAGTGGGGAAAGAGGAGAGGACCTCTAAACTGATGACTAACTTCTGCTAGGCCTGCTGTATTATCAAAACCAAAGTCTGTTTTCTGGGATAGAGTTAGGGAGGGTTGGATACACTACAGAAGTTAAGATTTTAGCATTGTGTAAGGAGTTGTCAAGTGTGGTTTGAGTACACTTGTGCCCATAGGGTGGGTGATGGTGCTGAAGTACTTGGAGATAAAGGTGGAAATGTGTAATGGGCATTTGTAAACCATTTTAAGAGTTTGTACTTTTAGATTGATGATTCTGCAACTTTAAAAGTATAGGATGATAATTTTTCTGCAGCAATAGAAAACTCATACCAAACATATGCATGTTGGCCGGGCGTGGTGACTCACTCCTGTAATCCCAGCACTTTGGGAGACTGAGGCAGGGTCGATCACCTGAGGTCAAGAATTTGAGACCAGCCTGGCCAACATGGCAAAACCCCGTCTCTACTAAAAACACAAAAATTAGCCAGGCATGGTGGCACATACCTGTAAACCCAGCTACTAGGGGGGCTGAGGCAGGAGGATTATTTGAAACCGGGAGGCGGAAGTTGCAGTAAGCCAAGATCATGTCACTGCATCCCAGCCTGGGCAGCAAAGCAAGAATCGATCTAAAAAAAAAAAAAAAAAAAAAAAAAAAAGGTATGTATGTTGTCACAGATGTTGCAATGTTTTTTTCCAGATTTGTTCTTTTGACTTTTTATGTTTTGCATTTTAATAGTATAAATCGTCAAATTAGAAAACCAAACAGTATAGAAACCTTTTATAACCTTGCTACTCAAAAAGTGTGGTCCATGGACTAGAAGCTTTGGTGTCACTTGTGAGGCTGACAGAAATGCAAAATCTCTCCTCTTCCAGACTTACTGCTGCAACTTATTAAGATCCCCAGGTGATTCATGTGCACATTAATATTTGAGAAGCATTGCTGTATAGAACTGGTTGTATTGAGATGATGTACTGAACTACAACACAGACTTGACTATGTTAACACATTTAGGTATGGCAGGGAAAAAATTAGAAATCTATCACTCCCTTTTCTTTTTTTCTTTTTTTTTTTTGAGACAGAGCCTCGCTCTGTCGCCCAGGCTGGAGTGCAGTGGCCTGAACTAGGCTCACTGCAAGCTCTGCCTCCCGGGTTCACGCTATTCTCCTGCCTCAGCCTCCCGAGTAGCTGGGACGACAGGTGCCTGCCACCACGCCTGGCCAATTTTTTTGTATTTTTAGTAGAGACGGGGTTTCACTGTGTTAGCCAGGATGGTCTTGATCTCCGACCTCGTCATCCGCCCGCCTCGGCCTTCCAAAGTGCTGGGATTACAGGTGTGAGCCACCGCGCCGGGCCTATTTTTTTTTTTTTTAATTTTTTTTTTTTTGAGACAGAGTTTTGCTCTTCTTGCCCAGGCTGGAGTGTGATGGCACCATCTTGGCTCACTGCAACCTCCACCTTCCGGGTTCAAGCGATTCTCCTGCCTCAGGCTCTCAAGTAGCTGGGATTACAGGCGCCCGCCACCATGCTCGGCTACTTTTGTATTTTTGGTACCCGGCCACTCCCTATGTTTTTTCAGAGTAAAACTTTAGGCTGGGCGCGGCGACTCAAGCCTGTAATCCCAGCACTTTGGGAGGCTGAGGTGGGCAGGTCACCTGAGGTCAGGAGTTTGAGACCAGCCTGGCCAAGGTGGTGAAACCCCGTCTCTACTAAAAAATACAAAAATCAGCTGGGTGTGGTGGCTCACATCTGTAATCCCAGCTACTTGGGAGGCTGAGGCAGAAGAACCACTTGAACCTGGGAGATGGAGGTTATAGTGAGCCGAGATCACAACACTGCACTCCAGCCTGGGCAGCAGAGCAAGACCTTGTGCCAGAAAACAAAAAACAAACATGAGCCGTGCGTGGTGGCAGGCGCCTGTAATCGCAGCTACTCTGAGAACTGCTCAAACCAGGGAGGTGGCGGTTGCAGTGAGCCGAGATCATGCTACCGCACTCCAGCCTGGCCTACCAAGCGAGACTCTGTCTCAAAAACAAAAACAAAAACAAAAACAAAGGAAGTAAGGGAAAAGAGTTGAGAAACCTCTTTTGAGCTAAAGGGAGAAAAGCAACAAGTTTGGAATTGGAGCAGAGGGGCATTGACAGCTATTGGTCTCCTCTCATGGTGGAGTAGGAGGCTAGGTCATCTTACAGTGAAGGAAGTAGAATGGGATGCTGTGCGAAATTTATTTGGTAAATGTTTGAACCAGATGCTGGGACAAGAGGGACAGAACAGAGAAGCATTTGGAAGAGATCCAAATGCGTTTGAAAAGTTAAAAAATTATGATTGTCAGTATAGGAGCATAAGGTAATTTATTAGTGATTTTGAACTATATAGCTATACAAATAATTTATTATGTACTTTACTAATAATTTTTGTCCAATTCTTATGAAAACTATAAGCAAATCTGTAAATGAAATTTATGTAGTACAAGTGCTACTGATTCCTCTGCTGTTAGATTTGCTTGGGCTGGGGTTTCAGTTTGGAGGAATGTTGGTAAGCCACTTTGGAAAATGTAATCATATATTCACTTTAAAGGAATTGACTCCAGTCTTCATCTGGGATTATTTATTTCTCAAAAGAGAAGAAAGGAAATACATTAGCTATCTTGCATAATTTTAATCAAATTTTCTTTGGCATAGAACTTTAATTCACATTATTGTGGCTTGTGAAAACATTTTATTACCTTTGTTTTAGTTTGTATTTCATTCAACAAATAAAAAGTTTGGAAAGAGTTAGGCACATGATAAAATTGGTAACTTAGTTTATAGAATAGAGTTCAGCTTCAGCCAGTTTCCTGTGAAACCACTATTTCATAGAATTAGTGTCATGTTGGGAGGGCCATGAGCTACAGACTTTCACTGTTACTGGGGATATTTTTAGATTTGTCCCATTTTGTCCAAAGGGAGGAAAAAAAAAGACAAAGACATTATTTTTTTCATTAAGACAATAAAATTCTACTTTTTTAGTGCTTCATTGAGGACATTCTTTTTTTCATTAAAAAAATTATGGCATAATTTACATAAAGTAAATTTCACTGTCTTTAGGGTATAGTTCTGTGAGTTCTGTTAAATGCATACAATTATGTAACCAGCGCTACCACCACAACTGAGCTATACATACTGACCCATCTTTTTTTTTTGTTTTTTTTTTTGAGACGGAGTCTCACTCTGTCGCCTAGGCTGGAGTGCAATGGCACAATCTTGGCTTACTGCAACCTCCACCTCCTGGGTTCAAGCGATTATCCTGCCTCAGCCTCCTGAGTAGCTGGGATTACAGATGTGCACAATAATGCCCAGCTAATTTTTGTATATTTAGTAGAGATGGAGTTTCACCATATTGGTCAGGCTGATCTCGAACCCTGACCTCGTGATCCAACCACCTTGGCCTCCCAAAGTGCTGGGATTACAGGCATGAGCCACCATGCCCAGCCACTGACCCATCTTTTAAACAAGAATTCTAGGGTAAGAATTTAAGAAGATTTAATTTTTACCTATCCCTAAAGCCTGTTAAAATTACAGAAAAGGGGCCGGGCGCGGTGGCTCAAGCCTGTAATCCCAGCACTTTGGGAGGCCGAGACGGGTGGATCACGAGGTCAGGAGATCAAGACCATCCTGGCTAACAGGGTGAAACCCCGTCTCTACTGAAAATACAAAAAAAAAACTAGCCGGGCGAGGTGGCAGCGCCTGTAGTCCCAGCCACTGGGGAGGCTGAGGCAGGAGAATGGCGTGAACCCGGGAGGCGGAGCTTGCAGTGAGCTGAGATCCGGCCACTGCACTCCAGCCTGGGTGACAGAGCGAGACTCCGTCTCAAAAAAAAAAAAAGAACTTGGTTGAATTTTTCTCCCAAGTGGAGAATTACATTTAGAAACCGTCAAGTCAAGATCTGAGCAGGAAAACAGAAACCACACTAGTTAGCATTTGATTTAGGAAGTTAGCTAAATAGGTTATTAGAGTTCTCAAAAGGGAAAAAGAAAACACAGAAGTAACAAAAAATAGTAAGTGGAGGAAGTAGCTACAATTCCTAGGGCTGGGGAATAAAGGGAAGAGGTTGGGGTGATTAGAACCAGGAAACTTGGAAGAATGGCCGGGCGCAGTGGCTTACACTTGTAATCCTAGCCCTTTGGGAGACTGAGGCAGGTGGATTGCTTGAGCCCAGGAGTTCAAGACCAGCCTGGGCAACATGAGAAAATCCTGTCTCTACAAAAAACAAAAATTAGCCAGGTGGTAGTGGGCTCCTGTATTCCTAGCTACTCAGGAGGCTGAGGTGGGAGGATCACCTGAGCCCAGGAGGTCAAGGGTGTGGTGAGCTGTGATTGTGCCACTGCACTCCAGCCTGGGTGACAGAGTGAGACCCTGTCTCAAATGAAATGAAATGAAATAAATGAAATGAAAGGACATGACATGACATGACATGAAATATAAAAAGAACCTGGAAACTTGGAAGAGTGGCCAGGAGGTGGCGCCTCCTACCTGGTGCAGGTACCTCTGAGGGCATTCAGCTTGAAAAGTGTTGTTGACTGACTGCTGCATACAGGTTGAATGGCATTGCAGGGCTGACACTGACAGAAACAGCAAACAGACAGGAAGAAGCAAGTCCGCTGTCTCCTCCTCTAGCCTAGCATACTGTGTTGGCAGAACCAGAAAGCAAGCAAGCTGGGGAGGGAGAAATGTTTATAGACTTCCAGCCTTGCATCACAGAGCCAAGTGTAGAATGCCATGCTTGCCGCCGGGTGCAGTGGCTCATGCCTGTAATCCTAGCACTTTGGGAGGCCGAGGCGGGTGGATCACGAGGTCAGGAGATCAAGACCATCCTGGCCAACATGGTGAAACCC
>NW_012118710.1:4660544-4700870 GCF_000951035.1 Colobus angolensis palliatus | reverse complement strand
GAGGCGGGTGGATCACGAGGTCAGGAGATCAAGACCATCCTGGCCAACATGGTGAAACCCAATCTCTACTAAAAATACAAAAATTATCTGGGCGTTGTGGTGCATGCCTGTAATCCCAGCTACTCCGGAGGCTGAGGCAGGAGAATGGCTTGAACCTGGGAGGCGGAGACTGCATTGAGCCGAGAGCACCACTGCACGCCAGCCTGGGCAACAAGAGCAAGACTCTGTCTCAAAAAAAGAAAAAGAGTGCTGTGTTTGGACCTGAGGGGCAAGGGCCAATACCTTAATACTTGGTACAGAAATTACAGTTGGGTACCTGGCTTATATACTAATTATTATTGTGTTGTCATTGTGTCTAGACCTTTCCAAAGGGCAGAATTATAAAATAAGTATTTTAAAATAGAAAAATAAATGAGTTCATACTTAAATTAATTCAAATTTAACACTATAGGAATTTTAACTTCTTTGTGTATTTTATATGAAAAAATCTTGATTCCTAACTTAAAATAATTACAAATATTTGCACAATCTAACACTAATGTGTAAAATAAGTTCAAAATAATGCCAGGTTCCAGTTCTGGCATGACAGCATGAAGAATTCTGTGGACCTAGTTCCCCGTGAAACTGGTGAACATTAATTTTAAAAAACAACAAATTACAGTTTCTAGAAATGGTCCTAGGGAATAGAGCAAATGAAGAAATCCTTTTTTTTAAGTTTTTATTTTTAGACAGAGTCTTGCTCTGTTGCCCAGGCTGGAGTGCAGTGGTGCCATCTTGGTGATCTCGGCGATCTCGGCTCACTGCAACCTCCGCCTCCCGGATTCAAGGGATTCTCTTGCCTCAGCCTCCTGAGTAGCTGGGGTTACAGGTGTGTGTCACCATGCCCAGCTAATTTTTGTATTTTTAGTAGAGGCAGGGTTTCACCATGTTGGTCAGGTTGGTGTTGAACTCCTGACTTCGTGATCCACCTGCCTTGACCTCCCAGAGTGCTGGGATTATAGGCATGAGCCACCGCGCCTGGCCATGAAGAAACATGAAGACCCTTGAGTCTGTGATATTTGAACTAAAACCTTCTCCATCCCTCCTTTTTTACAGCTAGTGAGATAGAAACTTCACTCTAGAGGGTGTAGCCAAGAACACAGAGCTCCAGCTTCATGTATTCTACCCCATTGCCTCAGTCAGAAGGTTTCATCCTAGGAGGAGGAGTAGCATACCAACATTTCTCATTTTGCCCCAAGTGCCTGTCATTGAGGCAAAATTCTAGGTAATTGTGGCTGACTGGTGGTGGTTCCTTTCTTTCACCCAGTCCCTACTCCTAGGATGGAGACTTGACCTTGGGCAAGGCACTGCTGAAACTACTGGGGCTCTGATCATCTTTACCCTTGCTTTTCAAGCCGAGAAGACCTAAGTCTATAGCCTCACTTCCACTGGGTACTCCACTTCGTAAAGCAGGGATGCCATTCAGATAAACACACCATTGTCTCCACTATAGCTGTAGAGAGTGGTTCAGATGTTTTATCTGGAAGCAGAAATAGGCTGTAAAACAGGTAGCTCTTAATCTTTTCCTAAAGGAACAAAGTGTGGAGAAGCTCAAGAGTATGGAGAAACTCAAAAAAACTGCGGAGGTTGTTGTGCAAAGCAATAGGAAAGAGACTGGTTAAATTCACTAGAGATGTAGGATAAACTGTAGGCCAGCTAGTTTGCTGGAGAGAACCAGGAAAAGAAGAAGCTAGGAGGAGCCCTTTGGTATCAGAACAACTCTCAAGCACTGACCTTGGGAACTAACTGTCCCTTTAGAGGGACCCAAATTTGATCTACTCAGTCTGTGGAGCAATTTATGCCCCAGGGTGTTATTAAAACCAGTAGAGCAATCAGCTGGAAATTAGTGAAGCTTTAACAACTAGATGTGGTCAAGGAAAGATACACTCAAGGAAAGTCTTGCAAAGACCTTTGTCACCCAGGGTGACTGTGGGCATCCCCAAGGCTGTGCCTTCTAACGAGCAATATCACATACTTCATACTTGAAGTTTGAGGGCAAACAGACTTTACAAAAATAATCCAGCTAGTTACTAAACAAATGAGCAAATGACAATAACAAGCCTGAGGTGGAAAAGGTGGGAACAGTAGTACTCAGAGTTGCTAAAATGTCTAGTTTCCAACAAAAAATTATGAGCTATGGAAAGAAACAGGAAAGTATGATCCATACACTGGAAAAAAAGCAGGTAACAGAAACCGATTGTGAAAGTGACCAGATGTCACATTTAATAGAGACTTCAAAGTAGCCATTGTATATGTTCAAATAACTGAAAAACTATGATTAAAGAAGCAAAGGTGTGTGATAATGTCACATCAAATAGGGAATATCATTAAAGAGATAGCAATTATATATTAAAAAAGAACCAAATAGAAATCCTAGAGTTGGAAAGTATAATAACTAAAATGAAAAATTAGGGGAGTTCAATAGGCTATAACTGACAGAAGAAAGAATTCATGAATTTGAAGATAGATCAATACAGATTATGCAATTTGAAGGAGAAAAAAAGACTGATGTGTTGAAGAAATGTCAGACACCATTGAACACACCAACATATCAGAAATGATTAATAACAAGGTTAATATAACAAAAGATACAAATATGCTCTTTTCTTCTCTCAGATTCTTTAAAAGACATTATATAAAGTAATAAGTATAACAATATAATGTTGAGTTTGTAACATTTGTAGACATAATGTGGATAATAGTAAAATCACAAAAAAGGGGAAAAGGAGCAGACTTATATAGGAATAACATTCCCGTATCTCACAGGAATTAAGTTAGTATAAATCAGAAGCTGATTCTGATGAGAAGTATATTGTTAGCCCAGCTGGGTGCGGGGGCTCACGTAATCCCAGCACTTTGGGAGGCCAAGGCGGGCAGATGACGAGGTCAGGAGATTAAGACTATCCTGGCTAACAT
Organism: Colobus angolensis palliatus; assembly: GCF_000951035.1. Classification (NCBI taxonomy): domain Eukaryota; kingdom Metazoa; phylum Chordata; class Mammalia; order Primates; family Cercopithecidae; genus Colobus; species Colobus angolensis. Next base: position 4,697,915 of record NW_012118710.1, on the reverse strand, counting down.
GGTGAAACCTTGTCTCTACTAAAAATACAGAAAAAAAAAATTAGCCGGGCGTGGTGGTGGGCGCCTGTAGTCCCAGCTACTCGGGAGGCTGAGAGAATGGCGTGAACCCAGGAGGTGGAGCTTACAGTGAGCCGAGATCGTGCTACTGCACTCCAGCCTGGGTGACAGAGCGAGACTCCGTCTCAAAAAAAAAAAAAAGAAGTATATTGTTAGCCCAAGAGTAACCTCTAAAGAAAAAAAAAGTATAAAAATGTATAATCATTAAATTTTGAGTCAAAAGATAGACTGGATTTAGAAAAAACAAGATTCAATTATATGATGTCTAAAGGTGGCACACTTAAGGTTTAAAGATACAAATAGTTTGAAAGTAAATGGATGGAAAAATAAATATAATGCAATAAAGAAAAGATAAATGTTTGAGTGTCAGATATCCCAGTTACCCTGTTTTGTTCATTACACTTTACATACATGTATCAAAATGTCACATGTATCCCAAAAATATGTACTACTTTTATGTATCAATTAAAAATTATATACACACACACAAATACATATATATAAATGTATATATATAATAAATATGCAAATGGCAACTATGAGAAAGCCGGAGTGGCTACATTAATATCAGACCAAATAGACTTTGTTTACTTTTTATTTATTTATTTATTTTTGAGAGTGAGCCTTGCTGTGTCACCCAGGCTAGAGTGCAGTGGCACGATCTTGGCTCACTGCAACCTCTGCCTCCTGGGTTCAAGCAATTTTCCTGCCTCAGCCTCCCAAGTAGCTAGGACTACGGGTGTGTGCCACCATGCCTGGCTAATTTTTTTTTTTTTTTTTTTTGAGATGGAGTGTTGCCCCTGTCGCCCAGGCTGGAGTGCAGTAGTGCAATCTCAGTTCACTACAACCTCTGCCTCCCGGGTTCAAGCAATTCTCGTGCCTCAGCCTCCTGAGTAGCTGGGATTACAGGTGCCTGCTACCACACCCAGCTAATTTTTGTATTTTACTAGAGATGAGGTTTCACCATGTGGTCCAGGCTGGTCTTGAACTCCTGACCTCAAGTGGCCCACCCCTCCTTGGCCTCCCAAAGTGTTGGGATTACAGACGTGAGCCACCATGCCAGGCCTGAATTATATACTTTAAATAGGTGAATTGGATGGTAGTGAGTAAAACTTGAAAATAAGAATACCAGTTTTATGAGTAACAACTAATGGATGCAGTTTAGGTTTCTTTGCAGTTCAACTTATCCTTAGAGAATAAATTCCACTGAGGACATACAGTTAAAATAAAATGTGAGCTAAAAGTCATTTGAAGTAATTCTTTTTTCTCTATGGTTGTGTTACCAACTTGATAATTATTGCATTGATTGACTTTTCCTATGCTGAAACAATTCCAGGGTTTTAGTAGCTTATAATGATAAACATTTATTTCTTGCTCAGGTTCTGTGAGTCCACTCTAGTGGTTCTTCTCTAGGCCCCAGGTTCAGTTTAGGTCTACCTGTGTGTCTTCTCATCCTGGAACTTCAGTTGAAAACACAGCTCCCATAAGATAATGTAGGTCTTGTGGAGGGCATGGGAACACAAGAGGGTTGCTGGAATTTGCAGCAACTCCTAAATCCTTTGTGTGGACTGGCACACTGTCACTTTCAGCCGTATTTGTTTGTTTTGCATAAAAGGTTAAATTACCTTTTTTGTTTGTTTTGTTTTTTTGAGACGGAGTCTGCCTCTGTTGCCCAGGCTGGAGTGCAGTGGTACGATCTAGGCTCACTGCAAGCTCCACCTCCCAGGTTCGCGCCATTCTCCTGCCTCAGCCTCCCGAGTAACTGGGACTATAGGCACCCGCCACCACGCCCGGCTAATTTTTTGTATTTTTAGTAGAGACGGGGTTTCACCGTGTTAGCCAGAATGGTCTCGATCTCCTGACCTCGTGATCCGCCTGCCTTGGCCTTCCAAAGTGCTGCGATTACAAGCGTGAGCCGCCGCGCCCAGCCAAATTATGTTTTTTACTTATGTGAGTTTGTATTGACACAACCACATTCACTATCCCCCAGTTTTTCCTCATCTTGCCCCATTCCGTATTTTATCTTTCCTTGTCCTTGTGACAGTATCGGTTCCCAATAACACTACTGTATGTATTTATTCTATTCTACAATACACACAAGAAAGTTTAAAAATTTAGATAGTAATATCACTACTAGTAACATTATTTGAAGAGTTTAAGATATTTTTAAATTTCTTTTGCCTTTAGAATATGTACCACTAAGGATGTCCATTCAGAAAACTGTTCAAGAATTATTTGAATTATATTCTGTGTGTGGTTATCAAGTTGGTTGGTTTTTTCTTTTTAAAGATGGGGTCTTACTCTGTTGCCTAGGCTGGAGTGCAGTGGCACAGTCATAGATCATAGCTCACCATAACCTTGAATTCCTGGACTTTGCCTCTGCCTCTCACCTCTCAGCTTCCTGAGTAGCTGGCAGTATAGGCACCCATCATCATGCCCACCTGACAGTTATTTATTTATTTATTTATTTTAGTAGAGACTGAGTCTCATATTTTCCAGGCTGGTCTTGAACTCCTGGTCTCTGGCCTCAAGCAGTCCTCTTGCCTCAGCTACCTAAAGTGCTGGGATTACAGATTGAGCCACTGCGCCCAGCCTGAGTTGGTGGGTTTTTTTTTTGAGACAGCCTCCACTCTGTGGCCCAGGCTGGAGTGCAGTGGTGTGATCTTGGCTCACTGTAACTTCTGCCTCCTGGGTTCAAGTGATTCTCATGCCTCAGCCTCCTGAGTAGCTGAGATTATAGACACCCGCCACCACACCCAGCTAATTTTTGTATTTTTAGTAGAGATGGGGTTTCACCATGTTGGCCAGGCTGGTCTCAAGGTGATCCACCCGCGTCAGGCCTCCCAAAGTGGTGGGATTACAGGTGTGAGCCACTGTGCCTGGCCAAGTTGGTGGTTTTTTAAGAAGATAAAATACAGTTTGAATTCATACTGATATTTACAATTCAAATTAAGGATTATAAGGTTTTCAGTTTCATTGTTCTTATATCTGTGTCTCCTCTGTCCCATTATGAAAATACTGATTCCCAACAATACCAATGTAAGTATTCATTTGCAACTATAATACCCCCGTAACAGTACGAAGATAACAGTACCAACAGCGTTGATAATTATGATTACTGAAAAAAATTCAAAGTATTACTGAAAACAAAGTATTATGAAACTGATAAGTAGTGCAGTTAAGCTAATAGTGATAATCTCTCAGTTATTTCAGCTGCCAATGAATTTCTTTGTGAAATCATATTCAAAGTTTTAGAAAAAATGTCGAAGGTCCTGTTCAAGCTTAAAACAATACTTGGGCCGGGCACAGTGGCTCATGCCTATAATTCCAGCACTTTGGGAGGCCTAGGCAGGTGGATCTTCTGAGGTCAGGAGTTCAAGACCAGCCTGGCCAACATAGTGAAACCCCGTCTCTACTAAAAGTACAAAAAATTAGCTGGGCTTGGTGGCAGGCGCCTGAAATCCCAGCTACTCGGGAGGCTGAGGCAGGAGAATTGCTTGAACCTACCTGGGAGGCGGAGGTTGCAGTAAGCCGAGATCGTGCCATTGCACTCCAGCCTGGGCAACAAGAGTGAAACTCTGTCTCCAAAAATAAAAAAAAAATTAAAAAAAAACAAAACCTAAATCTATATAGTTGAAAGCAAAATAACTCATAGGATAATGTATGTAATAAATCAGATAATAAGTGCTCTGAGGAGTTTTGAGTCTATTTAGTCTTTTATCAAAGTTTATTGACTTTTTGCAAATCATTGCATTAACTTTCTGAGTTGGAGAGAAAGGCTGATGAAATTATTGTCATAGCTAGATTTTCTCGTTGGATTGGTAAATGTTCTGCATCAAAGCCTGACACTGAGGTTGCCAGCAGAAAGCTTCACCGTAGCAGAGAGTAGAATATGAAAAAACTAGGGTGTGTCAAGGCAAAGAAGTTGGAGATTGAAGATGTATGTGCTTGAGCTAAACTCTAGTAGTAATGTCTTTGTGTTCCAAAGTTATCGGTAAATATAACAACAGCAAAGAACCATTTTGTTACACTAATTAAATTAGTAGTCATGAGGGTTAGTTATTGGAGAAGGATAGAGGTGATCTAATGTCTCTGATTTTGCTAATCATCTTGATGTAGTAGAATTCCTTTATATAGCATTTGGTGTGGTGTCATTAGCAAAACAGATAAGAACAGCTTTTTACTAATAATTGTTTTGTCCCAGAGCATTTGATTTACCATATACTGAATAATGAGTAGTTTTATAGTGGGGTCCTATTGCCTTTTTTCTTTTATTTTTTGTTTTTAAGAGACGGGGTCTCTGTTGACCAGACTAGACTCAATCACCTGAGGCCAAGTGATCCACCCACCTCAGCCTCCGCAGTAGCAGGACAAGAAGCATGTGCCACTGTGCCCAGCTTATTGCTTTTTTTTGTCTGTTGCTTTTTTTTTTTTAATCCTTATAACCTGCCTCTATCAATCTATCTTAAAATGATGTATGAATGTTATTAAGAGTGAATTTATTTTTCTTTTTTTCTTAGGAGCAGCCACCATATCCTAGCTACAATTCTAACTATTGGAATTCTTCTGCGAGATCTAGGGCTCCTTACCCAAGTACATATCCTGTAAGACCAGAATTGCAAGGCCAGGTATGGTTTAAAAACAGAGACTTTCTGAACTTTTTCTTAATGAATAGATTTATTTTCAAAACCTGTGCAGATTTCAGAGCAGTGATGAGTGTTTGTTTTTTTTTCTTTGCTTTAATGGGCTCCATCAATCTCATTTTAATGTTTTTTTTGTTGTTGTTGTTTTGTTTTTTGTTAAGATAGAGTCTTGCTCTGTCGCCCAGGCTGGAGTGCAGTGGCAGGATCTCGGCTCACTGCAAGCTCCGCCTCCCGGGTTCACACCATTCTCCTGCCTCAGCCTCCCAAGTAGCTGGGACTACAGGCGCCCGCCACCTCGCCCGGCTAGTTTTTTGTATTTTTTTAGTAGAGACGGGGTTTCACCGTGTTAGCCAGGATGGTCTCGATCTCCTGACCTTGTGATCCGCCCGTCTCGGCCTCCCAAAGTGCTGGGATTACAGGCTTGAGCCACCGCGCCTGGCCTCATTTTAATGTTTTTAGCTCAGAGATAAGGATATATGTAGGCAAGTATACCTATAGCTTGAGGCATAATAAATTATTTTTCAGGACCCAGAATCAGCAAACATAAAATGTACTTATTTTTGAAAATTTGACTTATTACAGACATTTAATTTAAAATATTTTAAGCTTACAAAAAGTACAGAAAATAGGTACATTTTAAATCTAGCATGCAGGGTCGGATGCAGTGACTCACAGCTGTAATCCCTTGGTCTTTGGGAGACCGAGGTGGGCAGATCACCTGAGGTCAGTAGTTCAAGACCGGCCTAGCCAACATGGGAAAATTCCATCTCTACTAAAAATACAAAAATTAGCTGGGTGTGGTGGTGGGCGCCTGTACTCCCAGCTACCTGGGAGGCTGAGGCAGGAGAATCGCCTGAACCCAGGAGGCAGAGGTTGCAGTGAGCTGAGATCACACCATTACACTCCAGCCTGGGCGACAGAGTAAGACTCTGTCTCAAAGCAAAACACAAACACAAAAAACCCCAAAAATCTAGCATTCTAATTTGTCAATTTCTGTTTGCCACATTTGTTTCAGATTTTTAAGAAAGAAGTAAACCAAATACTAATTGAAACCCAATGATACTTCTTTTCATTTACTGAAATTTTATTTTTTTAGTTATTTGAAACAGGGTCATTTTCTGTCACCCAGGCTGGAGTGCAGTGGTGTGATCTCAGCTCACTGCACCCTCCTCCTCACAGGTTCAAGCGATTCTCCTGCCTCAGCCTCCTAAGTAGCTGGGACTACAGGCACGCCACCACCATACCCAGCTAATTTTTTGATTTCTTTTTTGAGATGGAGTCTTGCTCTGTCACCAGGCTGTAGTGCAGTGGCGTGATCTTGGCTCACTGCAACCTCTGCCTCCTGGGTTCAAGTGATTCTCCTGCCTCAGCCTCCCGAGCAGCTGGGACTACAGGCACATACCACTACGCCCAGCTAATTTTTGTATTTTTAGTAGAGATGGGGTTTCACCATGTTGGCCAGTATGGTCTTGATGTCTTAACCTCGTGATCTGCCTGCCTCGGCCTTTCAAAGTGCTGGGATTATAGGCGTGAGCCACTGCGCCCAGCCAGTTTTTGGATTTTTAGTAGAGATAGGGTTTCACCATGTTGGCCAGGCTGGTCTCAAACTCCTGACCTCAAGTGATCCACCCACCTTGGCCTCCCAAAGTGCTGGGTTTACAAGCGTGAGCTATCGTGCTCGGCCTGAAGTTGTATTTATGATCCCGTTTGTGTTTTTATGCCTTTACCACTTGCCTATGTATCCATAAACTTTATATACTTTTATTTTACATGTTTTTAAACTTGATATGTGTGATTTCATACTAACAAACACTCTGCTGCAGCTTGCTTCTTTTGCTCATCGTTGGTTTTCATCTTTCTGTTATATAAACATGAGATAAGAGTTTCCCTAGGGTATGGAATTGTCGGCTGTAGGTGTGTACTTTTTTTTTTTTTTTTTTTTTTTTTTTTTTGAGATGGAGTCTCGCCCTGTCGCCCAGGCTGGAGTGCAATGGCGTGATCTCGGCTCACTACAACCTCTGCCTCTCAGGTTCAAACGATTCTCCTGCCTCAGCCTCCCGAGTAGTTGGGATTACAGATGCCCACCACCATGCCCAGCTAAGTTTTGTATTTTTAGTAGAGATGGGATTTCACCGTGTTAGCCAGGCTGGTCTCAAACTCCTGACCTCGTGGTCTGCCCGCCTCGGCCTCCCAAAGTGCTGGGATCACAGGCATGAGCCACCACACCCAGTCAGGTTGTGTACATTTTTATTAGATACAGCCAAATTACTTTTCAAAATGGTTGTACTGACAAAGGAGTAATTGTCATATTTGCATATTTCCATAATTTTTTTAATCTAGCCATATTTCTGTTTGTTTGTTTTTTTTTCCCTGAGACAGAGTCTCGCTCTGTTGCCCATGCTAGAGTGCAGTGATGTGATCTCGGCTCACTGCAAGCTCTGCCTCCCGGGTTCACGCTATTCTCTGGCCCCAGCCTCACTAGTAGCTGGGACTACAGGCGCCCCCCACCATGCCCAGCTAATTTTTTGTAATTTTAGTAGAGACGGGGTTTCACCATGTTACCCAGGATGGTCTTGATCTCCTGACCTCAGATACGCCTGTCTCAGCCTTCCAAAAGTGCTGGGATTACAGGCATGAGCCACCACACCTGGCTTTTGTTTGTTTTTTTTTGAGACAGGGTCTTGCTTTGTATCCCAGGCTGGAGTACAGTGTGATGATGACACCTCACTGCATCCCCGACCTCCTGGCCTCAAGTGATCTTCCCACTTTAGCCTCCTGAGTAGCTGGGACTACAGATGCACATCACCATGTCTTTTTAATTCATTTGTTTTTTTGTAGAGACAGGGTCTTTCTGTGTTACATAGGCTGGTTTCAAACCCCTAGCCTCAAGCTACCCTCTCAAATTGGCCTCTCAAAGCACTGGGATTACAGGTGTGAGCCTGTGTGCCTAGCCTATAATGATCATGTATATATGAACTTTAGGATGAGGCTGATCAGAGATAATGGAATGTAAAATAAAGATCATGTTAGTACTTACCACAAACTTTCATTTTACTTGTGTCAGCCTCATCCCTGTGACTGAAATTGAGAAGTAGACATTGTTATTGCTGAATGTTACATAGTTGTGGTTTGGCCACATACTATAAAATTCACCCTTCAAAGTGTACAATGCCGTTGGTTTTTAGTATATTCACAAAGTTTACCCATCATCACTGTCTAATTCTGGAACACTGTCATCACCCCGAATAGAAACCCTGCACTTAAAATGTCATTACTCCCTCCCCTCAGCTTGTGGCAACCTGTAATCTACTTTTTATCTCAGGATTTTTCTAACCAGACATTTTGTATGGAATCATACAGTATGTGGCCTTTTGTTTCTGGCTTCTGTCACTATGTAATGTTTTCAGCCTTCTCCATGTTGTCAGGATATACCAAATTTCATCAATTGATAGATATTTGGGTTGTCTTTCTTTTTGTCTATTATAAATGATGCTGCTACAGCCTTCATGTACAAGTTTTTATGTGGAAATATGTTTTTAGTTATCTTGGGTCTATACCTAGACATGGAATTGCTTGGTCATAGAGTAACCCTATATTTATCAATTTGAGGAACTGGCAAATGGTTTTCCAAAGGGATTACACCATTTTATATTCCCATCAGCAATGTATGAGGGCTCTGATTTCTCCACATCCTTACCAATACTTATTTTCCTTTAAAAAAAATTATTGGCCGGGCGCGGTGGCTCAAGCCTGTAATCCCAGCACTTTGGGAGGCCGAGACGGGCGGATCACGAAGTCAGGAGATCGAGACCATCCTGGCTAACACGGTGAAACCCTGTCTCTACTAAAAAATACAAAAAACTAGCCGGGCGAGGTGGCGGGCGCCTGTAGTCCCAGCTACTCCGGAGGCTGAGGCAGGAGAATGGCGTGAACCCGGGAGGCGGAGCTTGCAGTGAGCCGAGATCCTGCCACTGCACTCCAGCCTGGGCGACAGAGCGAGACTCCGTCTCAAAAAAAAAAAAAAAAAATTATTATAGGCCGGGCACGGTGGCTCAAGCCTGTAATCCCAGCACTTTGGGAGGCCGAGGCGGGCAGATCACGAGGTCAGGAGATCAAGACCATCCTGGCTAACATGGTGAAACCCCTCTCTACTAAAAATACAAAAAATTAGCTGGGCGTGGTGGCGGGCACCTGTAGTCCCAGCTACTTGGGAGGCTGAGGCAGGAGAATGGCATGAACCCAGAAGGCGGAGCTTGCAGTGAGCTGAGATTGTGCCACTGCACTGCAGCCTGGGCGACACAGCAAGACTCTGTCTCAAAAAAAAAGAAATTATTATAGCCATTTTAGTGGGTGCAAAGTGGTATTTCATTGTGGTTTTGATTTGCAGTTCTCTGATGATTAATGATTTGAGCATTTTTTCACGTGCTTATTAGCCATTTGTATATCTTATTTGGAGAAATGTCTATTCAGATTCTTTGGGCCTGGTGTGGTGGCTCACACCTGTAATCCCAGCACTTTGGGAGGCTAAGGTGGGCAGATCACTTGAGGTCTGGAGTTTGAGACCAGCCTGGGCAACATGGTGAAACCCCTTCACTAGTAAAAATACAAAAATTAGCTGGGCATGGTGGCAGGTACTTATAATCCCAGCTACTTGGGAGGCTGAGGCAGGAGCATTGCTTGAACCCAGGAGGCGGAGGTTACACTGAGCTGAGATGAGATCACACCGTTGCACTCCAGTCTGGGTGACAGAGCAAGACTCTGTCTCAAAAAAAAAAAGATTCTTTGACCATTTTAAAATTGGGTTGTCTTTCTATTGTTGAGTTTTCAGCATTCTTTATATATTCTAGATACAGGTTTCTTATCAAATATAGTCATGCATTGCTTAATAATGGGGATTTTTCTGAGAAATACATCAAGAGATGATTTTGTCATTGTGCAAATATCATAGAGTGTACTTTCACAAGCCTAGATGGTACAGCTTACTATATACCTAGGCTATATGGTATAGCCTATGGCTTCTAGGCTACAAACCTGTATAGCATGTTACTGCACTGAATACTATAAGCAACTGTAGCACCATGGTAAGTATTGGTGTATCTAAACACATCTAAACATAGAAAAGATACAGTAAAAATACAGATAAAAGATAACAAAATATTACACCTGTGCAGGGCACTTGCCATGAATGGAACTTGCAGGACTGGAAGTTGTTCTGGGTGAGTCAGTGAGTAAGTGGTGAGTGAATGTGAAGGTCTAGGCTATTACTGTACACTATTGTAGGCTTTTTAAACATTGTACCTTTAATTTACCATAAATTTGTATAACAATACTTTTCTTTCTTCAATAAATACTGTTAACATTTTACTTTATAAACTTTATTTTATTTTAGGTTTTTTTTTGAGACAGGGTCTCACTCTGTCCCCCAGACTGGAGTGCAGTGGCATGATCTTGGCTCACTGCAACCTCCACCTCCTGGATTCAAGTGATCCTCCCACCTCAGCCTCCCTAGTAGCTGGGACTACAGGCGTGCGCCACCACACCTGGCTAATTTTTGTATTTTTAGTAGAGGCAGGGTTTCATCATGTTGGCCAGGCTGGTCTCAAACTCCTGACCTCAGGTGATCTGTCCACCTCAGCCCCCCAAAGTGCCAGGATTACAGACCTGAGTGAGCCACTGCACTGGGCCTTATAAACTTTTAAATTTTAAAAAGCTTTGACTCTTTTATAGTAATACTTAGCTTAAAATACAAACATACTGTACAGCAGTACAAAAATGTTTCCTTGGGGCTGGGCGCGGTAGCCCACGCCTGTAATCCCAGCTCTTTGGGAGGCCAAGGTGGGCAGATCACGAGGTCAGGAGATCGAGACCATACTGGCTAATACGGTGAAATCCCGTCTCTGCTAAAAATACAAAAAATTAGCTGGGCGAGGTGGCAGGTGCCTGTAGTCCCAGCTACTCAGGAGGCTGAGGCAGGAGAATGGCCTGAACCCGGGAGGCAGAGCTTGCAATGAGCTGAGATCACACCACTGCACTCCAACCTGGGTGACAGACGTCTCAAAAAAAACAAAAAAAGTTTTCTTTCTTTATATCCTTATTCTATTAAGCTTTTTTCTGTTTTTAAGTTTTTTTTGTTTTTGTTTTTGTGTTTGTTTTTGAGACGGAGTCTCACTCTGTCGCCCAGGCTGCAGTGCAGTGGCGCCATCTTGGCTTACTGCAACCTCCGCCTCCCAGGTTCAAGCAATTCTCCTGCCTCAGCCTCCCGAGGAGCTGGGACTACAAGTGCGTGCCACCACACCTGGCTAATTTTTGGTATTTTCAGTAGAGATGGGGTTTCACCATGTTAGCCAGGATGGTCTTGATTTCCTGACCTCGTGATCTACCCTCCTTGGCCTCCCAAAGTGCTGGGATTAAAGGCGTGAGCCACCACACCTGGCTGTTTTTGTTTTTTTAAAACTGTTTTTGTTATAAAGGAAGACACAAACATACATTAGCATAGGGCAACCTAGGGTCAGGATCATCAGTATCACTCTGTTTCACCTCCTCATCTTGGGGCAGTAAGACGAATGGGAACTGTCATCTCTTATGATAATGCCTGGTTCTGGAATACCTCCTGAAGGACATCCTTCTGGCTGTTTTACGGTTAACTTTTAAAAAATGTACAAGTAGAAGGAGTACACTCTAAGAAAATGGTAACAAGTGTAATATCTAGTAAATACATAAACCAGTAACACAGTCAATTATCGTCGTCAAGTATTATGTATTACATATAATTGTATGTGTTATATACAACTGGCACACAGCAAGTTTGTTTACACCAGCATCACCATAAACAGGTGAGTAATGCATTGTGCTATCACATATGACAGCTACACTGTTACTAGGCAATATAGTTATTCGGCTCCATTATAATCCTGTGGGACCACTGTTATGTATGGAGTCCACTGCTGACTGAAACGTCGTTATGCAGTGCATGACTGTATATGATTTGCAAATAGTTTCTTCCATTCTTTGGGTTGGCTTTTCACACTCTTGATGGTGTCCTTTGAAGCACAAAAGCTTTTAATTGTGATGAAGTGCAATTTTTCTATTCTTTTGTTGCTCCTGCTTTTGATGTCTTATCTAAGAAGACTTTAACCAAAGATCATAAAGATTTACTCCTGTGATTCCTCCCTTCCTTCCTTCCTTCCTTCCTTCCTTCCTTCCTTCCTTCCTTCCTTTCTTCCTTCCTTCCTTCCTTCTTTCTTTCTTTTCTTTTTCTTCCTTCCTTCCTTCTCTTTCTTTTTTTTTTTGAGGCGGAGTCTCGCTCTGTCACCCGGACTGGAGTGCAGTGGCCGGATCTCAGCTCACTGCAAGCTCCGCCTCCCGGGTTTACGCCATTCTCCTGCCTCAGCCTCCGGAGTAGCTGGGACTACAGGCGCCCGCCACCTCGCCCGGCTAGTTTTTTGTATTTTTAGTAGAGACGGGGTTTCACCGTGTTAGCCAGGATGGTCTCGATCTCCTGACCTCGTGATCCGCCCGTCTCGGCCTCCCAAAGTGCTGGGATTACAGGCTTGAGCCACCGCGCCCGGCCATCTTTCTTTCTTTCTTTCTTTCTTTCTTTCCTTTCTTTCTTTCTTTCTTTCTCTCTCTCTCTCTCTCTCTCTCTTTCTTTCTTTCTTTCTTCTTTCTTTTCTTGTTTTCTTCTTTCTTTCTTTCTTTCTGTCTTTCTCGCTCTGTCACCCAGACTGGAGTGCAGTGGCACAGTCTCAACTCACTGCAAGCTCTACCTCCTGGGTTAAAGTGATTCTCCTGCCTCAGCCTCCTGTGTAGCTGGGACTACAGGCGCCCACCACCATGCCCGGCTAATTTTTTGTATATTTAGTACAGGGTTTCACCATGTTAGCGAGGATGGTCTTGATCTCCTGACCTCATGATCCACCTGCCTCAGCCTCCCAAAGTGCTGGCATTACAGGCCCAGCGCCCGGCCCTCTTTCTTAAAATTTTTTATAGTTTTAGCTCTCACATTTAGTCTATGATTCATTTTGAGTTAATTTTTGCAATATGGTGCAAAATAAGGCCCAAGTTCACTGCTTTACGTGTGGATAGTTGTGTCTCAGTATCATCTGTTGAAAGACTATGCTTTCTCCACTGAATTATCTTGGTACTCTTTTTTTTTTTTTTGAGACAGAGTCTTGCTCTGCCACCCAAGATGGAGTGTAGTGGTGCATCTCCGCTCACTGAAACCTCTGCCTCCCGGGTTCAAGTGATTCTTGCCTCAGCCTCCCGAGTGGCACCTGCTACCATGCCGGGCTAATTTTTTTGTATTGTTAGTAGAGAGGGGGTTTTAACATGTTGCACAGGCTGATCTGGATTGCCTGACCTCTAGTGATCTACTCGCCTTGGCCTCCCAAAGTGCTGGAATTACAGGCATGAGCCACCATGCCCAGCCTTGGTACCCTTCTTAAAAATCATACATGTAAGGGTTTATTTCCAGAGTCTCAATTCTGCCCCATTAATCTATATGTCTGTCTTTAAGCCAATACCAAACTGTTTTGATTACTGTGACTCTGAAGTAAAATTTGAAATCAGTAAGTGTGAGTCTCTCCAAAGAGATGGACTCTATCTTTTTTCTTTGTCTTCTTCCATACGGTTTTGGCTATTCTGAGTCACTTACATTTTCATATGAATTTTAGGATCAGCTTTTCAACTTATGCAAAAAAGGCAGCTGAGATTTTCTTTTTCTTTCTTTTTTTTTTTTTTTTTGTGAGACGGAGTTTCACTCTTGTTGCCCAGGCTGGAGTGCAATGGCACGATCTCGGCTCACAGCAACCTGTGCCTCCCGGGTTCAAGCCATTCTCCTGCCTCAGCCTCTGGAGTAGCTGGGATTACAGGTATGCGCCACCACGCCTGTCTAATTTTGTATTTTTAGTACAAACAGGGTTTCTCCATGTTGGTCAGGCTGGTCTCGAACTCCAGACTTCAGGTGATCCACCCGCCTTGGCCTCCCAAAGTGCTGGGATTACAGGCGTGAGCCACCGCAACCGGCCAGGCAGCTGAGATTTTCACTGAGATTGCATCATAGATCAGTTTGGAGAGTAGCATGTGTAGTTTTATAGTTAATATAAGAGGGAGACAAAACTCTTCAAAGTCATGAATGATAAGTTGATGTTAATTTTTCAGATTTCACTGATTGATCTTACTGATAAAGATTGCTTTTTCTCATGACATTTTCCCCCTTAGGTAAAAGTATTATTACATTCATATGTAGGTTCAAAAAAGATTAACTTATAATTTAGTAGTAACTTTTTAAAAGCAACAGTAATAATGTGCAAGTGTTTTTAGATACAACATACAAGTTGTTGGATTTAAAAGAACCCAAAGGTGTCCAGACATACACCTTTTTGAGGTGAGCACATGTGTATTTTCTGTTGAAACATCACATGGGGATTATACATTTATCTACAGGGATTTCTTGTGAGTTTTTAGAAAGCCCTGTGATAGGCTGGGTGCAGTGGCTCACACCTATAGTCCTAGCTACTCGGGGGACTGAGGCAGAAGGATAACTTGAGCTTGGGAGATCTAGGCTGCAGTGAGCTACGATGGTACCACTGTACTCTAGCCTGGGTGACAGAGTGAGACCCTGTCTCAAAAAAAAAAAGTCCTTGTGATAATACTTATTGCAGACATGTGTGCGTGAGATCCCCTCCTTCATGACCTCCCCCATCCATTTTGGGTCGGATGTAGGTGACTCCATCTTGGCGTTGGCAACTTTCACACAAGCTGCTTTTCAGATGAAGACTTAAAAACTTTGCCATGTTTCTGAAATAGGATCTTTAGCTCATCCTTAGCAAACATCTCTAGCAACTGCAAGACTGTTATATAATCTTCTGATTCTGTGTTCTTTTATAAACATGCATGTGACAGCTTTGTGATCTGTCAGGACAGTGGTTATTTGGGAAAAAGAAGCTATGAACTCGTGAAGACATCTCAAAACCAGGAAGTAATTCCAGGAATCAAGGAAATTTTCAAGCATCAAAAGTAATGGCTGGCCAGGTGTGGTGGCTCACACCTGTAATCCCAGCACTTTGGGAAGCTGAGGCGAGTGGATTGCTTGAGCCCAGGGGTTCCAGATAAGCCTAGGCAACATGGCCAAACCCTGTCTCTACAAAAAATACAAAAATTAGCCAGTCATGGTGGTGCATGCCTGTGGTCCCAGCTACTTAGGATGCTAAGGTGGGAGGACTGCTTGAGCCCAGGAGTTTGAGGCTGCAGTAAGTCGTGATTGTGCCACTGCATTCTACCCTGGGTGTCTTGGGGAGAAAAAAAAAAGTAATGGCCGGGTGTGGTATAATCCCAGTACTTTGGGAGGCTGAGGTGCTAGAATCACTTCAGCCCAAAAGTTTGGGACTAGCCTGGCAACATAGCGTGACCTCATTTCTATTTAAAGAAAAACAACAACAAAAAAACAAAACCAACACCTGTGAGAAGGGAAAAAGAAAAAAAATAAACAACAAAAGCACATAAAAGCAATGAGAAAAGCACACTAAACTAACATGAACCTATCTATTGGTTTCAGTGGGTATCAGTACATGGCCATCTTGTATTTATTCTGGAGTATTTCCTTGGAGTATTTTGAAGCAATTTCAGATATCATTTTATCACTTATAAATACCTAAGTATGTTTCTTTAAAATATAAGGAAGTTTTAAAAACATAACCACAATGTCATTATTAAAACTTAAAAGGATAAAAAAACCTTGAAAATAATTATTTAATATCATTAAATATCTGGTCAATTCTAACAGTAAAATATTTAGTTAGCTAGTTGAAGACAGGGTCTTACTGTCACCCAGGCTAGAGAACAGTGACTTGATTATAGCTCACTGTAACATTGAACTCCTAGACTCAAACAATCCTCCTGCCTCAGCCTCCCATGTAGCTAAGGACTATACGCCCAGCTAATTTTTTTTGTGTGTGTAGAGATGAGGTCTTGCTGTTTGCCCAGGCTGGTCTCAGACTCCTGGGCTCAAGCAATCCTCCCACCTTGGCTTCCCAAAATGCTGGGATTTTTACAGGCATGAGTCCCTGCGCCTGGTCATAACAGTAAAATTTGAAGACTGAATACAGTTTTTTCAATGAATAGTCTTTAATCTACTTAAAGATTCCATTATTATAGGACATTTAGGTAGTTTACAGTTTTATGTGATTGTAAATAATACTGCGATGAAGAACTTCATGCCTATAACTTTTTCTCTAGATGAATAATTTCCTTAGGATTTCTAGAAGTTGAACAACAGTACAAAAAGTCACATAATGTTTTATTAAGTCTCCAGTTGTGTGTGTGATGTATTAAGGAGTTCTTTGTTTATGCCCGAAGACCTTAACAGCCTCTTAGTAGTTTTAACAAAGTGGTGGTTCATGGTCTTCTGCTCAGGGAATGCATTGCAGACTGTTTATTACACCTCATCCTGCATGGAATTCTTTGGTCATGGGTATCATCGTACCTGAAGTGGGAAAGATTATATAGTCTTAGAGATAGAGATGAGAATAGGAGAACTTGATTCTGTGTTTTCACTGTTTCTAAAGGGTAAAGTAGAAATTAATAGAAAACATTGAGGTGATCATTTAAATTTAGCATTAAGCCTGAATCTTTTTTAAAAAATTACTTTTTTTTTTTTTTTTTTTTTAATAGATGGGGTTTGACTATGTTCCCGAGGCTGGTCTGTGACTCAGGAGTGATCCTCCCTTCTAGGCCAGGCGCGGTGGCTCATGCCTGTAATCCCAGCACTTTGGGAGGCTGAGGCAGGTGGATATGAGGTCAGGAGTTTAAGACCAGCCTGGCCAAGATGGTGAAACCGCATCTCTACTAAAAGTACAAAAATTACAGCACGCCTGTAATCCCAGCTACTGGGGAGGCCAAGGCAGGAGAATCGCTTTAATCTGGGGGGTGGAGGTTGCAGTGAGCTGAGATCTCGCCACTGCACTCCAGCCTGGCGACAGAGTGAGACACTGTCTCAAAAAAAAAAAGTGATCCTCCCTTCTCAGCCTTTCAAAGTGCTGGGATTACAGGCATGAGCCAGCATGCCTGCCTAGCTTGAATCTCATTTGGATTATTAAACTGAGGATTCTGGGTGTGGATAAGAGTCTGAATAGGTTATTTAAAACTACAGTGAGCAATATGTGAGGAGTTTGTTGTTGGTATCATTTGGGATGCAGAGTGATAGTATAATACGAAGAACTGGACTTTGGAGTCAGGTCTGGGTTCATGTCGTGACCCAGCCATGATAATACTAACAACAGTGATAATGCAAATAATTAGCATTTATTGAGCACACTATGCTAAACCTTTTATATATGTCATCTTATTTAATTTTGACAGTAATCCTCAAAGATACATTTATGATCTTCATTTTCCTGATGGAGAAACTGAAGTTAGGGGAGGTTAAATATAGAGCCTATGGCAGAGCTAGATCTGTCTCTATAGTCTTTTAAATAATTTTTTTGTTTTCATATACTTTTTGAGACAGAGTCTCACTCTGTTGCCTAGGCTGGAGTGCAGTGGTACAACCATGACTCACTGCAGCCTTGACCTCCTGGGCTCAAGCAATCCTCTCACCTCAGCCTCCTGAGTAGTTGGGACTACAGATGTGCGCCATGATGCCTGGCTAATTTTATTTTTTTGGAGACGAAGTCTCACTCTTGTCCCCCAGGCTGGAGTGCAGTGGAGCAATCTTGGCTCACTGCAACCTCCGCCTCCCGGGTTCAAGCGGTTCTCCTGCCTCGGCCCCCCGAGTAGCTGGGATTACAGGCACGTGCCACCACGCCCGGCTAATTTTTATATTTTTAGTAGAGATGGGGTTTCACCATTTTGGCCAGGCTGGTCTAGAACTCCTGACCTCAGGTGATCCACCTGCCTCGGCCTCCCAAAGTGCTGGGATTACAGGCTTCAGCCACTGTGCCTGGCGATCCCTGGCTAATTATTTTATTTTATTTTTGTAGAAACAGGGTCTCACTATGTTGCCCAGGCTGGTCTGAAACTCCTGACCTCAAATAATTCTCCCACTTTGGCCTCTTAAAGTGCTGGGATTACAGGCGTGAGCCATTGTGCCTGGCCTGCATTTGTGATTAACATCTTCTCAAAGTTTTCAAGTTTAGGCATTAAGTTAGGGCATTTCAGCTCTTCTACTAATTCATCTTTTTTTCTCTCAACTTGCTTTTTTTCAGAGTTTGAATTCTTATACAAATGGAGCATATGGTCCAACATACCCCCCAGGCCCTGGGGCAAATACTGCCTCATACTCAGGGGCTTATTATGCACCTGGTTATACTCAGACCAGTTACTCCACAGAAGTTCCAAGTACTTACCGTTCATCTGGCAACAGCCCAACTCCAGTCTCTCGTTGGATCTATCCCCAGCAGGACTGTCAGACTGAAGCACCCCCTCTTAGGGGGCAGGTTCCAGGATATCCGGCTTCACAGGTGAGTTGTTTTTTGTTGGGAAAAAAATGAATTCAAAGTCTCTGCCTCTTGTAAACAGTGGAAGGGCATCTGTTCATACTAGTGCTGATTTAATAAGACACTTCTAGATTGGGAAGTCTTTTATATTGATGCCTTTCTTATCTGTAGCAGCTATTGCAGTATATGGACTTTGGCTGAAGATACCCTAGATGTCATAATCTCATAATCATACATTTTTATACTGAAAGTAATCTTAGAGATTTGCTGCTTGAAAGTTTCCCTATCTTAGCCTTTTTATTGTTTATTTTGGGACGGAGTCTTGCTCTATCGCCAGGCTGGAGTGCAGTGGCATGATCTCGGCTCACTGCAACCTCTACCTCCTGGGTTCAAGAGATTCTCCTGCCTCAGCCTCCCAAGTAGCTGGGATTACAAGCACATGCCACCATGCCCAGCTAATTTTTGTATTTTTAGTAGAGATAGGGTTTCACCATGTTGGCCAGGATGGTCTTGATCTCCTGACCTTGTGATCTGCCCGCCTCAGCCTCCCAAAGTGCTGGGATTACAGCCATGAGCCACCGTGCCACGCAAATCTTAGCCTTTTTTAGCGCCCTGTTAGTATCATATTTTTTAATATTCTGTGAATAACTATGTTTATTTCTCTGTTTACTTCAAGAGGAGTTCTAACATGTCTTTATTTGTGCTTCCTTATAGCATATGAGTCCATTTGTTTATAGTGTCTATGGGACAGACTTGGGCTTCATCCATTGAATTTTTAGGCCTTATTCCTTCTGAGTTTTATTGTCATTAAATCTACCCCTGGTATCTTTGGAACCAACTTTTTGAGGCTTGGAGAAATTACTGCAGCTGATTAGAGTTACTACAGTTTAGTCCAGTAGCAGTGAATGTATACTCTTTTAAGAAGAGAGGAAGCATCTCAGAATCTGCCTGTAGTAGAATATTTTTATTACAAGTTTTTAACAATGACTAGTATATTTCTTCCTCTCAATCTAGAACCCTGGAATGACCCTGCCCCATTATCCTTATGGAGATGGTAATCGTAGTGTTCCACAATCAGGACCAACTGTACGACCACAAGAGGATGCGTGGGCTTCTCCTGGTGCTTATGGAATGGGTGGCCGTTATCCATGGCATTCGTCAGCGCCCTCAGCACCACCTGGCAATCTCTACATGACTGAAAGTACTTCACCATGGCCTAGCAGTGGCTCTTCCCAGTCACCCCCTTCACCCCCACTCCAGCAGCCCAAGGTAGGAGACCTAAACGTTGTTCCTTTCATGTGTGTGTAATTAAGAGAACATAACATGGTTTATATAGTTTCTGTATTGGTTTGTGTTAAATGGGGACTAATTGCAAAAAGTTGGTGACTATTTATAGCTTTACCTCAGCTTGGTTTCCTTTTTTTTAAAATAAACTTTATATTTAGAGAAGATTTAGATTCACATCGTTTTTGTTAAAAGACAGAAAGATACACATATTCTGTTTGTTGTAATTCTAAATGTTAAATGCAAAGACTGCATTTTACTACTTCAAATAATCTATGAACAGAAGACAAAACCAATGTGAAGTATCTGCAGTATGAGTTTGTATTTAAACCACAGACTTGAACATTATCACTGTGGCTGTCTTCCTTTTCAAGATCTTGCTTGAGGTTTTTAACCTTTTAGGGGAAAAACTAATTCTTATTGGTTAGGTCACAGGATGGATTATGAGGTGCTCATGGTGATGGACCTGCCGCGAGGCAGGTTCCAGCCATTATAACTCAGAAATTCGGTGCCTTTTGTCTGACAGGGCACACTCCCTTTTTTTTTTGAGACGCAGTCTCGCTCTGCCGCCCAGGCTGGAGTGCAGTGGCCGGATCTCAGCTCACTGCAAACTCCGCCTCCCGGGTTTACGCCATTCTCCTGCCTCACCCTCCCAAGTAGCTGGGACTACAGGCGCCCGCCACCTCGCCCGGCTACTTTTTTGTATTTTTTTTAGTAGAGACGGGGTTTCACCGTGTTAGCCAGGATGGTCTCGATCTCCTGACCTCGTGATCCGCCCGTCTCGGCCTCCCAAAGTGCTGGGATTACAGGCTTCAGCTACCGCGCCCGGCGGCACACTCCCTTTTATCTTCTCAGGACTGTGTTTTTTGCAAATGAGTAAGTAGAGGGTCCAATTTTATTGTTAGGGAATCTTTTCATGTACCTGTCTGGTCAAGTGAAAGATGTGGGCTAACAAATTTGATGTTGATGGATTCCCATTAAAACAGCTCTTTTCCTCTTTTCGCTCTTCCACTCCAAGGATTCTTCATACCCCTATAGCCAGTCAGAGCAAAGTATGAACCGGCACAACTTTCCTTGCAGTGTCCATCAGTACGAATCCTCGGGGACAGTGAACAATGATGATTCGGATCTTTTGGATTGCCAGGTCCAGTATAGTGCTGAGCCTCAGCTGTATGGTAATGCCACCAGTAACCATCCCAACAATCAAGATCAAAGTAGCAGTCTTCCTGAAGAACGTGTACCTTCAGATGAAAGTACTCCTCCGAGTATTAAAAAAATCATACATGTGCTGGAGAAGGTCCAGTATCTTGAACAAGAAGTAGAAGAATTTGTAGGAAAAAAGACAGACAAAGCATACTGGCTTCTGGAAGAAATGCTAACGAAGGAACTTTTGGAACTGGATTCAGTTGAAACTGGGGGCCAGGACTCTGTACGGCAGGCCAGAAAAGAGGCTGTTTGTAAGATTCAGGCCATATTGGAAAAATTAGAAAAAAAAGGATTATGAAAGGATTTAGAACAAAGTGGAAGCCTGTTACTAACTTGACCAAAGAACACTTGATTTGGTTAATTACCCTCCTTTTGAAATGCCTGTTGGTGACAAGAAGCAATACATTCCAACTTTCCTTTGATTTTATACTTGAAAAACTGGAAAAGGAATGGAAGAATATTTTAGTCTTGAGTTGTTTTCAGTTTTCAGACGAATGAATGTAATAGGAAACTATGGAGTTACCAATATTGCCAAGTAGACTCACTCCTTCTTAAAAAATTTATGGATATCTGCAAGCTGCTTCTTATCAGCAGGAGGGAAACACACTTCACTTAACAGGCTTATCAGAAACCTACCAGATGAAACTGGATATAATCTGAGACAAACAGGATGTGTTTTTTAAACATCTGGATATCTTGTCCCATTTTTGTACATTGTAACTGCTTTCAAAATACACTTCATGTGTAATTATAGCTTAGACTTTAGCCTTCTTGGAATTCTGTTTTGTTTTATTTGCAGTTCACAAATATAGCATTATTCTCTACTTCTTGGTACATTTTGTAGTAATATGTTTAATATAATTATTCAAGAGACTATATTGACAGCCAGATGGTATGGCAGTTCTGAAAGAATTTATATCCTTTCACCACTTGAATATACTGCAATGTGTAGTGAGTAAATTGTCTCCCTTTTTGTATAGATCGTTAGGTTAGAGTTTTTTATTTTTTAAACCACTTCTGCTGTTCATGGTAGTAGTGGAAGGTGAATTTGGAAATGGCATTGACATAAAATGAAAATTTTACAGACGTTTTTCTTCATTGCTTTTTTATTGTATTTAGATAAAGATCCACTTAAAAATTACCTGGCTTTTTTTTTTTTTTTTTCCTCAAAGTGTAATTATGTTTTCACTATTGCTGCTTCTATAGAGGGCATTGTGATAGAGAGATATACATGAAACATTAAATGCCACAGTGAGTAGAAATAATGACTACAAAAAGTAATAAATATGATTACTTGGTAATATTATTCTCCATCTAAAATATTAGTTTCACCTGTGAGCAGATTTCAGCTCAGTTTCTAGTTAAAAACAATGAGGGTAAAAGGGGATTCATGCTCAGGGAATGAATCAGCCATAGTTAGAGTGAGAAATTATTATTTTCTTCATTTAAAGGTAGATTTTATGTTTATTTCCCTAAATTGCATAAGATAAAATTGCCTGTTAATAAAAAGACATTTATTACCATTATTAACAGTCATTTTATAGCCAAATTTAAGAAAAGGATATTGAAAGGGTCTTTGTTGGCCTTGATTAGGTAGCTCTATGCTGTTAGATAGAAGAGACTTGGTAAATAACTTTTTATGTCTGAGGTGAGTACACAATATTGGTTCTTGGAAAAACAGCTGTTTCTTCATAAGATACCCAAGTGATAATTTTTTTCCCTTAGACTGTCAGGCCTATGAGTAAATACTAAATATATTAGCTGTCTCCACTCATAAACCAAACCAAACCAATACAAACATTAGATGAGGAGAAGAAATGTAGTAAAAATACTGGCTGGGTCTTATGGTTGGGATGAGTGATTTTATAAGATAATATGGTGATAATTTTATTCTAGGATTTTATTTTTGGCCTAATATAGGAATGTTTAAAAAAGGCTTTTCTATGAAAATGGAAATTTATACTTGAGATTAAAAGTCTAGAAGGAGGAGGACCTTAAAGCTAAGTTACCAGTAAGACAATGAATAATTCAGAAGAGAACACTACTCTTTTACTGAGTGCCCAAGATGCCAATTTCCATGAAGTCTTGATTTATATATATGTACACATGTTATGCACATACACATGTATGTTTTCTAACAGTTATTTTTAAGCTTTTGAGATAATTTTAGACTTACAGAGGAGTTGTAAAAATAGTAGAGTTCTTGTATACTCTGCACCCACCTTGCCCTTATATTAACATCTTACATAACAATAGAACATTCGTCAAAATTAAGAAATTAACCTTGATATAATACTAACTAAAGTAGAAAGTTTAAAAAGTAGAGATTTCAGTCTTTTCACTAATGTCCTTTTACTGTTCCAAGACTCAGCCTTGCATTTAGCTGTCATGTCTAAGTCCTGTCTTCCAGTCTGTGACAGTGTATCATAACAGGGGATACCTGATGTTGTAATGTATTTCCGGTGTTGTTAACCTTGATCACTATGCTAAGGTGGTGTCTGCTAGGATTTGCTACTGTAAACTTACTGTGTTTTCCTTGTAATTATTGAATATTTGCGGAGATACCCTGAGACTATGCAAATGTCCCGTTTCTGCTTAAACTTTTGCTCATTTTACTATCCATTGGCAGATCTTGCTTGTGGCAGTTACTACTGTGGTGTTCTAATGGTGATTTTCTATTTCTCTCAATCCTTCTACATTTATTATTGGAATTATTCTGTAAGGAAGAGTTGTCACTTCTGGATTTATATTTTTAACTATAATAAGATATTCAGGATAAGTATAGATTTAGAACTTAAAAATGTTAAATCATGTTAAAATTATTCCAAATACCAATATCAAAGAAAACTAAGTTGGTAATCTATCTCAGAAAATATATGAACTTAAGAAGGAAAATAGTATTTATAATTTGTAGAACTGGTTCAACTTTTGACTTAATACTGACTTTGGATTGAATTCAAAGTTTTCTTGAAATTTCGCATCTGGACTTTTTAAAGTGTCTACATTTATATTACTTTGGGGATCATTTTGTCAAAGTCTTGAATAAAGTTACCCAGTCCTGGCATGATAAACACAACTATGTTTTTTTTGTTTTTTTGGTTTTTTTTTTTTTTTAATAATAACCCTCTGTTGTTCCAAGTATGAATGCCAATGTAAATGTTTAAACAAATAAGCCCTAATGAAGTATATGGGGGTTGGATTATATGTGGTGTCTCCACATGTTGGTGCAGAATTCTTTTAAATGCTTTTACAAATGGGGTTTTGAAAACAGTTCTTTAGTTGGTTAATGTAAATAATACCATTAAAGGTAGGCAGGTTAAAAAAATTTTGAAGAATATAGATTAGGCATGAAAAAAGTTTTGGGGGGATGGATCATTGATGGAGCTTTTCTTTTACAACTTTACTTTTTTTTACTTCTTTTTTAAAAAAAAGTGAGGCATTTACCTCAATTCGTAGAAGTTATGAGTTTAAAAAGTCAGTTCTATGAAAGGCAGCATTCTCCTGATCCCACCCCCATTTTTCCTTCTCTAAAGGCAACCACTTTCAATTGAGTTTTTCTTTTGTTAATCAAAAATTTTGTTTTTAGAGACAGAGTCTTGCTATGCTGGTCTTAAACTCCTGGGCTCAAGTGATCCTCCTGCCTCAGCCTCCCAGGTAGCTGGGACTATAGGCATGGGCCACCTCAACAGCTTCTATTGAGTTTTTATGTTTTTTTTTCAGATGGAGTCTTGCTCTGTCACCCAGGTGGGAGTGCAATGGCATGATCTCGGCTCACTGCACCTCCACCTCCCAGGAGGTTCAAGCCATTCTCCTGCCTCAGCCTCCCAAGTAGCTGGGATTGCAGGCACGTGCCACCACACCTGGCTAATTTTTGTATTTTTAGTAGAGGCGGGGTTTCACCATGTTGGCCAGGCTGGCCTCAAACTCCTGACCTCACGTGATCTGCCCACCTTGGCCTCCCAAAGTGCTGGAATTACAGGTGTGAGTCACCATGCCCGGCCAGGTTTCTCTCTCTGTCTCCGTCTCTGTCTCTGTCTCTCTCTCTCTCTATATATATGTATATATATATTTTTTTTCTTTTGGAGACAGGGTCTTACTCTGTCACCCAGGATGGAGTGCAATGGCACGCCGTCAGCTCACTACTGCCTGAAATTCCTGGGCCCAAGGGATCCTCCTGCCTCAGCCTCCCCAGTAGCTGGGAGGCATGCATTACCGCACCTGGCTAATTTTGTAATTTTTTGTAGAGATGAAGTCTTGCCATGTTACCCACGCTGGTCTCAAATGCTTGGCTGGGCTCAAGTGATCCTCCCTCCTTAGCCTCCCAAGCTACCACACCTGGCCTCAATATACTTATTTGGTAGTTTCATTGTACATTATCCTGACTATGTAAATGCTAAGCAGAGTTTAGCTATATAGTAACCTGATTTCCTTTCCTAACAACTTATTTTCCCTGGAATTAATCATCTGTCATATTTGTTTTGTTTGCTTATCTACCTTCTCTCAGTTGTCTAAGTCTCTCAAGATGCTCAGACAAGGCCGGGCATGGTGGCTTATGCCCGTATGCCCAGCACTTTGGGAGGCCAAGGCAGGAGGACTGCTTGAGCCCAGGAGTTCAAGACCAACCTGGGCAACATAGTGAGACCTCGTCTCTATTAAAAAGAAAATTAGGCCGGGCGCGGTGGCTCAAGCCTGTAATCCCAGCACTTTGGGAGGCCGAGACGGGCGGATCACGAGGTCAGGAGATCGAGACCATCCTGGCTAACACGGTGAAACCCCGTCTCTACCAAAAAATACAAAAAAACTAGCTGGGCGAGGTGGCGGGCGCCTGTAGTCCCAGCTACTCGGGAGGCTGAAGCAGGAGAATGGCGTGAACCCGGGAGGCGGAGCTTGCAGTGAGCTGAGGTCTGGCCACTGCACTCCAGCCCAGGCGACAGAGTAAGACTCCGTCTCAAAAAAAAAAAAAAAATTAAAAAATTAAGATAAATAAAAAATGATTAAAAATTATTATTGGCAGGGCACAGTGGCTCACACCTGTCATCCTAGCACTTTGAGTGGCTGAGGTGGGTAGATCACTTGAGGTCAGGAGATCACCCTGGCCATTAATATATATAATATATATTAATTTAAAATACTATATTTATATATAATATATATTAATTTAAATATATATAAATACATATTTTAAAATGTTTATATATTTTTAATATATATATATATAAAATAAATATTTTGTCAATTTCAAACTTCTAAAGAAGTCTATCCTGAACTCTTCTGACTGGAAAACTAGTATGTTCCTGGCATAGTACATAGGGTCATCCTGGGAATTCTTTTTGTCTCTTCTTTTGGTTTTCTGTTTTTCGTATCCTATGTCTTTCTCTTTTTGTTTATTCCCTCATTTTGGTGGAGCATATTCTCCAGCTGCTTCCTGGAAAAGGGTGCATAGGAAATAATTTATTTTGATCTTGTATATTTGAAAATGTCTGTTCCACCTAGCCAATGGATTGATAGTTTGGCTGGGTATAGAATTCTAGGAAATGATTATCTTAAGGATTTTAAAGGCATTGTTATATTGTCTTGTAGATTCCAGAATTGCTGTTTAGAAGCATATGCCATTCTGATTCCAGATCCTTTGTATAAAACCTGATATTTTTATCTAGAAGCTTATAGAATTTTGAGGGGGGGGCCCATCTGTTCTGAAATTTCCTAAGAGTAGCTTTGTTGTAGGGCCATTTTTATCCATTTTGCTGGGGCCATTTCATTCTGGAAACTCATACCATTAAGTCCTATGAAATTTTTTGATTTTTTGTTTGTTTGTTAATTTCCCTCTTTCCTCCATCCCAGTCTTCTCTGATATTTACTTTCTAGAATTACTACTGTTTTGACTATAGGCCTTAGACTGGTTCTTTAATTTTATGTTTTCTGTTTTTTTTAAAAACGTTTTGCCTTTTTGTGGTACTTTGTAGATTTATACAACTTTATCTTCTTTTATTTTTATTTTTTGTGTGACAGGGTCTCATTCTGTCATCCAGGCTGGAGTTCAGGGGCACAATCTCTGCTCACTGCAACCTCTGCCTTCCTGGTTCAACTGATCATCCTGCCTCAGCCTCCTGAGTAACTGGGATACAGGTGCACACCGTCAAAACTGACTACTTCTTTCTGTATTTTTTTGTAGAGACAGGGTTTTGCTAAGTTGCCCAGGCTGGTTTTGAACTCCTGGGCTCAAGCGATACACCTACCTTGGCTTCCCAAAGTGCTAAGATTACAGGCATGAGTTACCATGCCTGGCAAACTTTTTCTTCTAACTTCTAAAACACTGTGTTTTACATTTCTTCCATCTTTTTTTTCCTTCTTCTTTCTTTTTTTTTTTTTTGAGAAAGACTCTCACTCTGTCACCCAGGCTGGAGTGCAGTTGTGTGATCTCAGCTCACTGCAACTTCCACCTGCCAGGTTCAAGAAATTCTCCTGCCTTGGACTCCTGAGTAGCTGGGACTATGGGGACCCACCACCACACCAGCTAATTTTTTGTATTTTTAGTAGAGATGTGGTTCCACCATGTTGGCCAGGCTTATCTTGAACTCCTGACCTCAAGTGATCCACCTCCCAAAGTGCTGGGATTATAGGCATGAGCCACCATGCCCAGCCTCTTCTATCATTAAAAAAAAAAAAAAAAAAACTTGGCTGGGTGCAATGGCTCATGCCTGTAATCCCAGCACTTTGGGAGGCCAAGGTGGGCAGATCACAAGGTCAGGAGATCGAGACCATTCTGGCTAACACGGTGAAACTCCATCTCTACTAAAAATACAAAAAATTAGCCAAGTGTGGTGGTGGACACCTGTAGTCCCATCTACTTGGGAGGCTGAGGCAGGAGAATGGTGTGAACCCTGGAGGTGGAGCTTGCAGTGAGCCGAGATCGCACCACTGCACTCCAGCCTGGGTGACAGACCGAGACTCCATCTCAAAACAAACAAACAAAGAGAAAAACCAAACTTTTGGCCGGTTGCAGTGGCTCATGCCTGTAATCCCAGCACTTTGGGAGGCTGAGATGGGCAGATCATGAGGTTGGGGTTCAAGACCAGCCTGGCCAACATGATGAAACCCTGTCTCTACTAAAAATACAAAAATTAGCTGGGTGTGGTGCCACATGCCTGTAATCCTAGCTACTCAGGCTGAGGCACGAGAATCCCTTGAACCCAGGAGGTGGAGGCTGCAGTGAGCTGAGATCGCACCACTGTACTCCAGCCTGGTGACAGAGCGAGAGTCCGTCTCAAAACACACACACACACACACACACACACACACACACACACACACAATTTTTTTTTAGAGACAGGATCTGACTATGTTGCCCAGGTTAATCCTGAATCCCTGGCCTCAAGTGATCCTCCAGCCTGGCAACACAGCGAGACTCCGTCTAAAAAAAAAAAAAGAGTTTTTATTTCTTATGAAATGAAATAATGCCTAGGAGTGCAATTCTGGGTCTTAGTTTAGTTGCACATATAATTTTTAAAGAAACTGCCGTATTTTTCTGGAGTGGCTATACCATTTTATATTCTGACAGGCAATGTATGAGTTTCTCTGTATCCTTGCAAGTATTTGGTATTATCACTATTTTTTATTTTGGCCATAATGATAGGTGTGTTTTGATATGTCATTGTTGTTTAACTTGCATTTCTCTAATTGTTAATGATGTTGAACATCTTTTCATGTGCTAATTTGTGATCTGTATATTCTTTTCTGTGAAATATATTGCAAGTATTCTGCCTATTTTCTAATTAGGTTTATTTTAATAAAGTTTTACTTTTAGGATAGTTTAGTCTTACAGAAAAACTGTGATGATACTTGATACTACAGAGAATTCCCATATGCCCCTCACCCAGTTTCCCCTATTAACACCTTAACTCAGTGTTATGCATCGGTCATAATGGATCAATACTGTTTATTACTAACAAAAGGCCATACTTTATTTAGTTTTCTCAGTTTTTACCTAATATCCCTTTTCTCTTCTAAGATTCCATCCAGGATACCACCTTACATTTGGTCATCATGTCTCATTAGGGGCCTCTTGGCTGTGACACTTTCTTAGGCTTTCCTTGTTTTTGATGACCTTGACAGTTTTGACAAGTACTGGCAAAGTACTTTTTAGGACATCTCTCTATTGGGATTTGTCAGTTTTTCTCATCACTAGATGGGGGCTATGGGTTTTAGGGAGGAAGACCACAGAGGCGACTTACCCTTCTCATCAATCGTATCAAGGGCATATGCTATCAACATGACTTGTACTGTTAACATTAACCTTAATCACCTGGCTGAGGTAGTGTTGGTCAGACTTCTTCACTATACTCTTTTTTGTCCATTTTTCACATTATACTCTGGAAGAAAGTCAGTATACACAGCTGTACACTTAAGGAGTGTGGAACTTATTCTTCATCTTCTTGGGAGTGGAATATCTATGTAAATTATTTGGAATTTCCCTACAAGGAAGATTGGCCTAATCTCTTATTTATTGAGTATGGACTCATGGATATTTATTTTATACTTTGGGTTATGCTCTAATGCTGCCTTATTCATTTTATTGCTCTAATTGTTCCACTTAGGCCACTGGAAGCTCTTTCCATTGATTCCATTATCCTTCTGACACACACCCGTTGTTTTGTGGTCTTTTTTTTTTTTTTCTAAGCCCTTCTAAACTTTCTGCTACTATGAGATGCTCCAGGTTCATCCTGTATTTTTCCTGTTCCAGTCCAAGAATCAGTTATTTCTCCGAGTCCTGCGTCTAATTGAAGAATGATAGTAGAAACCAAGATTTAGCTCAATTTTTTTTTTGCCTTTTCATTAGTGAGTTTTGAGAGTTCTTTGTTTTCTAGATACTAGACCTTCATCAGATACATAGTTTGCAAAAATTTTATCCCAGTCTGTAGCTTGTCTTTCCATCCTCTTAAGAGGGTCTTTCACAGAGTAAAGTTTTTAATTCTGATGATGTCCAGTTTATCATTTTTTCCTTTAAAGCATGGAGCTTTTGGTGTCAAGTCTCTAAGAACTCATTGCTTACCCCTAGTTGCTGGAAAGTTTCTCCTTTTTTTTCCTAAACATTTTACATTTTATATTTCCATTTGCTACATTTACATTTGCTCAGTCTGGCAACCCTAGCTGAGAGGAAACTTTGGCTTGTTGGAAACCTCCCAGGGCTAGAGGAGAGCCACCTTGCTGCACAGCTTAAACTGAAGCTATTACTTGCTCTCAAAACAAATTTGGCCCTCATTTAAGTAAGAGAAATCATAAATATAAATCACTCCTCAAAGCGAAATATCTAAGAGAAATTATTCACGTTGAGGGCAGGAACTTTTCAGTTGTGGCTGTAAAGTAATAAAATGCATTTTCATGACTGGTTTTTGAGCTTCTAAAAACCATTGAGTTTGGGCTGGAAGATAACATCACCCTGGATGTCTCTAATTGGTTTCTTCTAATTCTAACATTCTTCATCAGTAAGTGGTACAGCTGAAAGCTCAAGTCTTCTTGTTTCTTGATTCAAAGCATCTTGCCTCACAGCTGTAGCCTGCATATTCTTGATTAAAGTATAGATTAATTTTCTTGGAGTTCTCCAGAGAGACAGGACTAACAGTGTAGACAGACAGATGACAGGGGATTTATTAGGGAATTAGCTCATATGATTATGGAGGCTGAGAAGTCCCAGGACATGCCATCTGCAAGCTGGAGACCCTGGGATGCCAGTAACATGGCTCTGTCCAAGTGTGAAAGCCTCAGAACCAGGGAAGCCAATGGTATAATTCTATCTGAGAACATGTGAGGCTGCTGGTGCAAGTCCTGGAGTTCTAATGTCCAAGGTTAGAAGACTGTCTCAAGCTCCAGGAGAGACAGAGAGGGAGAGAAGAAATTCCCTTTTCTCTTTCTTTTCTCTCTCCTTCCTTCCTTCCTTTTCTTTTCTTTTCTTTTTTTTTTTGATGGAATCTCGCTCTGTCATCCAGGCTGGAATGCAGTGACTGATCTCAGTTCACTGCAACCTCTGCCTCCTGGGTTCAAGTGATTCTCCTCAGCTTCCTGAGCCCGGCTAATTTTTGTATTTTTAGTAGAGACCGGGTTTCATCATGTTGGTCAGGCTGGTCTCGAACTCCTGACCTGGTGATCCATCCACCTCGTCTCCCAAAGTGCTGGGATTACAGGCATGAGTCACCGCGCCTGGCCCTTTTCTCTGTCTTCTTTGTTCTGAGACCCCAGCTGATTGGATGTTGCCTTCCTACATTGATCTTCCCCCCCTCAATCCACAGACTCGCATTCCAATCTCCTCCAGAAACACCCTCATGGACACACCTAGAAGTAATGCTTCACCATTTCTATAGGTATTCCTTAATCCAGTCAAGTTGACACCTAAAATTAAGCCTCACAAGTCCACCTCTTATCAACTTGGCACCCATATGCATCTCCTTAAACAATATTTAATCTCAAAGATAATAGCAAGGTATTATTTCTGCCTACCATGACACAACTATCCTATGTACAATCAGAAATGCATTAATCCCATCCCGAGAAGAGAAGGTGAAGTTCTTGGGTGATGTTCACTCTTTTCCTGATATCCCATAACTTAAATACTATGATGTAAAATTAACAATACTTAAATATTGATGTAAAGTCAATATGTCTTATGTTGTATTATAAAGAAATAAGGAATGAAAACAGATATTGCTCAGTATATGCATATGGCTGGGTACAGTGGCTCACGCCTGTACTCCCAGCACTTTGGGAGTCTGAGGTGGGAAGATCACTTGAGCCCAGGAGGTCAAGGCTGCAGTGAGCTGTGATCATGCCACTACACTGCAGCCTGGGTGACAGGGAGCTCCTGTCTCAAAAAAAATTATGTGTGTGTGTGTGTGTGTATAAATAAATATACACGTGACTTTTTTTTGATACGGAGTGATACGGTTTGGCTGTGTACTCACCCAAATCTCATCTTCAATTCTAGTTCCCATAATCCTCATGTGTCATGAGAGGGACCCAGTGGGAGGTAATTGAATCATGGGGCAGTTACCCCCATGCTGCTGTTCTCGTGATAGTGAGTTCTCATGAGATCTGATGGTTTTGTAAGGGGCTTTTACTCCTTTTGCTTGGCACCTCTTGCTGATGACATGTGAAGAAGGACGTATTTGCTTCCCCTTCTGCCACGATGGGAAGTTTTCTGAGGCCTCCACCGCTATGCTGAACTGTGAGTCAACTAAACTGCTTTCCTTTATAAATTACCATCTCGGGTATGTCTTTACTAGCAGTGTGAGAACAGGCTAGTACACAGGGTCTCACTCTGTCGCCCAGGCTGGAGTGCAGTGGCATGGTCTTGGCTCACTACAACCTTCACCTCCCAGGTTCCAGCGATCCTCTTGCCTCAGCCTCCTGAGTAGCTGGGATTACAGGTGTGTGCCACCACACCTGGCTAATTTTTGTTCTTATTTTATTATTGTTATTTTTAAATTTTTTTTGTAGAGACAGGGTTTCACCATGTTGGCTGGGCTGGTCTCAAATTCCTGGCCTCAAGTGATCCGCTCAGCTTGGCCTCCCAAAGTGTTGGGATTACGGGCATGAGCCACCGCACCTAGCTTGTATGTGACTGTTTCTTAATGAAACAGTCTTTGTTTCTATAACATGGTTTTAGTTGGTATTTATAACTACTACTGCCCATTTGTATTCCTTATTCTGTATTCCCTTTGCCTTCAGCAAGCACCTTAGCTGGTTGTCGTGGTTCTTTACCTGGCAGGGTGACCCAAACCTTCATTCCTGAAGAGTCTGGGCCATTTGTAGTCCTTCCTAGATTGGGGTGTTGTAGTTTCCTACAGACCTTAATCTTGGAGCATGGTAATACTGAGAGATGCCCTAAGGCATCTCCCATATTCCACACTTACTCTTCCTTACTTTCACTAGGGAGTAATAGGCCAATTTCCCCTTGGTAGTCTGGATCAGTCACCCCAGCAACATAATTCCCTTCTTGCATTTTGACTCAGATACATGAGGAGCCCAAAGTAGCTGGGTGTCGGTCTGAATTTCCAGGTCAGTGGAATCGTGGCTCCTGGTGGCAGCATTCCTCCCTGCGGAACTAAGACCTTTAGGCCAGCAGAGCATAAAGTCTTGGGAATAGGCAGCAAAAATTTTGCTAGTGGGTTACTAGGGATAATGGTGAGTGGTGCCACTCCCATTTCCGCCCCTTGATTCTTGGATGTATGAATCCTGGCTATGGGAGAAACAGTTCCATATACTGGATGCCGATTCAGAGCACCTATAGGTTGTCCCAGTCCTGCCAAGTATTACCACCTAGCTGGTGCTGTTAACTGTGATTTCAAAAGGCCGTTTCACCACTCTGTCAAGCCAGCTGCTTCAGGATGGTGGGGAACATGGTATAAGACCAGTGAATTCCATGAGCATGAGCCCATTTTCACACTTTCTTGGCTGTGAAGTGAGTCAGAGCACTGCTGGGTCAGAGCACTGCTGTATGGAATACTACGACAGTGGATAAGGCATTCTGTAAATCTAGGGATGATGGTTTTGGCAGAAGCATTATGGGCAGGGAATGCAAATCCTATCCAGTGTCTATTCCAGTAAGAGCAAAACATTGCCCCTTCCCTGATGGAAGCCTTCCAGGGTAATCAGCCTGCCACCAGGTGGCTGTCTGATCACCCCAGGTAATGGTGCCATAATCAGGGGCTCAGTGCTGGTCTCTGTTGCTGTCAGATTGAGCACTCAGAGGTAGCCATAGCCAGGTCAGCCTTGGTGAGTGGGAGTCCATGTTGCTGAGCCATGCAAAACATTTATGCCTGCTACCATGGCCAGTTTCTTCATGAGCAATGACAGGGGTGGCTGGGCAATGACAGGGGTGGCAGGGGCCAGAGGCTGACTAGTATACACAGAATAGGTCATCCTTTCTACTTGGTTATTAAAGTTCTCTTCTGCTGAGGTCACCCTTTGGTGAGCATTCTCATGGGACACAAATTTATCTTCATATCTTCTGTGCCTTCAGAGAGGTCTGTTCACCACCTCACATGCCAATCTCTTCTGGAAACACCCTCAAAGACACATCACAGACACACCCAGAAGTAATGTTTTACCATTTCTCTAGGTATTCCTTAATCTAGTCAAGCTGACACCCAAAATTAACTATCACAATATGGACCCCTCTGATTAAATGTTCTAGTCAAATCAGAATCTTGTTGGATTCTGAAAATCTACGATTTAATCTGTGTTTCTGAATCTATGTTTCAGATCATGTTGGATCTGAAAATCTACATTTTAAGAACCTCCTTAGAGCTGGGCATGGTGGCTCATGCCTGTAATCCCAGCACTTTGGGAGGCCAAAGTGGGAGGATCGTTTGAGCCCAGGAGTTTGAGACCAGTCTGGGCAACAGAGTAAGACCGTGTCTCTACAAATAATAAAAAAATTCTCTGGATGTGGTGGTGCACATCTGTGGTCTCAGCTACTTGGAAGGCTGAGGTGGGAGGATCATCTGAGCCTGGGAGGTCGAAGCTGCAGTGAGTGGTGAAAGTTTGAAAATCACTGTCAGAGCCCAAAGCCCTGGTCTTGTTATTTTATAGTCAGCATCAGAGACAACTGTGAAGTTTTCTTCACTCTGGATGCCTAGGTGTCAATCTCGGATTGAGGACTTCTGCCTCTAAAAACAATGATTCCAGCTTTAGATATAAGATTCAGTTGTTTATGACCCCTACATTCTTGGTTTTGCTCTTCAGACAACTTACTGGCCATTAGCATTATCTTCTGCACTAGGAGCATGGGGTCGGCAAGCTACTACCTGAGATCAAATTAAACCCCTGCCTGCGCTTTACTGGGACAGAGCCACATGCATCAGTTTACATCTCCTCTCTGGTTGCTTTAGTGCTGCAACAGGTGAAGTGATTAGTTGTGACAGAACCTTATGGCCTACAAAACCTAAAGAATTTATCTGGCCCTTTACAGAAAAAAAGTTTGCTGCCTCTTGCACTAGAACATTGAAAGGGAAAAAGTAGAGATTGTTTTACATTTTACCTGTTAAGGCTTGTCTGGTAAAAGGCTGATACACAACCACAGACAATAGCCAGTAACATTAAGTGTGTTTTTATTATTTATTATTATTTTTAAGACAGAGTCTTGCTCTGTCGCCCAGGCTGGAGTGCAGTAGCGTGATCTCGGCTCACTGCAAGCTCAGCCTCCCAGGTCCATACCATTCTCCTGCGCCTCAGCCTCTCAAGTAGCTGAGACTACAGGAGCCCACCACCACGCCTAGCTAATTTTTTGTATATTTATTAGAAACAGGGTTTCACTGTGTTAGCCAGGATGGTTTCGATCTCCTGACCTCGTGATCGATCCACCCACCTCCACCTCCCAAAGTTTTTACAGGAGTGAGCCACCAAGCCTGGCCGTGGGTTTTTATTTTTAAGGGGCACAGTAAGATATTCTATTTGCCTGAAACTACCTATGTACACAGATTTTTGGGGAACCTAAAATTTATACTATGTGGATCCCAAATACTTGCATCCAGATCATGTGTGGTAACTATTTAAAATGCAGATTCCTGCTGGGCACAGTGGCTCACGCCTGTAATCCCAGCACTTTAGGAGGCCACAGTGTGAGGATCACTTGAGCGCAGAGTTCAAGACCAGACTGGGCAATGTAGTGAGACCCTGTCTCTTAAGAAAAATTTTAAGATTAACCAGGTACGGCCGGGTGTGGTGGATCAGGCCTGTAATCCCAGCACTTTGGGAGGCTGAGGTGGGTGGATCATGAGGTCAGGAGTTCGAGACCAGCCTGGCCAACACAGTGAAGCCCCATCTCTACTAAAAATACAAAAATTAGCCAGGCGTGGTGGTGGACACCTGTAGTCCCAACTATTTGGAGGTTGGTAGGAGAATCGCTTGAACCCAGGAGGCAGAGGTTGCAGTGAGCCAAGATCGTACCAACTGCACTCCAGCCTGGGCGACAGAGCGAGACTCCATCTCAAAAAATAAAAAAAAATTAACCAGGTATGGTGGCACATGCCTGTAGTCCTAGCTACTTAGAGGGCTAAGGTGGGAGGATCACTTGAACCCAGGATCGCTTTGAGCCTAGGAATTCAGTCTATGATTGTACCACTGCATTCCAGCCTGGGCAACAGAACAAGATCCTACCTCAAAAAAAAAAAAAAAAAATTCTGATTTTTGGATTCTACCACGAATGAGAACTTCTGTTACGTCAGGATATGTGATTACTCCCTTTTTTGTAACTACTAATTTATCTAGTACCTGCCTCTGTTATAGCACTGAAGATACAGTTATTTAATGGTTTGTCTCTACTATTAAGACTGAACTCCTTCAGGGGTAGGTATTGTGTTGTTACTTTTGTATTCCAAGCTCCAGGGCAGTTCTCAAAGGGTGGTCTATGGATGCTGGGAGTCTTAGAGACTCTTGCAGGTGTAACAAGTTTGAAACAATTTTTTTTTTTTTGAGGCGGAGTTTTGCTCCTGTTGCCCAGGCTGGAGTGCAATGGTGCGATCTTGGCTCACTGCAACCTCTGCCTCCTGGGTTCAAGCGATTCTCCTGCCTCAGCTCCCTAGTAGCTGGGATTACAGGCATGCGCGACCATGCCCGGCTAATTTTGTATTTTTAGTAGAGACGGGGTTTCTCCATGTTATTCAGGCTGGTTTCGAACTCCCGACCGCAGGTGATCCATGCCTTCCAAAGTGCTGGGATTACAGGCGTGAGCGACCGCGCATGGCCAAAAGTATTTTTTTTTTTTTTTTTTTTTTGAGACAGAGTCTCGTTCTGTTACCAGGCTGGAGTGCAGTGGCGATCTTGGCTCACTGCAATCTCCAACTCCCAGGTTCAAGTGATTCTCCTGCCTCAGCCTCCTAAGTAACTGGGATTACAGATGCGTGCCACCATGCCTGGCTAATTTTTATATTTTTAGTAGAGACAGGGTTTCACCATGTTGGCCAGGATGGTCTCGATCTCCTGACCTCATGATCCACCCGCCTCGGTCTACCAAAGTGGAAAGTATGTTTTTTTTAGATGGAGTCTTGCTCTGTTGCCCAGGCTGGAGTGGCACAATTTTGGCTCACTGCAACCTCTGCCTCCAAGCAACTCTCCTGCCACAGCCTCCCGAGTTGCTGGGATTATAGGTGCCCCCCAC
This sequence comes from Colobus angolensis palliatus, assembly GCF_000951035.1. Classification (NCBI taxonomy): domain Eukaryota; kingdom Metazoa; phylum Chordata; class Mammalia; order Primates; family Cercopithecidae; genus Colobus; species Colobus angolensis. Next base: position 4,661,142 of record NW_012118710.1, on the reverse strand, counting down.
CATGCTCAGCTGATTTTTGTATTTTTAGTAGAGATGGGGTTTCACCATGTTGGCCAGGGTGGTCTCAAACTCCTATCCTCAAGTATCTGCCTGCCTCGGCCTTCCAGAGTGCTGGGATTACAAGTGTGAGCCACTGCACGTGGCCTGAAACTATTTTCATAGTGATACTAAGATATGATTTGCCCTTTTTTGCTGGGTTGACATTTGTACTATTGATGCAAAAGCAATGCTAAGAGTGTGGACATTGTAGCATAAATTAACGAAGTAGAAATAAATTTCACTGTCAGTCATTGTATTCTTGACTGCCATGCATTAATAATAATAGTGCCAGTTTCGCTTAAGAATACCCTTCATTGCCGGGCGCGGTGGCTCAAGCCTATAATCCCAGCACTTTGGGAGGCCGAGACGGGCGGATCAGATCACGAGGTCAGGAGATCAAGACCATCCTGGCTAATACGGTGAAACCCCGTCTCTACTAAAAAATACAAAAACCTAGCCGGGCGAGTTGGTGGGCGCCTGTAGTCCCAGCTACTCGGGAGGCTGAGCCAGGAGAATGGCGTAAACCTGGGAGGCGGAGCTTGCAGTGAGCTGAGATCCG
>NW_012118710.1:4658270-4660494 GCF_000951035.1 Colobus angolensis palliatus | reverse complement strand
CCTGGGAGGCGGAGCTTGCAGTGAGCTGAGATCCGACCACTGCACTCCAGCCTGGGCGACAGAGCGAGGCTCCATCTCAAAAAAAAAAAAAAAAAGAATACCCTTCATGAATCAGTAAAAATGATTCCTTTGTAAACTCTTAACTCATTAGTTCACACCTTTTTCACATTCTATATGACAAAATTATGAATAAAACCTGTTGTTTTTGAGACGGGGTCTGGCTCTGTTGCCCAGCCTGGAGTGCAGTGACGTGATTATGGCTCACTGCAACCTCCCCCTCCTGGGCTCAAGCCATTCTCCCATGTCAGCCTTGTGAGTAGTTGGGACTGCAGGTCTGTGCCACCATGCTCAGCTAATTTTTTTTTTTTTTTTTTTTAAGAGATGGGTTTCATCATGTTGCTCAGGATGGTCTCAAACTTCTGGACTCGTGCAATCTGCCAGCCTCAGCCTCCCAAAGTGCTTGATTACAGGCATGAGCCACTGTGGCCCATACAACCATTTTGTTGCATACCCAAAGTAAGATGGTGGTGTCCCGAAGAAAAAGAACTTGAGTGACTATTTCAATTGGAAGCTGAACTAGATGCTCTTTTTTCATGCAACATCATTTTTATTTGAAAATACAAGGGACAAACTATGGCTATTTGTGTGTAAGTATTTAGCAGAACTTTACTTGAAAACAAAGGAGACTTGCCACTTCAAGGAAGACAATTTATCACTTGTTGCCAATGATAAAATCTGACCTGTCAAGAAAAAAGCAGAATATTGGAAAACTTGTACCTGCTACTCTGAGCTTGACAGCTTCCCAATATTAAAGACTTTTCTGATGAGATCAGTAATTTTTTTTAAAAAATGTATAATAAAATATATTAACATTTGGAAGATCTGCATAGCTCAGTGAACTGATATTTTCCCAAATGACCAATACATGATGGCTTAAGTCACACATGGGTAAAAGATCCATTCAAAGTCCAGGATAGGCTGTTCTGCCTATGGAGTGGCCATTCTTTTACTCCTTTACTTTCTTAATAAACTTACTTTCACTTTACTCAAAATAACAAAAATAAAGTGCAAGACAGATCAAAGGATTTTAATAGTATCAGAATATGAAGAGTTTACTGATATATTTTCAAACTACACATTGCAATCCACTTTTTTTTTTTTGAGACAGCCCTCCAAATTTGAGAACAGCTGGTATAGAGGCTACAACAGGATTTGAAGATAGAGAACCTAAATTAAAGTTCCAGTTTTGTCACTTACCTGACTGATTTTTTTTTTTTTTGAGACGGAGTCTCGCTCTGTCGCCCAGGCTGGAGTGCAGTGGCCGGATCTCAGCTCACTGCAAGCTCCGCCTCCCGGGTTCTCACCATTCTCCTGCCTCAGCCTCCCCAGTAGCTGAGACTACAGGCGCCCGCCACCACGCCCGGCTAATTTTTTTTTTGTATTTTTAGTAGAGACGGGATTTCACCATGTTAGCCAGGATGGTCTCGATCTCCTGACCTTGTGATCCGCCCGTCTCGGCCTCCCAAAGTGCTCGGATTACAGGCTTACCTGACTGATTTTAGGCAAGTTACTTAGGTGCAGGCTCTGAAGTCACACTGTGCGGGTTCGTGATTTTAGCTCCACCCCTTGCTAAATCGTACTGCCTGGGCCTCCCAAAGTGCTGAGATTACAGGCGTAAGCCACCGTACCCGGGCTTGCAGATGCTATTCTAAGTGTAATAAATTTGAAGGGAAGGTGTTGGGGATATTTGTGTATGTCTGTTAATTTGTAAAGAGAAAAAATGTGTTATAAAAATTTGTTTTCTTTTTCTGTTTCTTAAGAAAGAACAAAGCTGAAATAGGCCGGGCAAGGTGGCTCATGCCTGTAATCTCAGCACTTTGGGAGGCCGAGGCGGGTGGATCACGAGGTCAAGAGATCGAGACCATCCTGGTCAACAGGGTGAAACCCCATCGCTACCAAAAATACAAAAATTAGCCAGGCGTGGTGGTGCATGCCTATAATCCCAGCTACTAGGGAGGCTGAGGCAGGAGAATCGCTTGAACCCGGGAGGCGGAGGTTGCGGCAAGCCGAGAGTGAGCCGAGATTGCGCCACTGCACTCCATCCGGGCGACATAGTAAGACTCCGTCTCAAAAAAAAAAAAAAACACAGAAAAAAAAATTTCCCGAAATCGTTGCCCTATAATCTAGTTAGAAAATAGGAATTTTTTTTTTTTAAATACCAAAA
>NW_012118710.1:4657425-4658220 GCF_000951035.1 Colobus angolensis palliatus | reverse complement strand
ATATATATATATATATATATATATATTTTACTGTTTGTTTAGAGACTACTGTCGCCACTGCACTCCATCCGGGCGACATAGTAAGACTCAAAAAAAAAAAAAAAAAAAAACACAGAAAAAAAAATTTCCCGAAATCGTTGCCCTATAATCTAGTTAGAAAATAGGAAAGTTACCCAGGCTGGAGTGCAATGGCGCCATCTGGGCTCATGCAGCCTGCACCAGTGGGCTCCGGCGATCCTCCAGCCTCAGCCTCCTGAGTAGCTCTGACCCAGGCGCCGACACCACATCTTTTAGGGATACCTTTTTGGTAACCTCTAAATCATAATAAATGCACGGAGGAGGGGCCAAAGCCTTTTTTCCTGGCAAACGCCAGTGACACCCGTTCTCAGCACCCAGAAATAGAGGCAAGGAGAGGGGCAGCTGCGCCCTCCGCCCTACTCCGCTGATCCCGGGGCCGCGCTGTCCCTGTGTCCGGTGGACCCCTACACGACCCTGACGCACTAGTAGGGTCTGCAGCGTATCACGAGGATCAGGCCAACTTTCCCGCCCCATACGTGAGGGGCCGCCTGGAAGCCTCTTCCACCACGGACACTCGAAACTCTTCCTGGCAGTTAGACCTCAGCCGCCCGCGGCCCGCCGCCCGCCGCTACACCTCCCTGCCCGCAGGAGAAGCCGCGTCTCGCGCGAATCCTTCCACCTCTCGCGACACTTGCCACCCGTGCCCTGCGGCCCTGCGCGCCCCACCCGCGGTCGCGCGCTGCGCTCCCCGTCGCTTCACCTTTTCGCCCGGCATCC
>NW_012118710.1:4654300-4657293 GCF_000951035.1 Colobus angolensis palliatus | reverse complement strand
CCCTGCTCCGCCGCGCCCCGCCCGGACTGGGGTAAAGGCCGCGGCCGGGCCATGCCGTGTCCCCCTCAGGGAGGGCAGGAGAGCCTGAGGAGTGGCGGGGCAGCCAGGTGAGTCCGCGTCGGGCGGCTGGACCGAGGGAGGCCTGGCTGGGTGCCGGTGGGCGGTGCAGCGCTGCGGGGCCGGGATGCGGAAGCCCCTAGCCTGGGGGAACCCTGAGCACCCTGTGAACCCTGTTTACCCTGTGGTCTGCACTGGCTGTCCTGCTGCTGTCGCGGGACTGCGGGCGGACGACCTGAGCCCGAGCTCCGAGGGCCCGGAGCGGGGCGCCAGGGCCTAGGGTCGCGGGGTCTAGGGGCGCGCCAAGGTGGCTGAGAAAAGTCTGTGCGGGGAAAAGGACAATGGAGCCGAAAGCCGGCGTCTGCCGTCCCACCGGGCCCGCGTGAGATGCCCTCCTGCCCCCTGCCCTACGGGGCAACTTAGAAGTGTCCTTCTGGTGCCTGCAGCGCTGATCATTGCCGAATGGAAGGAGTGTTGGAGAGGTAGAAACAGCTGGTCAGAGCAGCCTCTGCGGGAGGAGGCTTTTGAGGTCGCTGGTTACCTTTCATCTGAGAGTCTAGCTGTGCGAGTGGGCGTGCGCGTGCGCACGGTGGCCCCGGGCGAGGTTTCTTTTCCGAATTTGTGCCACCGCCCATTAATCCACTTCCAGGATCCATCAAAAATGGTTGGTTCCTTAGCGAGTAGTTTTATTTTTTTGTATTTTAAGATTCCATTAGTTGTGTAATGGTAGGCGCCTGGAGCCCAAAACCTTGGAGTTACTAGGACAGGGCATGACCCAGCTGACTTGGAGTAAATTTTCTGCCTTTAACTACATTTAGATTGGAAATTGGGGTAAAATGTTTCTGTTGCAATCAAGTTTCGAGCATGTGGTCCTGTAATTCTGGGTTTGTTTTATAACTCGTGGACTGAGTAAAATTACCCAGTTTTCCGAGAGAATTGGGAACTCCGCGCAATGGTTGATCTAAGAGAAGCATTTTATTTAAAGCTTCCACCCATCCAGCTGCTAATTTATGTTATTTTTCTTTTAAATTATGTAGATGTTGTTGTTGCAGAAATGGCTCTGTAAAATGATTAGTTTTGTGCTTGTGTATGTGTGCGAACAGTTACACAGTTAAAATCATTTTCCTGATAGTTTTCTTTTGTCTTTAGAGAGCGAAATGTCATCAGTGCAGTCACAACAGGAGCAGTTGTCCCAGTCAGATCCATCCCCATCACCAAACTCATGTAGTTCCTTTGAGCTAATAGACATGGATGCTGGCAGCTTGTATGAACCAGTTTCTCCCCATTGGTTTTATTGTAAGATAATAGATTCTAAGGAGACATGGATTCCTTTCAACTCTGAGGATTCACAGCAGCTGGAGGAGGCATATAGCTCTGGTAGGTGAAAATTATGACTTGGAATAGACAAAGACTTTCCCCTCTTCAAACTATAGTATAATGGTTCTTATAGTGAGTGCTATGAAAACCAAATTTTAGATTTTTCCAGTTAAATAATTTCTTACAGCATTTTATATAGAACTTCTACACTAATACCTAGCCGATCAATAATATTCTAGAATTTGGTCTGTATTTTGAAAACAGTATCTATTATTATTTCTGCATAGTTACCCAATAATTTTTTTTTTCCATAGAGTTGGGGACCTAATTATATTGTCTAGGCTGGTCTTGAACTCCTAGGTTCAAGCAGTCTTTCTGCCTGGCCTCCCAAAGTGCTGGGATTACCAGGCGTGTTACACCCTGTGCCCAGCCCCCCAGTAATATCTTTAATGTTCTAGCTTATGTTTTGTTTTATAAAGAATGTATAAGGCTGGGTGCAGTGGCTCATACCTGTAATCCCAGCACTTTGCAAGGCCAAGACGGGCAGATCACTTGAGGTCAGGAGTTCGAGATTAGCATGGCCAGCATGGTGAAACCCCTTCTCTACTAAAAATACAAAAATTAGCCAGATGGGTGCTCTGTGCCTGTAGTCTCAGCTACCTGGGAGGCTGAGGCAGGAGAATTGCTCAAACCTGGGAGGCGGAGGTTGCAGTGAGCCAAGATTGTGCTACTGGACTCCAGCCTGGGTGACAGAGTGAGACTTGTCTCAAAAAAAGAGAAAAAAGTATTAATAGAGTGGGGTGTCACAGTGCAGAAGAATGAACTCTCTAACTTGTCACTTGACTTTTCTTCTTTTGTAAAACAAGAATGATTCTATTTATACTGAATCATCATGATGGTTATTAATTTACCTTATGGTTCCCAAGCAAATTCAGAAAAATCACATTATATACTTTTTTTTTTAAGGGGCACTGCTGTCTTTCCTCAGAAAAAGAACAAAACTGTTTGGGTAATATTTTTTTCATGTTTCATTAAAATCAGGAATGGTTTTGACGGTTTGTAAAGTAGGTAGTGAAAAAGATATGAATTAAATTCCATTTTGTTGGTGTTTAGCCAAGTAGGAACTGTTCATTCATGTGTTTCATAACATTAGAGTATAACTCAGAATTGTATGTTGGGAGATTTATTTTGAAATATGTACTTCTTTTCCCCTTTTCAATCCTTGAAAGGAAAAGATTGTAATGGGAGAGTTGTTGCTACTGATGGGGGCAGATATGATGTTCATTTGGGGGAAAGGATGCGATATGCTGTATACTGGGATGAACTAGCATCGGAAGTGAGACGATGTACATGGTTTTACAAGGGAGACAAAGACAATAAGTATGTTCCCTACTCGGAGAGCTTCAGCCAAGTTTTAGAGGTATTCTTTTGATTCTTTTTTTTTTACTTATTCTTTCCTTCTCTTATTTAATAATCTTTCTTTTGTAATTTATTTTGTGAAATTTCCAGAAAGTTTGGTTCTGTCTGTATCACATTATAAAATATGATAAAACATTTCTATTTGCAAGCCAGTTTCAGGATGAAGTAGTCTTATTTTCAGATTTTTTTTTTTTTTTTTT
>NW_012118710.1:4648272-4650925 GCF_000951035.1 Colobus angolensis palliatus | reverse complement strand
AGGCGCCCGCCACCTCGCCCGGCTAGTTTTTTGTATTTTTAGTAGAGACGGGGTTTCACCATGTTAGCCAGGATGGTCTCGATCTCCTGACCTCGTGATTCGCCCGTCTCGGCCTCCCAAAGTGCTGGGATTACAGGCTTGAGCCACCGCGCCCGGCCACCTTTGTCACATTTTATATTGAATTCACAACTATGAAACTTAAAAACTTGTAGCCACTACTGTTATTTACCCAACTCAGCTTATATAAAATAATTTTCTTAGGGAAAATTATGCCACTGTAGAACAAGAAAATCACTGACTTATTATGTGAGCATGTCTTCCATGTAGAAGGGCACTATTGACAGATCCGTTAGCCTAATATATTTTCAGGGTTCTCATTTTAAGCTGTACAAGTTGTATATCAAAACTCCAGTTCAGATTTGACTGCGTGGTTTGAAAGATATACCATTCTACACTTAAAACTGCATTGTATAGAGATGATTGTGTTGTAGAATATTTTTATTTCTCTGATCTGTTCTGTTTAAGCTTATGGTGCATTACCAGCCAGTTGCAGGGTCTGATGATTGGGGTTCAGCACCCACAGAGCAGGGTCGACCAAGAACTGTGAAGAGAGGAGTTGAGAACATCTCTGTTGACATTCATTGTGGTAATGTTAACCATTTATTTTTTCTTACCTTATGATGTATTTGTTTGCTCCTTAAATTTTGACCTTTTTCTGTGGATTTAGATTACCTCAAGGCTTAAAAATCATCTTTAATCATATGGGTTTATTCCAAGTTGAGATTAACATCACTTTGTCTAAGAATCTTAATAGATGTAAAAATATCTTTTAAAACTGCTTAGCACATATGGTAGGATGGGTAAAATTTGGCAATACTATTCATGATGTATGTAGCCTGCTCTCTAATGATTCAGAAAAATAAATGTGTGTGTGTGTGTGTACACACACAGAGAATCATAAAGCAAATGTAATTGTTAAAAAGTTGAATCTCTGTAAAAAGTATGTGGGAGTGTCTGTACTATGCTTTCTAGTTTTCTGTACATTTCTAGTTACCTATACATTTCTAGTTACTTAAAAATAAAAAGTTTTAAAAACCTGGCTGGGCGTGGTAGCTCACACCTGTAATCCCAGCACTTGGGGAGGCCAAGGCAGAAGGATCACTTGAGCCCAGGAGTTCGAGACCAGCCTGGGCAATATGGTGAAACCCCATCTCTACAAAAAATACAAAAATTAACTGGGCATGGTAGCACAGGTCTGTAGTCTCAGCTACTTTGGAGGCTGAGGCAGGAGGATCACTCGAGCCCAGAAGGTTGAGGCTGGAATGAGTGTTTATCATGCCACTGCACTCCAGCCTAGGTGACAGAGTGAGACTCTGTCTCAAAAAAAAAAAAAAAAGTTTTTAAAACCTGGAAAAAGGCCAGGTATGTTGGCTCACAGCTGTAATCCCAGCACTTTGGAAGGCCGAGGCAGGCGGGTCAGGAGATCGAGATCATCCTGGCTAAACCCTGTCTCTACTAAAAATACAAAAAATTAGCCGGGCGTGGTGGCGTACGCCTGTAGTCCCAGCTACTCGGGAGGCTGAGGCAGGAGAATCACTTAAACCCAGGAGGCGGAGGTTGCAGTGAGCCGAGATCACATCACTGCACTCCAGCCTGGGTGACAAAGCGAGACACGGTCTCAAACAAACAAAAAAAAAACCTGGGGAAAAAAAAAGAGTTTTTTTTTTAGCATGAGCCACCACACCCAGCCAAGTTTTCTTTTTCAGAGATCAGAAAAAAAGAAAAAAATCCTGAAAAAAATTTTGCAGATTTATTTCAAGATAAATTAGAAACCAAGTAAAATTAGTGTATTTTTGCTACGTACTTAAATAAAGGACTATTTTATATCTTTTAAATTATCTGTTCATCTTTTAACTTGCTCATATTTATAACCTTTTAATGATGAATGGTATTAGAGTACATGACTAATTATACAGAATAATTTTCTTTTTAATTTCATTTATAGGAGAACCTTTACAAATAGATCACTTGGTTTTTGTAGTCCATGGGATTGGACCAGCTTGTGATCTCCGCTTTCGAAGCATTGTACAGTGTGGTAGGTTTGCAAAGCATGTGAGAGAATATTAATCAGTGCTCTGTGAGCTGAGATAAAGCCTTGTCTTTGGTCTGTTGTCTTAGCTGCATAAGAAGATTTGGAGAGTTAAAGACAGGTGGCGAGGTAGTAAAGCTTCTCAGACCTGAAGTGCTAGGAAATTCCTGGGGCTAATAGTTTATACTCTTAACTATTGTAATAATCTTGAATGAACAAGCAGTTAATCCCTATAAAATTGTTTTATGATGTGATGGTCCTATTTTTAACCATTTCAAATTTACAGGGAACCATAAAGATGATAGAGTTTAATGAATAACAGAAGCATCAATCATTTTTGTAATTCATACTGTGATAAACCTTTGATATTGTAATTGGAGGATTTAAGTCATTAGTATAACTAGATTTTGAAAGGTGTCCTCTAGGCTGGGCGAAGTGGCTCACACCTGTAATCCCAGCAGTTTGGGAGGCCGAGGCGGGTCGATCACGAGGTCAGGAGTTCAAGACCAGCCTGGCCAAGATGGCGAAACCCCGTCTCTACTAAAAATACAAAAATTAGCCAGG
>NW_012118710.1:4638208-4642602 GCF_000951035.1 Colobus angolensis palliatus | reverse complement strand
TTTTTTTTTTTTTTTTTGAGATGGAGTTTCACTCTTGTTGTCCAGGCTGGAGTGCAGTGTCGTGATCTCAGCTCACTGCAACCTCTGCCTCCCGGGTTCAAGCAATTCCCAGCCTCAGACTCCCGAGTAGCTGGGATTACAGGCATGCGCCACCATGCCCAGCCAATTTTCTATTTATGGTAGAGACGAGGTTTCTCCACGTTGGTCAGGCTGGTCTCGAACTCCTGACCTCAGGTGATCTGCCCATCTCGGCCTCCCAAAGTGCTGGGATTACAGGCGTAAGCCACCGTGCCTAGCCTGATCCAGCTGATTTTTCTATTTTTTGTGGAGTTGGGCTTTTAACATGTTGGCCAAGCTGGTTTTGAACTCCTGGGCTCAAGCAATCTGTCTGCCTTGGCCTCCTAAAGTGCTGGGATTACAGGTGTGAGCCACAGTGCCTGGCCTGAACAGTATATTTTATTTTTTATTTTATTTTATTTTAGAGATGGAGTGTCGCTTTATCACCGAGGTTGGAGTGCAGTGGCATGATCTCAGCTCACTGCAACCTCTGCCTCCTGGGTTCTAGCAGTTCTCCTGCCTCAGCCTCCCAAGTAGCTGGAATTACAGGCATGTGCCACAACGCCCAGCTAATTTTTGTATTTCTTAGTAGAGACAGGGTTTCACTATATTGGCCAGGCCAGTCTCAAACTTCTGACCTTGTGATCTACCTGCCTCAGCCTTCCAAAGTGCTGGGGATTACAGGTGTGAGCTACTGCGCCAGCCTGAACAGTATTTTTTTTTTTTGAGACGGAGTCTTGCACTGTTGCCTGGGCTGGAGTGCAGTGGTGCGATTTCAGCTCACTTCATCTTCTGCCTCCTGGGTTCATGTGATTCTCCAACCTCGGCCTCCCAAGTAGCTGGGATTACAGGTGCACATCACCACACCCGGCTAATTTTTTGTATTTTTAGTAGAGACGGGGTTTCACTCTGTTGGACAGACTGGTCTGAAACTTTGGATCTTGTGATCTGCCCACCTCAGCCTCCCGAAGTGCTGGGATTACAGGTGTGAGCCACCACACCCAGCCCTGAACAGTGTATTTTAAAGGACTTAAAAAATGTATAACCATAACACTATTATCACACTTAAAAATTTGTTAATGTCATCAAATACCTAGTCAGTGTTCAAATTTCCAGTTGTCTATTATTTTTATATACATATTTTTATATACATTAATTATATATACACATTAATTTTTATATACATATTTATATAATTACAAGCACATTTTAAACTGGGTTCCAAATAAAGTCCATACATTGCAATTAGTTGATATGTCTTTTATTATAAGTCTCTCTTGGGCTGGGCGTAGTGGCTCATGCCTGTAATCCCAGCACTTTGGGAGGCCAAAGCAGGTGGATCATCTGAGGTCAGGAGTTTGAGACCAGCCTGGCCAACATGACAAAACCCTGTCACTACTAAAAATACAAAAATTAGCTGGGCATGGCGGCACATGCCTGCAATTGCTATGAGTTCAAGACTAGCTTGGTCAACATGGTGAAACCCTGTCTCTAGTAAAAATACCAAGAAATTAGCCGGGCCTGGTGGCAGTCGCCTATAATCCCAGCTACTTGGGAGACTGAGGCAGGAGAATGGCGTGAACCCGGGAGGCGGAGTTTGCAGTGAACTGAGATCCGGCCACTGCACTCCAGCCCGGGCGACAGAGCGAGACTCCACCTCAAAACAAAACAAAACAAAACAAAAACAAAAACTAGAATTGTATTGTGGAAGGTTGAGACTGATGTGATACGAATTTCAAACAACAGTGTTTTTTTTTTCTTTAAAGTATTGGGTGGTGCTATTTATAAGAACCAGAAAGTTAGGATAGGAATTCAACTGCAAGACTGTTGTTGTATTGTCATGTGATTAAAAAAAAAAAATTGTAACAGTTCCCGTGATGCTGACATTTTGAAGTTAGCCTTCTTTTTTTTTCATTTTCCTTTTTTTTTTGTTTTTAAATATACTATTTTTTTTCCTGAGACAGAGTTTTGCGCTCTTGCCCAGGCTGGAGTGTAGTGGCGTAATCTCAGCTCACTGCAACCTCTGCCTCCCGGGTTCAAGTGATTATCCTGCCTCAGCATCCTGAGTAGCTGGGATTACAGGCGCACACCACCATGCCTGGCTAATTTTTGTATTTTTAGTAGATGGGGTTTCACCATGTTGGCCAGGCTGGTCTCAAACTCCCGGCCTCATACGATCCACCCGCCTTGGCCCCGCAAAGTGCTGGGATTACAGGCATGAGCCACTGCTCTTGGCCTGAAGTTAGCCTTCTTTTGATGAAATATTTTGTACGGTAAAAGCAAGTTGTCAGGCCAGGCACGGTGGCTCACACCTGTAATCCCAGCACTTTGGGAGGCCAAGGCAGGCAGATCACCTAAGGTCAGGAGTTCAAGACCAGCCTGGCCAACAGGGCAAAACCCATCTCTACTAAAAATACAAAAATTAGCTGGGTGTGGTGGTATGTGCCTGTAATCCCAGATCCTCGAGAGGCTGAGGCAGGAGAATTGCTCAAACCGGGTAGGTGGAGGCTACAGTGAGGTGAGAGCTCGCCATTGCACTCCAGCTTGGATTATAGAGCAGTATTCCATCTCAAAAAAAAAAAAAGTTATTAAAGAAACATCTTTTCCTATATGCATTCGTAATTTTTCCTGAATACCACTTTATTTTTGATGGAGGTCAGTATGTGTTCTGTGCAAATGTAGTTAGAGTATAATTACATGATTTGTTGCATCCAGATTTTGCAGATTTGTTACTTCATTGTTGATGCATAAGTTAATTTTCTTTTTCCAGTTAATGATTTTCGCAGTGTTTCCTTGAACTTGCTACAGACGCATTTTAAGAAAGCCCAAGAAAATCACCAGATTGGGAGGGTAGAATTTCTTCCAGTCAATTGGCACAGTCCTTTGCATTCTACTGGTGTGGATGTGTGAGTAATACTTAATACCTTTGAGTTGTTAGCTGTGATAATAATATATTTTCTGATCATTGCTATGCTTGGGGATATTTTTATGCTATAGCTGACTGATATTTAAAATTTCTTAGAGATATGCTATTAAATGCTGATCAGTCCCTTGGTTTAATTAACCCTGGTTAGGAGTAGAGAGCTGTGTGTATCTTCAGTATGTTTTACTGGCTCACTAGTATTTACTATTATAGCTTCATTGTATCTTTAGCATTAAAGCCAAATGTTGCTATCTTCCCATAATGTATAACCATTTCCATTGTCAGATGTCAAAAGCCAGCCATACTCCAAGATGTACAAAGTATTTTGTTGTTCCTTTTGTTATTATATTTAAATAATATTTGTCCAAATTTAGAAAAAAGGGAGGATTTCTCAAACATTAAACTATTAGCATTTATAACTTAGGGAATAATTGGTACAGTGACTTTTAAGTGATGGCTTTCTTAAGGTACAAGCCCATTAGTTTTGTTTGTAAATTTTATGGTAATGACAGAGAAGGTTGCTTAAATTGAGGATATCTAGCTATGGGGCTCTCCAGCAAGTAGTGTGTTTCTAATACAGTTCTAGAATAGAGCCAGGAGATGCAGGAAGTAGTCAGCATTGTTTCATAAGCTGACCATGCGGGTCTCAGAAATGGCTTTTCTGATTCTGTGTCTCAGTTCTCAGTACACTATGATTTGGGTATATTCATTTGCCAAACACTTCGTTGTGGTGGGGTTCGGATTCTTTAATATTTGAGCAAATGCTAACAGGTTACTAAGGGCGTAGCCCTTATAAATTGCAGAAGTAGTTGTATGCTTGAATCTTTCTGGGAATTTTAAGAAACCTTTAACTGGATATTAGATTTTGTCAATGTGGTCTTCCTCTGCCAGATACGAATTCTGTTTGCTTTTGGCACCTGGCACTCACACCTTTTTCTGCTTTTAGAAATTGTGCATTGAGAGAGGGAGCTCTTTATCGTTTGACATGTAATCAAGAAACTTTACTGCTGAGAATTCCAGGAAAAGCCTTTTATATTTTTTGTTTTGTCTTTTTAGAAAACTTTTTTTATTAGAGATCATTTTGTTCACAGAAATCGTATATATGATGAATCCTTGTGTACTGATTACCCAGCCCCAACAAGCCTCAACACATGGCTGGTTCTGCCTCATCCGTATCTTCATACCCTATCTACTGCCCCTTCATTGCCATATGGTTTTTATCTTAGACATCCTGTAATTTTATCTGTAAATGTTTCAGTTTGTATCTTTTTTTTTGGAGTGCAGTGGTGTGATCGCAGCTCACTGCAGCCTAGACCTCCTCGGGCTCAGGTGATCCTCACACCCCAGCCTCCCAAGTACTGCTGGGACTACAGGCATGTGGCACCACTCGCAGCTGATTTTTTTTTTTTTTTTT
>NW_012118710.1:4629366-4634497 GCF_000951035.1 Colobus angolensis palliatus | reverse complement strand
GCCTCCCAAAGTGCTGGGATTACAGGCGTGAGCCACCATGCCCAGCCTAGACTGTTTTATTTCTTAAGCACCATTTTCCTAATTTCTTAAGCACTGAGCTCCCTTAAAATTCAGCAAATGTTTGTTAATGATGATGAATATTTTACTTATTTCTTTAAAAACATATTTTCAATTGAAGTTGCAAAACCTTGGAACCTCTTAATTTATATCTTGCATAAATGACAATTTGTTAAAGTTAAGATACATTGCTGTGGAAATCTGTGTATTTCTTTACTGCAAACTAGTATAACGGCAACTAAATGAATTTTGAGAATATGAGCTTTATAATTTAATTTTTAGGATTCGCTAAATATTGTAATGGATCAAGGAGATACACCTACACTAGAGGAAGATTTGAAGAAACTTCAGCTCTCTGAATTCTTTGATATCTTTGAGAAGGAGAAAGTAGATAAGGAAGCTCTGGTAAAAATAATCTTTTAAAACTTTATGCCAAGCCATTTTCAGTATTTTTATTATTTATCATGTTTACTAAGTGCATAGCCTTTAGACACTTTTTAGTCATAAATACTTTATCATTAATGTTCCTTAGCATTATTTATTTGCTTTTTATCATATCAGGTGACCTTTGCCTTGTTCGAAGTTCAAAGTTCAGATGGCCATATTGATATTCATAGAGCAGTGGAGCAGACTAACCAGTACGACTCATAGAAAACATGAGTGCAAGAACAAACAAATAAATAACCATTAGCTATTCTAACTCTAATTTTCTGTTGTACTTTCAAGAGCTCTACTGTTATTTGCTTGTTTATTTTTTATTTATTTATTTTTTGAGTTGGAGTCTCACTCTTGCCCAGGCTGGAGTTCAATGGTGTGATCTTCAGCTCACTGCAACCTCTGTCTTCTGGGTTCAAGCAGTTCTTCTGCCTCAGCCTCCTGAGTAGCTGGGATTACAGGTGCCCGCCACCATGTCTGGCTAATTTTTGTATTTTTAGTAGAGACGGGGTTTCACTATGTTGGCCAAGCTGGTCTCTTGGCCAGGCTGGTCTGGAATTGCTGACCCCATGATCCACCCACCTTTGCCTCCCAAAGTGCTGGAATTATATGTGTGAGCCATGGTGCCCAGCCAGCTTGTTTATTTGTTTTTTGTTTTTTCCACTTTTGTCTGGCCTTTTTTTGGTTTGTGATACATTCGCTCATTTAACAGATATTTAGAAAATGCTTACTATAGCAAGTACCGGATAGACTGGTAAATAAGACATATGATCCCTGACCTCATAGTGTTTATAGTTTACTGGGGAAGACACATATTAAAAAATCACACACATCATTGCAATTACAATAAGAACTAAGTAGGGAAAGCACACCGTGTTGTAAGAATTAACCTGGTCTCAGAAGGTGCAGGAAGGCTTCCCTAATGAGTGACAGTTGGCTGGGTATAGTGGCTCACACCTGTAATCCCAGCACTTTGGGAGGCTGAGGTGGGTGGATCACGAGGTCAGGAGTTCGAGACCAGCCTGGTTAACATGGTGAAACCCCGTCTCTACTAAAAATACCAAGAAATTAGCTGGGCCTGGTGGCAGGCACCTGTAATCCCAGCTGCTTAGGAGGCTGAGGCAGGAAAATCACTTGAACCTAGGAGGTGGAGGTTGCAGTGAGCCGAGATCGTGCCACTGCACTCCAGCCTGAGCGACAGAGCAAGACTCCGTCTCAAAAACAAAAAAAATGATGAGTGACACTTGAGATCTTGATTGTTAGTCTGTTGCATACTTGTGTGTTTGCTGTATGTTCTCAATGCTTGCATTCATGAGCAGGAGTATAATCCTTCTCAGGCATGTGACATCTAAGTCAGTATAGAAATCAAAGAAGATACTTATGTCCTAAAGTCCTTAGATACCCAACTTCTCTGGGTTTTTTTTTTTTTTTTTTACAATAACACAATGTTGTCTGTATTATTATAACATTGATATTATAAGTATTGATATTTTCTATTCTTTTTTAGGGTGTTTCATGAATAAAACAGGTCCTTTTTTCTGGAAGTTATTATATGATGTTTTACTACTAGAGAGACAGGCAGCAACAGAGTGCCTAGGTCTTAATCCTCTTAGGGGACAGGATTGATTTTATTTTGTCTACAAATAAGAAAGACTTGGTTTTCTGTGCATAGGCTTTATGTACAGACCGAGATCTTCAGGAAATGGGAATTCCTTTAGGACCAAGGAAGAAGATATTAAACTATTTCAGTACCAGAAAAAACTCAACGGTATGTGCCTAATATAGCTTGTTGGACTAAGCAGTTCTTTGATGTCCATAGTGTATCCTTGTGTTTTGTGGGATGTTTGTTCTGGGAAGTCAAGCAGTTTTTTGGTAATCAATCTTTGGATCTTTTTTTTTTCTTTCTTTTTCTTTTTTTTTTTGAGACGGAATCTTGCTCTGTCACTGAGGCTGGAGTGCAGTGGTGTGATGCCAGCTCATTGCAACCTCCGCCTCCCAGGTTCAAGCGATTCTCTTGCCTCAGCCTCCTGAGTAGCTGGCACTACAGGTGCCCGCCACCTCTGCCTGGCTGATCTTTGGCTCTCTTTCTAGAAATTAAACACATTTTCCTTTTTACATCCTTTTCTTTTTCTTTTTTCTTTCTTGAAATGAAATCTTGCTCTGTTGCCCGGGGTGGAGTATAGTGGGTGATCTCGGCTCACTGCAACCTCCACCTCCTGGGTTCAAGCGATTCTCCTGCTTCATCCTCTTGAGTAGCTGGGATTCCAGGTGCGCAGTACCATGCCCAGCTAACTTTTTGTATTTTTAGTAAAGATGGGGTTTCACTATGTTGGCCAGGCTGGTCTTGAACTCCTGACCTCAGGTGACCCACCTGCCTCAGCCTCCCAAAGTGCTGGGATTACAGACATGAATCACCGCTCCTGGCCCGTCTTTTTTTACATCCTTAAAAGTGTCATTAGCTTCAGAAGTCTTCTTTCCTCTGGAATTCTCCTTCCATTTATTTATTTATTTTTTTGCTTTTTTTCTTTTCATGAGAGCTTTACCAATATATAATTCACATCACATACCATAAAATTCACCCTTTTAAAGTTTACAATTTAATGGTTTTTAGTATATTCATAGAGTTTTGTAACCATTACCACTATCCGATTTCAGCACATTTCCATTCTTCTTTAGGGAAACCCCATACCTATTTGCTGTCACTCCCCATTGCTCCCTGCCCCCAGGGAGTCAATCAACCACTAAGTAGAGTCAACCACTAATCTACTTTCTGTTTCTACAGATTTGCTTATTTTGGACATTCCATATAAATGGAATCATACAATATGTGTGACCTTTTGAGCCATGTGACTGGCTTCTTTCACTTAGCATAATGTTCTCAAGGTTTACCTATGTTGTAACAGTACTTCCACATTCAGTTCTTCTGGTCACTGAATTTCTCTCCATGTCTTATTAGTTAGTTCTTTTCTTTTCTTTCTTTTTTTTTTTTTTTCTTTTTTTGTTGAGACGGAGTCTCGCTCATTGCACGATCTTGGCTCACTTGCAATGTCCGCCTCCTGGGTTCAAGTGATTCTCCTGCTTCAGCCTCCCAAGTAGCTGGGATTACAGGTGTGTGACACCACACCCAGCTAATTTTTGTATTTTTAGTATGGGGTTTCACCATGTTGGCCAGGCTGGTCTTGAGCTCCTGACACCTCAAGTGATCCGCCCATCTCAGCCTGCCAAAGTGCTGGGATTACAGGCATGAGCCACCATGCCCGGCCAGTAGTTAGTTCTTTTCCAACTTTTTAGCAGGTGGCTCAGTTCTTTTTAAAGACTCAGTTCTTGGCCCAGCCCATTGACATCCTACTTGATTACAGAAGCACAGCACTTCATAGAACTCTGGCAGTCCTCAGCATTACCTTCCCACAGTACCCTGCTATTGTTTTCTCTTATGATTGTTGCCTAAAGTTTCAACTGCTGCCGAAATGGCTATGTATGACTTTCATCATTTTAGAGCACGTAAAAATGTCAATTAACAATTTAAGGCAATAATTTAATCTTGTTATCTGAGGAAATCTTCCTAGAATTTTTGGCTGCCATTTCAGAACTTTCCTAAGGGTCCTTTCAAACCAGTAGAAAACGATATAATCCTTTGACTATACTTTTACTATATAGTAGCTCCCCATAATTTTTTTTTTTTAAAATAGAGACTATGTTGCCCAGGTTGGACTTGTACTCGTGGGCTTAAACAATCCTCCTACCTACCTCAGGGTCCTGAGTAGCTGGGACTGCAGGTGCATGCTGCCATGCCCAGCTTCTCCACATAACTATTTTTTATTCTTTAGGGTATTAATAGACCAACCCTGCTGCCTGCTTCAGGGGCAAACATCCCCAAAGAATCTGAGTTCTGCAGTAGCAGTAATACTAGAAATGGTGATTATCTGGATGTTGGCATTGGGCAGGTAACTCATTCTCTTTGATCATTTTACCGCCTGCTATTCATATGGTAGAAACAGATGTAACTTTTGTTATTAATGAGAGATGCTTTTATTTTCCTCCTTTGAGGTGTCTGTGAAATATCCCCGGCTCATCTATAAACCAGAAATATTCTTTGCCTTTGGATCTCCCATTGGAATGTTCCTTACTGTTCGAGGACTAAAAAGAATTGATCCCAACTACAGATTTCCAACATGCAAAGGTTTCTTCAATATTTATCACCCTGTAAGCATTGTATAGCTATTGTGGTTTTACCTAAATAACAGGGCTTATTGTTAAAGAACATAGGATTTTCTGTTGTGTTGATTTTTTTTTCCTATTCCATTCTCTAGCAATGAGACAACTTATAATAGTATTGATTTGGAAGTGATGGAACAGAGCTGTACATTTTTTTTAATGAACTTATGATTATTCTTGCTTAAGATATATAGTTCTGGTTGTGCATGGTGGCTCATGCCTGTAATTCCAGCACTTTGGGAGTTCGAGGCAGGAGGACTGCTTGAGCCCAGGAGTTGAAGGCTACCTCAGGGTATTGATTTTTTTTTTTTTTTTTTTTTTTTTTTTTTAAACAGGGTCTCTTTTTGTCCCCCAGGCTAGAGTGCAGTGGCTTGATCTCGGCTCACTGCAACCTCCACCTCCTGGGTTCAAGCGATTCTCCTGC
>NW_012118710.1:4624595-4629316 GCF_000951035.1 Colobus angolensis palliatus | reverse complement strand
CTCAGCCATGATTGCACCACTGCACTCCAGCCTGGGTGACAGAGCGAGACCTCATCTCAAAAAAAAGAACAAGTTACATAGTTTCTAGACTGTGCTCAGCAGAGGTAAATGTAGCTCTTGTTTTTTCTATCTAGTTTGATCCTGTGGCCTATAGGATTGAACCAATGGTGGTCCCAGGAGTGGAATTTGAGCCAATGCTGATCCCACATCATAAAGGCAGGAAGCGAATGCACTTAGGTAAGTCTGAGCATAGAACTTGATAATTCTAGACCTTTTGGCCAGTGCAAAGGGCATCATTCACTCTGTTCAGCTGTGTTGGACCCTAAACTCTTTGTAAGTCATTTAATGTTCTTTGTTTATATGTTTCAGAACTGAGAGAGGGCTTGACCAGGATGAGTATGGACCTTAAGAACAACTTGCTAGGTTCGCTGCGGATGGCCTGGAAGTCTTTTACCAGAGCTCCATACCCTGCCTTACAAGTTTCAGAAACGGCAGAAGAAACTGAAGCAGAACCTGAATCAACTTCAGAGAAGTCTAGTGGTCAGTGACACTGTACACGTTGACCAGCTGCCAGATAAGAGGGATGCCATGGTGTGGCGTTTTTCATAGTTAATTTAATTTCACATTTAATTTCATAGTTAATATTGCATTATTTTGCTTTAGTTTTCAACTTCTAAAGAGCTCTATTCCTGCTTGCATTTAGTATAAACCCAAGGCAAATGACCTAGCTATCAATGGTATAGGTAATGAGATGTGTTGCGCAAAAGCAAAAATGGGGATTGGACAAAATTACTGTGACCTGAGAAGGAGCTTGAAGGAGATTGAGAGGAGGAAGATGGGAGAGAGCTCTCTGAACAGAGAGTAGCTCATTCTGTGGTAAACTTGGAGTGTGAGGAGAAGTTAACAGGATAACCCTGAAGGCCAAAGGTTTTAGATTCTTATTATGGTTCTTCCATGTCCAGATGTTAACACAGAAGAGACCTCTGTGGCAGTTAAAGAAGAAGTCCTGCCTATCAATGTGGGGATGCTGAATGGAGGCCAACGCATTGACTATGTGCTACAGGAGAAGCCTATTGAAAGTTTTAATGAGTATTTATTTGCTTTACAAAGCCATCTGTGCTACTGGTAAATGTTGTTTATTTTTGTTTGTTTTGTTTGTTTACCTGTTTCATAGATATTTGATAGATGTAGAAAAAGGAGGATAGGCCAGGTGCATTGGCTCAGGCTTATAATCTCAGCACTTTGGGAGGCCAAAGTGGGACGATTGCTTGAGTTCAGGAGTTTGAGACCGGCCTGGGCAACACAGCAAGACCTCATCTCTACAAAAACTGAATTAGCTGGGCATGGTGGTATGCACTTATAGTCCCAGTTACTTGGGAGGCTGAGGCAGGAGGCTCACTTGAGCCCAGGAGTTTGAGGCCACAGTGAGCCATGATCACACCACTGCACTTTAGCCTGGGTGACAGAGCAAGACGCTGTTTCAAAAAAGAAGACCTGTGTACCTTTGGGATTAAAATGACTTTTCATTTAGACAGCACAAGCACAATCATGTCATTGCATGTCATTTCAAGAATCTGGTTTAAACACACTGTTACTTTATTTTGCAGCTGGGTAGAACATGGATGAGGCTAATGATGCCAACAACCATAAGTTCAATTAGCTTCGTGTTAAAAATGTGTCTTTTGGCCATTTAGGTGCACATGAATGAACTGGATCAAATAATATTACTGTTGTTATATTATAGCAAACACATTTGAAAGCATTTATGGTAGCTATGACAGAATTAATTATTATTTTATTTTATTATTTGAGACAGGATCTTGCTGTGTCACTCAGGCTGGAGTGCAGTGGCATGCTCATGGTTCACTGCAGCCTTGACCTCCTGGGCTCAAGTGATCCTCCCACCTCAGTCTCCCTAATAAGTAGGATGACCGTTGTGCACCACCATGCTCAGCTAATTTTTGTAGAGACAAGGTTTCGCCGTGTTGCCCAGGCTGGTCTCAAACTTCAAGCAATCAATCCGTCTCCGCCTCCCAAAGTGCTGGAATTACAGGCATCAGCCACCACGCCTGGGAAGAATTATTATTAAATATAATTGGTTACCTGATGGATTGTAGAATGGATTAATGTGCTTATTGAAATTCAGGCCGGATATGGTGGCTCATGTCTATAATCCCAGCACTTTGGGAGGCTGAGGAAGGAGGATTGCTTGAGGCCAGGAGTTGAAGGCTGCAGTGAGCCATGATGGTGCCACTGCACCCTAGCCTGGGTGACAGAGCGAGACCATGTCTGAAAAAAAGAATAGTATAAAAGAATACAAATTAATCCCTGAAGAAGTTTTCATAAAAATAAAGCAAGGAAAATAAGGTGGGTCAGAGATAAATGTTTTAAAAACGAAAGCTCAGACCATTTAAAAATGAAAGTGGCCAACATGGCGAAATCCCGTCTCTACCAAAGATAGAATTAGCCAGGTGTGGTGGTGCATGCCTGTAGTCCCAGCTACTAGGGAGGCTGAGACAGGAGAATTGCTTGAACCTGGGAGGCAGAGGTTGCAGTGAGGTGAGATCGTGGTACTGCACTCCAGCCTGGGTGACAGAGTGAGACTGCATCTCAAAAAAAAACAAAAAGCAAGCTCAAAGGTCCTAAGAAGAATTTTTCTCTTGAATTCTGATAAGGAATTATCTGATGCAATCACTATCATTTGTATGTAATAAATACAGTAGAGGCCATGACATAAAATCAAAGTGCAGTTCATTAAAAGCAATCTTGTAAGGGACTAAAATAATGCTAAGAATGATCTCTGGTGATCTGGCTTGATAGAAAAGAAAGAAGAGTTCTTTTAATATTTCTGTGTGGGCAGCACATTCATATGGTTTGAAATTCAAAGAAAGAAAAATAATGAAAAGCTTCTTTTTAATTTTGTTCCTTGCAACTAGTTTCTTCCCCATACACAACTAATGTAAAATGTCTTCTAGCCATCCATTTTATGCCTCCATAATAAATATATGTATGTGAATATATTCTTTCCCTTCTTTTAAAAATATAAATAGTGTCATATTAAAGACAATGTGCTGTGCCTTGTTTTTTCTACTAGTGTATCTTGGCATTTTTTAACCTATTATATGTAGTTTCCTCATTTTTTTTTAGCTACATAGTCTTCCATTGTCTAAATACACCATAATTTATTTAAGCCATCCTCTACTCTTGGACTTTCAGCTTTCCTTTTCTTTTGCACACACCTTGTTCGTGTCATTTCACCTACTCATGAGTATATCTGTAATGTAAAATACTTCAAATTGGAATCAATGGCATAAAGGGTATATACATTTATAAAATTTGATAAATATTGCCAAATAAGAGGTTGTACCTTTTTATAGTCCCAGCAATAATGTATGAAAGTGTGTGTTTCTCCACAGCTTTTCCAACAGTTTTTTTTTTTTTTTTTGAAATTTTTTTTTTTTTTTTTTTTTTTTTTTTTTGAGGCGGAGTCTCGCTCTGTCGCCCGGACTGGAGTGCAGTGGCCGGATCTCAGCTCACTGCAAGCTCCGCCTGCCGGGTTTACACCATTCTCCTGCCTCAGCCTCCGGAGTAGCTGGGACTACAGGCGCCCGCCACCTCGCCCGGCTAGTTTTTTTGTATTTTTAGTAGAGACGGGGTTTCACCGTGTTAGCCAGGATGGTCTCGATCTCCCGACCTTGTGATCCGCCCGTCTCGGCCTCCCAAAGTGCTGGGATTACAGGCTTGAGCCACCGCGCCCGGCCCCAACAGTTTTAATAATTTAAAATCTTTGCCAATTTGTTGGGTGAAAAATGTACAATATACTGCACATATTAAAAGAATACACATTTGATGAGTTTTGACATGTATACACCTGTGAAGCTGTCACTACAATCAACTTAACATATTCATCACTCTCAAAAGTTTCCTTGTGCCTTTTGTAATCCCTTCCTTCTTTTCCCCACTCCTCCTAATTTCCAGGGAGCCACTTATCTGGCACTGTAGTTTGCTTATGACTTGTATTTGGAATCCTACAGTATATGCTTTTGTTGTTTGGCATTTAGCTCTTTTTTTTTTTTTTTTTTTTGAGACAGAGTCTTGTTCTGTCATCCAGGCTGGAGTGCAGTGACACAATCATGGCTCACTGTTGCCTAGATCTCTGGGCTCAAGGGATCGTCTTAGGCTCAAGGGATCCTCCCATCTCAGCTTCCTGAGAAGCTGGGACTGCAGGCATGTGCCACTGGGCCTAATTTTTTTTTTTTTAATTTATTTTCGTAGAGATGGGGTCTCACTATGTTACCCCCGCTGGTGTCAAACTCCTGGCCTCAAGCAGTCCTCTTGCTTTGGCTCCCCAAGCTGCTGGGATTATAGACGTAATCCATGTTGTGTGTATCAATAGTTTGTTCCTTTTTATTGCTGAATAGTATTCCATTATATTGATATATCACAGTTTATCCATTCACCTGTTGATGAATATTTGAATACTTTCCAGTTTTGGGCTATTAACACATAAAGCTGCTAGGAACGTTCTATAAGACTTGACCTGCACATATTCTTGGGTAAATAGGAATGGAATGGGTGGATGCTACATGGAAGTGTATCTTTAAAAGAAACTGCCAAACTGTTTTGCCACCAGCAGTTGACATCTCCATCAGCAGTGTTTGAGAGTTTCATTTGCTCTGCATCAGAATTTTTTTTTTTTTTTTTTTTTGAGAAGGAGTCTC
>NW_012118710.1:4614829-4616599 GCF_000951035.1 Colobus angolensis palliatus | reverse complement strand
ATATATATATATATATATATATATGTATTTTTTCTTTTTTTAAGAAACAGGATCCTGCTATATTGCCCAGGCTGGAATGCAGTGGCTTTTCACAGGCATGATCTTAGTGCACTAGGCTCTTGAATTCCCAGGCTCAAGCAATCCTCTTTCCTTGGCCTCCTGAGTAGTTGGGACTGCAGGTGTGCAACACCATGCCTGGCTATTCTAATATTTTATCATCTCATTTTTACATATAAATCTGATTCAGATTCAGGTCCTTTTTTCCCCACATGTCTCAACACTATTAATAGATTTGAGATTCTAACTTAATTAAATTCTTTGTGTTTTTTTTCTGAGACAGAGTATTGCTATGTCATCCAGGCTGAAGTGCAGTAGTATGATCTTGGCTCACTGCAACCTCTGCCTTCTGGGTTCAAATGATGTTCCTGCCTCAGCTTCTTGAGTAGCTGGGACTATAGGCATGCGCCACCATGCCCAGCTAATTTTTGTATTTTTGGTAGAGATGGGGTTTCACTATGTTGGCCAGGCTGGTCTCGAACTCCTGACCTCAGGTGATCCGCCTGCCTCAACATCCCAGAATGTTAGGATTATAGGTGTGAGCCACTGTGCATGGCCACTTAATTAAATTCCTATACATAAATGGGACTATTTCTCAACTTCTTATTTATTGATTTGCTTATTTATGTACCATTTTAATATCTGATAGAGCTAATTCCCACTTGTTGATATAGGAATTTCGTCTTTTTTTTTTTTTTTCCTTTTTGTGGAGAACGGGGTCTCGTTATATTACCCAGGCAGGTCTCCTGGGCTCAAGCTGTCCTCCCGCCTCTGCCTCCCTGAGAGCTGGGATTACAGGCGTGAGCCACCGCGCCCGGCCAGACACAGGAATTTCTTAAGCTGGGGTCTGTGTCTATGAGTTTGTGGGAGATGAGGGAAGTCTATGAATCCAATGAAATGCACATTTATAATTGTGGTTGCAAGGTGATCCTTTCTGGGGAGAAATCCATAATTTCATTAGATTCGCAAAAGGATGCATGACTCAATAAATGTTGAACCACAGATCTAGAAGAATGTTGTTAGAGCCTTATATCCTTAAGGCAGTCCCTCATGAATGTTAATCTTTTTAAATCAAATTTCGTTATGAACTGTGGATATAAGTAATTGCTTGTGCATACATAGAATAATATCTGGAAAATGCATGAGAAATTGATAACACTGGTTGTCAGAAGATGGGAACTGGTGGTGGTTGAGGAACAAAGGTGGGAGGGAGACTTCATTACTTTATTATATTTTTGGAATTTGGAACCTTATGATTGTATTACCTTTTCCAAAAAGTGCATAGTATTTTAAAAATTAAGGTGACCAACTGGACAACTCTTCAGTAGTGTCTCTAGAATGATCTCTGTGGAAAAGGAACAATTCTTGGTTATTTCTTACTGGCCTTTTTGTTTTTTTTTTTTTTGAGATGGAGTCTCATTCTGTGGCCCAGGCTGAAGTGCAATGGCTCTCTGCAACCTTTGGCTCACTGCAACCTTCGCCTCCTGGGTTCAAGCAATTATCCTGCCTTAGCCTCATGAATAGCTGGGACTATAGGCACGTGCTGCCATGCCTGGCTAGTTTTTTTTTTTTTTTTAGAGGGAGTCTCGCCTATCGCCCAGGCTAGAGTGCAGTGGCGTGATCTCGGCTCACTGCAACCTCCACCTCCTGGGTTCAAGCGATTCTCCTGCTTCATCCTCTTGAGTAGCTGGGATTCCAGGTGCGCAGTACCAT
>NW_012118710.1:4604717-4614779 GCF_000951035.1 Colobus angolensis palliatus | reverse complement strand
AGAGGGAGTCTCGCCTATCGCCCAGGCTAGAGTGCAGTGGCGTGATCTCGGCTCACTGCAACCTCCACCTCCCAGGTTCAAGCGATTTTTCTACCTCAGTTTCCCAGTAGCTGGGACTACAGGTGTGTACCACCACACCCTGCTAATTTTTGTATTTTTAGCAGAGATGGGGTTTCACCATATTGGCCAGGTTGGTCTCGAACTCCTGGCCTCGTGATCCGACCACCTCGGCCTCCCAAAATGCTGGGATTACAGGCGTGAGCCACCGTGCCTGGCCCTAGTTTTTGTATTTTTAGTGGATACGGGGTTTCACCATGTTGGCCAGGCTGGCTCAAACTCCAGACCTGTAGTGACTTGTTCACCTCAGCCTCCCAGAGTGTTAGGATTACAGGCATGAGCCACCGCACCTGGCCTCTCTTACTAGCTTTTTTATATTACTAGATTTAATGCCAGAGTTCTTTGCTAGGTCACCTTCCAAACCACTGCCAATTACATTACCTCTGAATCTAATTTCTTTGCAGAAGTGAAAAATAAACTTGCAAAATGGTTGTATGGATTAAATGAGATAATATATGTAAAACATTTGGCACAAATGTTAGTTCCTTTTCTCAATATAATTTTTTTCTTTATAGGGAGTCTGAAGATACAGTATTGCTGGTCCTCAAAGAGATCTACCAAACCCAGGGTATCTTCCTTGATCAGCCTTTACAGTGAAAATGACCCATCTATGCCTGCTTAATGTAAGTTTTAAAATGTCATGTATGTAGTGTAATTCTTACATATTAACATGTTATAATGAGTGATGGAGCCTCAAGCTCTTTGTAAATATACTTGCTATTGTTTGTCACCAGGATCTAGACTGTTATTCATTTTTAGAGGGACTGGT
The DNA here is from genome assembly GCF_000951035.1 of Colobus angolensis palliatus. Classification (NCBI taxonomy): domain Eukaryota; kingdom Metazoa; phylum Chordata; class Mammalia; order Primates; family Cercopithecidae; genus Colobus; species Colobus angolensis. The sequence continues at coordinate 4,613,893 of NW_012118710.1, read as the reverse complement.
AGAAATTTATGGGGAAAAAAACACAGTAGCCCATTTAGAGGAAGATTAGTGTATGTCTGTTTTGCTAGAGATTTTGTCCAATGACACCTGTCATTTTTTAGGATCTAAACTCAGAGTCTTAATGGTTCTGTTACTAAGAATTACTGTGGCAACAGTTATGATTTTAATAACCAACCACCCATCCTGAGATTTAAATTACTCAGCCTTTTAGATGTGAGATTACAAAGTCTGTATATTCGACTCTGGCATTCTCTGTGGTTGCCTTCCAGTTGTGACTGCAGCTCTTCTCCCACTTTCTTCCCTAGACGGACATTGAGGGATCCTTCCCCAGAAAATCCACCTGTTTGTTGCTGCAATTTTCCTCTCCTCAGCTGCGTCATTTCCTGCATGTTGCCTGCCACTTACTCACCACTGTGGTCTTTGGAAGATAATCTTCCTCTTTGGAAATGAATGGAAAAGCAAAAGGCCTTATTACTTTTAACCAATGGCTTCATATAAACACTTGCCATTTTTTCTTCATAGCTGGGGGTGGTTTGTATCTTTAATTCTTTGATGATAGTTTGTAGGTGCCACACTTTATTGATTAGTACTTGACATGGTGTATAGCCTATTTTGGGTTTGATTTGTTTTGGGTGGCATAGACATGTTTTTAAGGAACTTACTGCTTATCTTTAGAAAATGTTCTAGTTTGGAAACAGATTCTTGAGATTTAGAAGGCATTTTGGAGTACACTTATCTCTTGTTTGTATTGAACTGAAGGCTAAGTCTCAGTGGATATGAAAAAGACTTTCGGGTGATTTATTTTTTAACCTGCATTTCTTTCTTACGTGTAGTATATGAAGAAAGACTAAAATGTAGCTTTAAAAAAGTGTTGTTTACTCTCTTAGAACTGACTGACAGACTTATTGCCAGAAATCACTAATGTTCATTGTTTTTGCAACTGTTTGAGCTGCTGTAAGAGTCTAAAGTTGACAAGTTAGTTCATGTTAGGTGCATCTTTATAAAGCAAAGATGTTGTATATCCTAGGCCTCCCTTTTATATTTGATAGAAGTTATTTGCTAATAGCTTCTATTCTTATGTTGAAAGTAGTTGTAAAAGCTGATGAACCTGAAATTACGTAGCCTGCACAGGCTGCTGAGGTTCTAAATAAAATCTTCTAGTGGTGCCTTTATGGTGAAACAGAATTTGTCACCTGCCATTTCTACTTGGGCTAAGGTAGTATTGTGTATCCTCCTTCCTTCTTAGGCATCCATAATCCGCAAAGCATATTTAAAAGGCTCTTGGCATGGGCAGCATAGGTTTGGCTAGAGGGAAATGTTTAACTTCTTTCTGAAAGAAAAACTTATTTCTGTAGGGGCCAAGAAACAGCTATTGCAGAGTCAGTGTCAGCCGAGTCTGGAACATATGAAGTGAGGTTTACTTCTAAGAACACAAGTGACTGCACACTGATTTTGTGAAGGCATCTTTTCACTACTTTGCTGTAGATCTTTCTTCTTCATTGGTCAGAGTTTGTCACTGTCTTTGTAGTTCTCTTTATGATAGTCCTTTATACTTGCTCTCAGATTCCACAGGCCTCTGTTTATAGAGTGGCAAAGGCAGGCGAGCTGTGGTTTATTGTTTATAAATTTTTTTATAAATGTTATGGTTTCCAAAGCCACTGGCATTTAATATTTACTAAGCCATTCCTTAGACAGCAGTGATCTTTATCCCTTTCTGGAGAGAAAAGGAAAATGAAAGGTAATTACTGTCACCGTGGAGACTGTAGAGGTAAGGTTGGGGTATAGGTCAGGCATGCCTTTCTTTGTCATCTCCTTGTAGCCTAATGCTAAGTATGCCACTAAGTTTCAGATATATGGAATACTTTATTTTTTTAAAAGTATATAAACTCTGAGTTATTGAGAATTAAGTATTCACCGTATATTAAGGGGAAGCTTTTGCCAAGTTGTGGTCTTCAAATTTATGTTTACTCTTCCTATTGGCAGAATAGGTGCTGTTTAAGAGTAAACCAAAGGATAAGCAGAGGGAGTCCCTGTAACCAAAGATGGACAGCATAGCCCTGGATAGCCAGATAAACTACTCTTTGTATTAAGGAATGTTTCTTTCCTAGTGGTGAAGGGTGCGTAACTGTGAAAGAACTTTATATCTTGTCTATTCATGGTATTATAGCTGTATATTCCCAGGATAATAAGCTTGATTGAAATCCTGTATTTAGTCATATATTATTTGCACTGCTTCATTTGTATCATGTGCCATCTCTAGACCAAGCCTATTTTTAAACTCTGGTACAGCATCATTTTGTACATATTCCCAGCTGCAGAACTAGTATCACTTATCTCAGCAAAAGAGATTGTTTGCATGGAAAGATTAATAGCACTGATTAGATTTCTGATATTTTGCACTTTTGAAATGTTTGTTTTTTACGTGATTATATTTAAAACTTTAGTAAATACTAAAATGGAACCATACTGACTAGTGGCCTACTTTTACCTGGACTCACCTGTCACAAAGTCAAGAAAATCAGTACAGTCACAATTTTCTCTGCCTTTATGTATTACTAAAACAAAAAAATAAGTTTTGGGCAAAGAACTGATATGTAAATTCTTTCCCGTTGACTGGTATTTTCATTGTCATAGGCAGAATTTAAGTTCAGAATTTAAAGCATGGCAATTATAAGAGACTTTCCTCTGGTATTTGTAAATATTAGCCAGTACTATAGATAACAGCTGTTGAATCACTTATGGTGGATAGGGAATTCAGTGTTTTGCTTTACTAAAGTTCCAGCCCCTTAATGTAATTTAAATATTTAAAAAAGCACACATTTACCATTTTATTTGAATATCAGGTTTACTGAAGGAAAAAGATACATTGAAAATACAGGAAGATACACATAAAAGACAAGGTCATATTTAAAGTACAATCACAATAAAGAGAAAGGGAGCTGTAGGTCCTATGGCATCAGTTCTGATGACATCCTATAATTGTTCCTTATATCCCATTGTGAAGAAGAGGCAGAAAAAGATTCATCTGTCCTTCAGATGATGATACCTGTCATTTTTCTTTTCTGCCTTAGTCACTTGGCAGTGTTGGTGCATTTGAGCAGATCTTCAGTCATGAATGGAAGGAAGGAAGCTCACGAGCACAGTTATGGTCAAATGAGGTAGAAACAGTCATCTGTTAGTAGTGCTGAAACCACACTCCTGACCATTTTCTTCTTTATTATTGTGTTCACTTAGTAATTCAACAAATTGTTTATGCCCATGGTGTTCAAAATGTACAGTAGTACCAGATGGCTGGACTCAGATAAGACGTGCACAAAAGTGATAAATTACCCCAGATTCGACATTTTCCTATTTAAGGCTTGATGGAATTGTCATCAGAGAAGGTAAACAGAATCAAAGTAATTTAGTTGGCCATGCCCTAGATTTTAAGATCTTGAGCTATACGAAATGGAAATTAAGTTTTGATAATTAGCTTCTGAGATAAGATGGGGCTATAGAAAGGCTTCTTTGTGACAAGATCCTTCTAAGAATGGCATTTAAATTAAATGTAAAAACACTGTAGATCTTCAGATATCAGTCTGATAGACCAGATTTATAAGGTGTTGGACACCTTTGAAAGATCCTTTTACTAGAATGTATGGCATACAGTAGTAGAAAAGAACCGTAACTCCTCAAGATAGATCTGTGTGAGCAGGGACAAAAGTGTGTAATCATTTGGAGGCAGAATACAGTGTGGCTTATGTCCTCACTTGCACCTTGGAAGAGGAAAAAAAGGCCAGAATTTCTTGTCTTGTGCATGGTCCAGTTAGGAGGGCTAGTTCACCTGTTTTCCATTAAGGTAGATTCAATTTTTTTTTTTTTGGGGGGGGGAGGGGTCTCGCTCTGTTGCCTAGGCCGGAGTGCAGTGGCAAGATCTTGGCTCACTGGAACCTCCGCCTCCCAGGTTCAAGCAATTCTTCCACCTCAGCCTCCCGAGTAGCTGGGATTACAGGCACATCGCCACTCCCGACTAATTTTTGTATTTTTAGTAGAGACAGGGTTTCACCATGTTGGCCCTGCTGGTCCCGAACTCCTGACCTCAGGTGATCCAGCCTCCTCGGCCTCCCAAAGTGTTGTGATTACAGGCATGAGTCACCATGCCCAGCCAGATTCAATTTTTAAATATCAAAACAATAAGAATCCCCAGGCTTCTTCTGTGCAGTGGAAAGTGCAAGTTTGTCTTGAAATGGTTTATGGCATTCTGCATCAGTCAAAGGAGGATAATACTGCCGATAGCAGACATAGGCAAATGTCATTCCAATCATGGATCCAACTAGTACATCTGAAGAGAGTGGAAACAAGGTCTTCTCTTAATATTAGGCTCCCAAATCCTATTACAAACACGTGTAGCATAGAGGACCTGGCCCTCCAGGATACTCTACTGTGGGGCTTAAAGTAACCTCAATTCCAGATTTATGGTTTCTAAATAAAATATTTTTATTCTCAATTTTATCATAGTTACAGGATTATCATTGTCAGGTTGCTCTCTGAATACCAAATCAAAACACATCTTAAGTAAGTAAAATAAGCTTTGTTCTGAGTGTACTAAATTAGAATTTTTCTAACTCAGAAGAGTAACAAAGGTCCACTTACTGCTATTCATCTATCCATTTTCACCATTTAAAGGGTCCTGGAGGAAGGAATAAAGTATTTTAAGAGTTGCTTCTCGCCGGGCGCAGTGGCTTACGCCTATAATCCCAGCACTTTGAGAGGACGAGGCAGGCGGATCATGAGGTCAGGAGATCGAGACCAGCCTGACCAAGTGAAACCCTGTCTCTACTAAAAATACAAAAATTAGCCGGGCCTGGTGGTGCATGCCTGTAATCCCAGCTATTCAGGAGGCTGAGGCAGGAGAATTGCTCAAAAAAAAAAAAAAAAAAAAAAGAGTTGCTTCTCTTTGCAGAAAACTAGTTTATTTAAAATAGGGTTCCTGAGGACCTGTGGGTAGTACTTCCAACGTTTTTTTGGAATTGTGGTTTTGAAGGTATTCTATAATTTTTTATTTTTTTTAGACAGAGTCTCACTCTGTCACCCAGACTGGAGAGCAGTGGCGTGATCTCAGCTCACTGCAACCTCCACCTCCTGGGTTCAAGCGATTCTCCTGCCACAGCCTTCTGAGTAGCTGGGACTACAAGCATGTGCCACCATGCCTGGCTAATTTTTATATTTTTATTTATATATTTATTTATTTTTGAGACAAGAGTTTTGCTCTCATTGCCCAGGCTAGAGTACAGTGGTGCGATGTCGGCTCACTGCAACCTCTACCTCCCAGGTTCAAGCCATTCTCCTGCCTCAGTCTCCCAAGCAGCTGGGATGAAAGGCATGTGCCACCACGCCCGGCTAATTTTGTATTTTTAGTAGAGATAGCATTTCACTCTGTTGGTCAGGCTGGTCTTGAACTCCTGACCTCAGGTAATCCACCCACCTCACCCTCCCAAAGTGCTGGGATTACAGGCATGAGCCACTGCGCCTGGCCTCAGTTTTTGTATTTTTAGTAGAGATGGGGTTTCAATATGTTGGCCAGGCTGGTCTTGAACTCCTGACTTCAGGCGATCTGCCTGCCTCAGTCTCCCAAAGTGCTGGAATTACACGGGTGGGCCACCACGCCCAGCCAGGTGTTCTACAATTTGGATATTTTACTTACTATAGCATTCAGCTTAAACTTGTTTGGTTTAATTATAATTTTACGTTTTCTTGAATTTTACTTATATTTTTGAACAAAAGTCCTATGACAATGAACCTAATTTTTGAGAGAGTAAATTGAACTCTGAGATTTTAAATTTCCTGTAGATGCAGTTTAACTTGAACTTACAATGCTTCAAATAATGGAAAAATTAGGATATCTTTGGTAAACTCTTTTTGTCTTATCTTTCCTATAATTTAAAATGTATATTCTTAGTATAGAACCCAGACCATCCATATTCATTATTTTGTTCATTCAGCAGATATTTGGTAACCGTCTCCTCTGTGCTAGGTGCTAGGAATAAAATGAGTGAAATACGCAAACTTCCATGGCTTGAGTACTTTGCTTACCTTGCCAGTGATGCTTGTAGTCACATGTGCGGGACAGTGCAATCACAGCTGCAAAAAGTAGAGGTGACAGAAAGGCACAGAACCTCCAAGATTTCCCACGGCCTTGTGGTGTGAAGCAGTGTAACTTCCCTGCCAGGTAGAAGGAAGCAAAGGCCAGACCAGCAAATGCAACTGGAACAAGAAAAACTTTTAAGTGGTGTGTCTTTTAAAGGAAGCTACCTCATTCATCTCCACATAGGAGGCTAGGAAGCATGAGTATGTTTTAATTAATTTATTTATTTTTGAGACAGAGTCTTGCTCTGTCGTCCAGGCTAGAGTGCAGTGGCACCATCTTGGCTCACTGCAACCTCCACCATCTGGGTTCAAGCGATTCTCCTGCCTCAGCCTCCTGAGTAACTGGGACTACATGCGTGTGCCACCATGCACGGCTAATTTTTTTTATTTTTAGTAGAGATGGGATTTCACCATGTTGGTTAGCCTGGTCTCGAACTCCTGGCCTCAAGTGACCTGCATGCCTTGGCCTCCCAATTGCTGGGATTACAGGTATGAGCCACCACACGCGGCCATGAGGATGTTTTAATCCTTTTTTGTGTATACTTCTAGTGTAAATCATTGTGAAGGAAAGGGAAACAAAAAGAAAAATGAAGGACTTAGTGCCCCAAAGTTCATGTTTTATCAGAGTATAGTTTTCAGAATACTAGCTATATGAATTAACTTGTTGATGCTTTAGTTTCCTCATCTATAAATGGGACTCATAAAAATAATAGTCCCCACCTCACTGGATTTATTGTGAGCTATAATTAGGTAAATGAAAATGCTTCAAAGCACCTGACACATACAAACTCTTCGTTAAAGGTATTTTTATTGCTAGTACAAGATTGCAGGATCTAGGCAAATAATATAATAATAATTAAATGTGCAAATCTCATAAAGGTAAATTCTTTCTGTTCTGTAATATTTACCCAGATAGTCAAGGCTCAGACTTGCTAAACTGTGGAGTTACTAAAGAAGTGGGGGGGTTTCCAAGGGGGGGCGGGGTTTCCAAATTCTAGAAACAAGAGTAGTCAGATTTTCCCATCCCTACTAACTTTCTAGGTTAAATTCAATTACATGAAAACAAGCATAGGGGTAGAGTCCATACGATAGTCATACAGGAAGAATGTCCACTGGGGAAGCTCTTTCGGCCCTCATTCACCACGTCCTTATCCCCTGTACACATCAAGTCAGAATGGGCTAGACCATCAGGGAAGCAGCGGTAGAAGAAATCTGGGCGTGGCCTAGAAGCAAGAAGCACGGTTGGAACGTAAATCATTAACTCCAGAAATGATTTTTCAGCTGTAGCAGACATTAATAATCCTGTTAACTATTGGTCAAACAGTGCCCCAGGCAAAATAAAGTAACTGGATTAGTATAGTCACCACACTAAGAGAAAAGTCTTACTTCCAAGGTCAGCATTTAAATTAGGGGAAAAACCCCACTCCAGTACATGATTACTTTCTAGGGCAAACAGCAAATGACACTGCAGCTTCAGGAGGTGCTCAAGAGGACACTGACCGCCTCTGCTGTGGCCGTTGGTGGGAAATGCTGTTCAGGGCAGAAAAGAGCCCAGGTGTCACCTGGAGGACTGAGGTATGGGGAAGGGAGTAAGCGTTGAATGAGAAAAGAAAAATCAGAGTGAAGATAAAGGGAAAAGAATGAGAAAGACGTGTGGCGGACACCACCACTGTCCTGGTGGGTAAGGGCTGAAGCAGACGCTGAGGTAGGTAGCTGTCGTCACTTACCTCCCTACGATCAGCTTTATTGTGTTGGTAAAGACGCCATTCAGAGCCAGGGCAAGGCTGGCAGCTGCAAAGCAAAGCCATAAGTTAGAAGGGTCTGTCTAGGAGGAAAGGCGTGGTCATAGCCTCATTAAGAGAGCAGCCGTACTGTTTCTGAGATGGATAGAATCCAACCAGACCTGGGCACAAAAATAATTAAGGTCTTCAGTGATCACTTTTGTAGTCGAGAACTTTTGTACTAGGCCAAAGACATTTCTGAAGTACAAATAACCCAGTGCATTTAGGCACAGGGCTGCCTGCGGTGTAGCCTGCATAACCAAGTCCCTGCAGTGCTATTTTCCTCTCCCGCGGGGATGGAGTTCCTTTAGGAATGCACAACTCAGTGGCCTCCACACAGGCTCACCGTGGCTGAACCCCACAACGACTTCCCAGGTTTCCAGCACGAAGACACCGGCCAGAAGGGACTAGTGCTCACCCAGGCAGGCTTGTCTGCTGTCTCTTGTGTCTGCCTTCTTGAGAAATTTGGCCAGGAAGATCAGAGATAGTGGAGAAAGAAATGCAATAACCTGAATTAGAATGTCAGAGGTTAAAAACAAAAACAAAAACAACAACAACAAAAAAAGCCACACTCATGGTTAAAGTAGCTCGTACAGGAAAGAGGGACGTGAAACAGCAGGACCCACTAGGGCTAACATAAGGTCTCTGAGTGCGCGTAACCGGGGGCCAGGCAGCGCCACCAGTGAACAGCAGCGACCGTGCGGCTCGGCCCGGGTACCTCAGGCTGAGGCACAGAGCGCCCGGGAAAACGTTGTATCAGCGAAAGAGGCTCGGACATCCTCCTCTCTCAATCAGGATCTTAAACACTAGAGCCCTAGGAGGCGGAACCCAGCGCATAGCAGCGGAGTGGGCAGTGGGTCCCTACAGAGGCCGTCTCCACGGAGGAAAAAGCACAGGTGCCCGCGGGAAGCCCGGTTATGGGGAGGGAAGAGGGACGATCTTTCTCCACGCACAAACATCGGCTTGGTGGGGAAATACTCCGCCTCCACGTAGGGGTTCCGGTAGAGCCACATCTCCTCCGGCTGGATGAGTCTCTGGAACGGGGGGAGCAGCTCCGTCACCCTAGAGGGGAACAAAGAAGCGCAGAGCAGGTCGCCTGGCTTCCTCCCTGCTTCCCCACTGCCCGGCCCGCCGCCCCCTGCCCCCTGCCTGCCTGGGAAGCGTGGCCGCCCGGACCCGGCCGTGGATCTTACAGGAAGGCCGCGAACAGCGCGAGCCGCACGCCCACTTCGGCCCCAAAGGCCACCGCCGCCGCCGCCTTCCCCATCC
>NW_012118710.1:4591219-4604477 GCF_000951035.1 Colobus angolensis palliatus | reverse complement strand
GCAAAGTCAGCGGAGCTGCCCTCCGGTGCGTTCAGCAGGGAGCCAACGCCCCAGTTTCAGCCGAGTAGGTCGGCGTGCGGTCCATGAACAGCTCCTCTCCACACCCCAACCACACAACCGCGGGGAGCAGCCTTCTCCCGGGACCTCGCCTCTAAACGGAAAACCAAACAGCTCGCTCTCAGATCCTGGTTCCTTAGCAACACAGCCGCATTCTGCAGGAAACTACACTGGCTGAGGTTGGCTGGATTGTGTCATTTAGTCCTCCCACCCAGAATGTTGTAGCAAAAAATTACTGGCAAAGAACAAGCCCACATATTTAATTTGGAACATACAGGACAATTTATTGAAGTCAATCTCAAGCAAAATCTGAAATCAGTGGAATGTCATTAAAAACCTTTCCAAATTAATCCTCACGGAAGCAAAAAACACATTGGAATTCCAAAGTATTTGTAAAATAAAAAAGGCAACATCAGTAAATATAATGTACAAAAATTATATGTTCCTACCAGCACACACATCAGTAAAGAAGCTTAAATATTACAGGCAATCCTAAATACACTGTAACTAGTCAACAATAAGCTATCTATATACAGGTTAACCAAGCTTTACACATTTCACACTATGCAATAAAACATAGGCCAATCAACAAAATCCTCAAAATATTATATATCTTGAAGTCTATGTGGCAACATCAAGTCATTATACAGTAATGCCCTAGTGGAACACCCCCAGGGAAAATTAACACTAATCCCTTAGTGTCAAGAGCTTCTAGCCAAGTCACAGAAACTCAAAAGAGATTGACTTTAGTGAATATTGATGCTTTGTTATTAAAGACTCAAGTCTCAAGTGATTTAGGCAAAATAACAGTTCACAGGATCTACAAAGTTTATTACAGATAAAATACAGAAATAACCGATCTACAAAGATCATCATCATAAAGAACACGAGAAAATGGAAACGGAGTCTGTAGGTATCTGTGTTTGTTGTGCAATATCACTCAAATGGGTACAAATGAATTTCTCGTATCAATTCCAAATATACACATACCCTTGTATATAAAAAATGATATTAGCCAGTTGTAATACTCATTTAGCATCTTGGTTATTAGTGGCAATATAATTTTCTTAACATAGGGCATGTAACAGGACAAATGAGATAAAAGAATGACAACAAAGTAAGTTTTATCCAGTCCATTTCTAAACTGACAAGAATACCTTATCAATACCTTATATAGGTAATCTGACAGACACTTGAGGGCTGTTTGCACACATCAAGTGTGTTGGCAGGCAGGGAGGGGAGCAGTAAAAGCTTAGGGTGCTTTCTCACTAACTAGCAGATGCAGTAATGCCACATAAGAAAACTTAAGGACTGAATAAATGACTTTGGCATCTATTCTATTTTCCCTTTTTACTTACATGTAAATTACTTTTACAGCCTACTGAAGGACAGGCAATTCTCACCGCCCTCCCACTTCATACATACGTGCCACAAGCACCCAGACTTGTCACTTACGCAATGGACTGACCAAAACAAAACAAAAAACAGAAATGTTTTTTGAAAGACACAGATTACCCACATTTTGGGAGTGTAACATAAGTGCAATTTTTTTGTTTTTTTCCCTACATAGACATAGTAAAAGGAAAGATGATGTGCTTGGGGACAGGGTTGACAAAATGACAAAATAAAGAACGTACATAAGAAGTATTTGTAAAAATGCTGGTATCTCATGCAGGAGTCTCTTCCTCAAATGTGTTCAATCAATCCGAGCTATCTACTATGAACACTCTCCCATTTGCAGAACTTCACCTTTAATCCACGCTAAAGAGGATAAGAGACTAGGCTACTTATTTTCAAAACGGTTTACAAAACAATGCTTTCTACTTCATAAATGTAAAAAGAAACTGTAAAATAAGGAGAATCTGAAGAGTTTCAAGTACTTAAAAAACCTGAATTCAATGAGGCAGAGGTCTCAATGTTAAAGTGACTACTTCGTACCTGTGGTAAACATTATCCCCCCCCCCCCGCTTACCCTATTATAACCCCCTTTCTCCTGGTACCCCACCCCAGGTAAAAGTTGGTGAGATTTCAATATATACACATTTCCAACTTTTCAGTATTTGTTAATTCATTGCAAAGCTGTCTAATTATAGTATTCCCTAGTCCATCTGAAAATGGAACCAAGTTCTACTTTTTGTTTTACAAATAACCAGAGACCAATTCTAGGTGGCCCCAGGCCAAAGGAAAGTGTTTCAGTTCATCAATTCATGTCTGCACCAACTTGGACAACTGGGGGTGGCTGGATGCATCAGCCTTGTGAAAAGTAACTTTAGTCTACACTGCCCAGAAATAAAGCAACTTTCCAATGTCCTTTTTCTCATGTGGAAGTACATAGAATGTCAGCTTCCCCGCCGTGAGGGCTCCATAGCCACTGTTTTCTTATCTTGTAAGAGGACATGGCAGGTGGCAGCCAGCACCTTGACTTTAAGGTGAATGCTAAAGGAAGAGCTTTATATTTAAAATGAAATGAAAGACAAGCAACAAGTCCTGGGCAGTCCAGAGATTATATTCTCTACAGATGGCCTGGTTGCAAACTGTAGGTCTGGGTTTGAACTATTGGAATACACCATGCAAGAAACTACTCAAAAAGGAAATTCCACTTCATGATCTAGGAAAGTTGTTCAACAGCCTGTCCCATCTGAGGGTCCTTTACATGATACTCAATATCTCAGTTCTATAACATTATTTACAGACATGTTTTCAAATATTTTGTGTAAATGGCAGAAGGGAGCTGGGGGCAGCCCCCTGCCTCCATTACTGTTTTAGCTTTCAGGTATGTTCCTGACTTGTATAGAAAATTCCAAATTTTAAATGATTCTCAAACTCAGCCAGTTCTATAGATTAGGCCAGATCATTTTTGAGAATTAAGATAGAGTGGGAACTTGTGAAAACAAAAATGAAAATAAAACTCACCTAACTCCTGTATCTCTCCCTGATTAGACATTAAAGAGATGAATCATTGCCTCTGGTTGCTTCAGCCTTCCAGGAATGAAGGGCCATCCACTCTGCCCTTCTCACCCAGCCAGGGGCTGCTCTTCCCATTCCTCCCTCACAGCAGTGGCAGTCCAGCCCCTCCCTCCCCTGCACAGTGCCTGGGAAGGTTTCCCAGGATTTCATCTTTAGCTCTTACTGATCCAATTTCTGAAGCTTTAGGCTGATTATCAAAAATCTTATGTTCACTTCTTCCTTCAACAAATTAACATGTGGTTAAAAAAAAAATACCACCATTAGCCCATGCTGCTTTAAGTTATTTCATTGTTTGACAAGAATAAAAACCAACCACTTACACTGACCACATATAGATTTAAAAGTTAACAAATACCAACTTCAGACTATGAGTGAGCAATGTGTCTTTTGGAATATTTCATTGGTGTAGCACAGGCACAGTGCATGTATACTCATGCACACATAAAGGACAATTTTCTCTTTCTGTATCTATAATCTGCAACTTAAAAATATATAAAATAGGTCAACATTGACGCTATGGAGGTGTGAGGAGAGCTCCTTGGCACCGGCATGACTAAAACCGCTTTTTAGACCATTAAAGAACACTCATGGCCAAAGACTTCAGAACTATGGTTAGCTTTTTTTTTTTTTTTGAGACCAGGAGTTTCGCTCTGTCGCCCAGGTTGGAGTGCAGTGGTATGATTTTGGCTCACTGCAACCTCCACCTCCTGGGTTCAAGTGATTCTTCTGCCTCAGCCTCCCAAGAAACTGGGACTACAGGCATGTGCCACCATGCCCAGCTACTTTTTGTATTTTTAGTAGAGACGGGGTTTCACCATGTTGGTCAGGCTGGTCTCAAACTCCTGACCTCATGATCTGCCCACCTCGGCCTCCCAAAGTGCTGGGATTACAGGTGTGAGCCACTGCACCCGGCAGCTATTTTGTTGTCTACTCTGATTTCTGAAATGGTGAAACAATCCTATTAATCATATATTTTTTAATTTCATCAGAGCTCTGTTACAGCTGTGAAAACAAAATGTGACACAATGAGGAAGCTGCATAAAGTACTGAACCCTAAGGTATCTGTAGTATATGGGATGTACCCTGGCTTACCGTATAAAAGTCATTAGATAGGAAATAGCACTAAGTCTAAAAGCAAGGAGATAAGATTTCATGTTGGATACTGTTTCAACAAGAACTGTATTTGGAATATTAAAGGAAATCCTTATGTTAGTAAGTTTAAAAAACCAAACATCATATACAAAATAAAATTTTAGTATGATAAAACCTAGGTTTTCTTATTTTTTAAAAGGACATCAAACTCTATAATTGCTCAAGAGCAAAGTTTAGTGTTTTGGTGAGCTGTATTTCATCTTACTTGTAGCAATTATATTTGGTGACATGGATTGCATTTTCCATTTTGCTCTTTTGGGACCATATCTAATCAACAGAAGTATTGGAAGCCCAGTGAGTCACCGCAGAATTGCTGAAGTCAGGCAAATGGCAGTTTAGGAGCTTCAGTAAAAGAATTGTAGTGTTGTTTTTTACAAGAGAAAATCCAGTATAATTGCACATTTACATACAAAAAAAGAGGCACAAAACAGCTTTTCACCCTCTTTCCATAGAAGAGCTCTAAATTGATAAGCAAATGGAACACTCAATACAGCTGAAGGAATGTGGTAGAGCATCTACCCTCCCTACCTTCATAAGGTTACTAGGTACTTGAGGGAAAATAAATGCTACCAGGTACCAGCAATTGTAAGCAGTCAAAATTCACAGAGAAAGTTAACGTTCATTCAAGCTAACCCTAGACTTCTACTTAGTACAGTGTTACAACAATGTCTGACATTACTAATTATTTGATATAAGGAATACTGGAATATAGATATTCCTAAGCATTAAAAGCCAAGTGAGTTTGGTGAGCAGACATCTTGGTATACTCGCGTCTATAAGTGTCAAGCGTCACCGTCAACCATTTTTGCTAACACTGACTTGCTTGGGAGTTTTCTCCAAGTGCTTCCTAAGATGAAGTGTGTTTGTGTGGCTCTTTATGTACCCTGTAAAAGTAGAAGTTCTTCCCCTTACTCAGTGGGAGCAATCTTAAGTACTGGATAATAATAGAAATTCTTTACATGTAACCTGGGGATGCCCCTATAACTTTCACCCCCTAAATTAGGAACTCAACCAAAAAGATCTATTCAAATACAATTCAAACTCACTTGTGTGGTTTTACCAGGAAACATGACTGAATGGTCAGGTGACAAAAGAAATGTTTGAGTAGGAGAGGAAAACAGAGACAAAAAATAAAATGCCTGTAATTCTTTCCAATTTAGACCAGGGTCTACAAGAAAACTGGACAGAAAATGGTGCTTATATGATACAACTTTTGGGTTGTGCCTTCATCCCCCTTTAGCTGCCTTTATCAGTGTCAGGAAAATAGGAGCGACCATTCCAACTATGCTTCATATCCACAGAAACACACTTCATCCAAAATCCAAACCATCCATGTCAATGGAGAACGTTTCAAAAATCAGTGAGCACATCCATTCCTCTTTTTCCTTCCACCAAGGAAACACACCATATACCTTTCTAGGTAAAGTTACCATAGTACAAAGCCCACCTTGTTTAAGAACACAGAGGTAAAATTCACCGAGGCATTGTTTTTAAGAGGCCAGATTCAATACTTCCATAGAGCCCTTCTCTAAGTCTATGAAAAGCATTCTGAAGGGAAAGAGAAGTGAGCCTACCTACTGCTCAGTAAAGAGGTATATAAAGCTTATCACACCCTTTCCTAGAGGGCTTTCTCAGATTCCTACTTAAAACACACACACACTTGATTAGACTATTGAACTACACTTCTTGAAATTCCTAAAAATGAAAATAAATAAAGGAATGATGGCTACTTTTGCTTTATACAACCAAGGAACACATCTTAGACTTTAAATTTATCTCATTAACGCAACTTTCTTTTCTCTTTGTTCTTATTTTAAAAGCAAAAAACATTTCTTTTTCAAGCTGCAATGGCATTGAAGCACAATAAAAGGCAAGAAAAGACCAAGGGAATTTAACCCTCCACAAAAGAATCCCCAAACCAACCAAACAAAACAGAAAAACCAGACACCACCAACTGCTTCTGCCTGCATGAACTGGTTTCCCATTTTGGCTTTAATAAGGCAGTTCCGATGGCAAAGGCTGTATGCACTGTAGCAGTCTCTTCTTTTTAAATGCATGATCTATTTGCTTTTTTCACTTAAATAGAAAGGAGGGGACACCACACATTTATTCTTTTACTTCTTCTCCATGATCCTGTGATTCCCATTTACATTTTATCTTGCTCCAGTATTCTGGTGACACAGGAGCCATGGGGTCATGTTCCGAGCAGCAGAGGCGGCCTTCCAGTGCGGAGGGAACCAGGGCTCCCTTTTCATGATCTTTACAAAATGAATGTGGACAGAACTCACAGAAGGAAACAGCTGCACTGCTGCACTCATCGCACTGATGCCACGGACACTCCCACTTTCCTAATTCGGGGAGAAGGGGAGGAAGAAGAAGTGCCCAAGTTAGTGCCTGTCTTGATAACCCATGAAAAACCCAGGTTCCTTTTTCTCTAATTGGAGATGGAATTCAATTGAATACAACTCCAAATTTCAACCAAACACAGATCTGGGTGTATTATTTAGGACAGATGTGAGCTACTGGCCAAAACCCAACGCCATAGGTACCAACTACCCACCTATGGGAACAGTATACAAGAAACCAATCCTTGATGAACCACAGGGTATCCCAAATGTGTAAGGGAAAAGATGTTTTTGCCAGCATAATTTTTTGCTATTGTTTGCTCTATTCAACATTTCCTATCCCATCCCATGGCATGGAATATACTCTGAGTTACACATAGTTGGCAAAGACACAAGTTAGGGAAAGGGTCCTGAATGTCCAGCTTACCGTATGGTGGCTGAGTCAGGTTAAGGCATAGGAGGTGGTATGCTTTGGGACAGTCTTTTTTGTCACACATGACCAGCTCTCCACCATCTCCACATTGAAAACAGTAATCTTCATGCATCTGCTTTGGTTCTGTTTTTATCTTTCGTCTCTTCTGTTTTAACTTGGCATTTTTTGCCTTCTCTTCAGTTGTTGACGCACATGCCGACTGGCAAGAAAGAAAGGATCATAGCTTCAAACATCACAGACAGTGCATGAAGCTGGACACAGACAGAAAACCCTACAACCTTGCATTCATTTAAATTCATCTGTTGTACAATTACCTAAAAACATCAGAAGGCCTTATGCTGCAACAAATACTATAACAAAAATAAAGTTTTGTTTTCACTGACTTAAAAATTATTATTATTATTATTATTTTTTGAGATGGGGTTCTCGCTGGGTTGTCCAGGCCGGAGTGCAGTGGTGCAATCTTGGCTCACTGCAGCCTTGACCTCCTGGCCTCAAGCAATCCTCTTGTCTCAGCCTCCCAAGTAGCTGGGACTACATGCGCATGCCATCACTCCTAGCTAATTTTTGTAATTTTTTTTGTTGAGACAGGGTCTTGCTATACTGCCCAGGCTGGTCTCAAACTTCTGGGCTCAAGTGATCCTCCTGCCTCAGCCTTTCATTGACTTTTTTTGGAGACTGAGTCTCACTCTGTCACCAGGCTGGAGTGCAGTGGGGCGATCTCATCTCACTGCAACCTCCGCCTCCTGGGTTCAAGCAATTCTCCTGCCTCAGCCTCCTGAGTAGCTGGGACGACAGGCGCGTGCTGCCACACATGGCTGATTTTTTGTATTTTAGTAGAGATGGGGTTTCACTGTGTTGCCCAGGCTGGTCTTGAACTCCTGAGCTCAGGCAATCCGCCTGCCTCAGCCTCCCAAAGAGCTAGGATTACAGACATGAGCCATTGCGCCTGGCCTTCATTGACTTTTGAATAGGGTGCTTTTTATTATTTTTATTTAGTTAGTTTTTTGAGACGGAGTCTCACTCTGTTGCCCATGCTGGAGTGCAATGGTGTGATCTTGGCTCACTGCAACCTCTGCCTCCTGGTTTCAAGCGATTCTTCTGCCTTAGCCTCCTGAGTAGCTGAGATTACAGGTGTGCGCCACCACACCTGGCTAATTTTTGTATTTTCAGTAGAGATGGGATTTCACCATATTGGTCAGGCTTGTCTCGAACTCCTGACCTTATGATCCACCAGCCTCGGCCTCCCAAAGTGCTGGGATTATAGGCGTGAGCCACTGCGCCCTGCCTCATGTACTTTTTTAGTACTGAAATGTGCTTTCTTTTTATTTTTAATTGCAAGGGTAGTGGTAAATCCAAGCAACCTTTAGGCAACCTGTTAATTTTTTTCATTGTGGTATAATTCACATACCACAGAATTCACCATTTTAAAGTGTATAATTCAATGGCCTTTAGTATTTTGTGGATTTTTAAAAAGTTTTAAATTAGCTTTTTGCTAATTTCATATTCAACCTGAAATAAAATACATTCTCAGAACCTAACAGACCTTACCGAAACAAGCTTCCTTGGAAAGTCACAGTCTAAATGTCTGATAAGCCCAGCTGATGGCCCCCAGTGCCCAGCTGATGGCCACAGTGCCCAGCTGATGACCCACAGTGCCCAGCTGATGGCCCACAGTGCCCAGCTGCCAGCAGGTTCCTGAGATGGTCACAAACACTCAAACAGACTTCTTTTTTTTTTTTCTTGAGACGGAGTCTCACTGTCACCCAGGCTGGAGTGCGGTGGCGCAATCTTGGCTCACTGCAAGCTCCGCCTCCTGGGTTCATGCCGTTATCCTGCCTCAGCCTCCCAAGTAGCTGGGACTACAGGCGCCCACCACCATACCTGGCTAATTTTTTGTATTTTTAGTAGAGACAGGGTTTCACCGTGTTAGCCAGGATGGTCTTGATCTCCTGACCTCATGATCCGCCCGCTTCGGCCTCCCAAAGTGCTGGGATTACAGGCGTGAGCCACCGCGTCCAGCCAGACAGACTCCTTAACAGCCCTACTCCTTATCTCCTGTTGGCTGGGGGCGCTCCCCTGCAAGACTGACCTTTGGCCGCACTCCTAGAAAACCACTGCAGTTATCTGCCCCACAGTGGCACTCCGTTCTGCCGTTGCCCAGACAATCTAGGTTATAATTAAATGTTAACTCCATCCCTGAAACACAGGAGAAATAATTATTCAAACTCGAGTCATGGGGAAGAGAAATGCTCTCACAGGCACACTCCCCTGATGAAAAAAAAAGAGATATCATTCTGGCATGAAGGCGTTTCCCTTGCCAGTGTTCTACCTCATTGATAACAGTGATGGTAAAAAAAGAAAAGGAGAAAAACATCCCCACCCATGAACAAGGACAGCAAAACTACACATCCTCAAAAGAAGTCATGTCCTTTTCAAAGCAGTGGTTGAAACCAATGTGACAGGATCTAAGAATCTGCAGAATAGGTTCTAGTTCAGCCTTCTTTTCTATAGCTAACTCACACTAGTTTCTAAATGAACAATATGACCATGGAATTGTGACAATACTATTTCCAGTAATTACTGCCTTATATTATGATCAAATAAAGATCCAAAATGAAGGTTCACTGCATACACCAAATCCAGGGACTCAAACTAGGGACTCCTAAGCTTGCTTCTAGCTGGGCTTAAACAATCCACAATGAGTTCTAGAAACACAGTTTCAATCTGTTTTAGCTATAGCATTTCTCTTCTCACCTATTTTTCTACAAACTAAACAAAGGAGAAACCAAGTTTTGTTCAGATGCTGGATGGGTAAGGAAAAATGAAAACAACAGCTCTGGCTTCAGAGGCTTTTATGTCTAATTTGAAACAGAATGATCTTTCAAAATGAAAACAACAACAAAAAATCCCAGCAACTAAGGAACCAGTTGCTGCTAACACAAGCTAATTACTGTTAATATGTTTTAAAAAGAAAACAACAGCTAAAACATCTGGTTACACTGTACAGACAGCAGCTTACTTGGAGAATTCATTCAGCGGGACTGTGGACACAGAATCCTGTCATACCCACTCTTACATAAAAGTTCTCACTAAATTCCTTTCTGAGGTTATAGATTTTTGCCTCTCACTGGCAGCTAACACTCAATTCTAAATATAACCTGCCTTTTATTTGAATACGTTTTCTAAATATAACCTTCCTCTTATTTGAATAAATTCTTAGGCATCAAGCCTTGAAGAAACATGTCCTGGCTCTATAGGATATTCTTTCTCCCCAGGGAGGAAAGCATGGGGGAACGAGTCACTTTTTTACCTGCAGGAATATCACAGAGAGCAAAGAGTCCCACTCGAACATCTCCATTCACTGTCCACTTTTGTGTTTCACAGTTGGGATTACAACTGTGGTTCATGAAGCGAGAATAATTTCCTTTGGGGCCGGCATCAATTATACGATCCTTCAGAAAGAAAAGAAAGGTTTCTTTTTCATAAATCAAGTCTCTCCCAGAAACATCCAACTCAGTCAAGGATCACAGGCAGCAGCATTTTGCTACCAGCTGGTGTCTGACAACTGACAAATCAGAAAATGTGAGACTGCCTGGGCAATTTATTAAGTTCTTTCCTTTATTTGATGACCTTCAAGTCAAAGTAAAGTAATTAGGATAAAGTGGGATTTCGTTGCTTTTTAAGTTTGCTTCTAGAAACAAACAGACCATGGAATAATGCTATTTAGAAGATTAGTGGGTCAGAGGTTTAGGAACGATATTTTCTGATTAGAGAGCTCAAAGTTCTGATAACTGCTCTGGTGTTTTGCTGTCAGCCCTCCTTTTCTGCTCCAAGCAGGAAGCAAAACTAGTATAGGAGGGGATACATGACAGCTTAGGCCAGAAAGAAGAAAGAAAAATGAGAAACAAAACTTGGAGATCTGTCTGATGGAAGGAATGCTGTGTAGGCTATATTCTCCAGTGCTTATCTATTTACTCTGTTTTTACTTAAAGTTCACAATACATTAAAAAGCTGAATATTCAGGTTTCCTGAATTTGAACTCTAATAATCTGGATAAGCTCCACAGAACTGAGCCTCTCAAGTGCTGTCACCATGGCTGGAGGGGCCACTGGCAGGGAGGATAGGGTTGAAGGAGCCAGATCCCAGCAAGCATAAAGAATGGCATTTTAACTGATGTTTATGAAACATGTTTATGAAAGTTGTAAAACTTTCAAACAATGACATATCAGTTAAAATACTTTTAAGCTCCATTTCTTACTTTAATGACACTCTGAATCTCAGTTTTAGAGATATGATAGCCTAGAACACAGGAAACATGGGTACTAGTCTTGGTTCTTAAAACTGTAACAAAATAGTCAACAAATCACTTATCATGGCTGGATATCAGCTTCTTGTCCTCTGTAAATGAGAGAACTGACAAAAAAGTTAACTGAGATAATGGATGTAATGTGTATCAAATAGGTCTTACAACTGCAGGGATTAAACTAGCAGTTTTACTGTCATTTTTCTTATGACAGAATTCATTATTTTCCTCCTTTTTTTTTTTTTTTGGAGACAGGGTCTTGCTCTGTTGCCCAAGCAGGAATGCAGTGGTGTGATCACAGTTCACTAAAGCCTCGACCTCCTCGGCTCAAGTGATCCTCCCACCTCGGCCTCCTGAGGAGCTAGGACCACAGGCACGTGCCACCACACCTGGGTAACTTTATTTTTATTTTTTGTAGAGACACAGTCTTCCTGTGTTGCACAGGCCAGTCTCAAACTCCTGAGCTCATGTGATCTGCCCTCCTCAGCCTCCCAAAGTATTGGGATTACAGGCGTGAGCCACTGTACCCTGCCAAAAAGTTTTAATACACAGAGCAATTTGGAGTTTTGGCTACAGTGGAACTTTAATAATGGTGGCTTATAACTTAGAATCACAGAGTTGATTCTCTCCTTCAGTAATAAAGAAACTGAGACCCAGGACTTTTTTGACAAAGACCTCAGACTAAAATCCAGATATGCTAACCCTGCTCCTGGTTTTATTTTCACTCACAGTGCTGTCTCACATGACATGTGCAAAGCTTCAGTATCATTCATTTTTGTACTCTGGTATAACTGGCACATTACAGTAGGCAGCACACTAGTTACTGCAAATCATTATGCTCTGCCTGAAGAAAAATCAAATTCAAAGAAACTGAGTTCAAATTAAGACTATGAAACAAAAACAAAAACAAATCCCTTTTTCTTACAAAAAAAAAAGCAATTTTACCTTGGTAACAGTTAACATATAAAAATTAGTTACACTGTTCTCGTGGGCTCGCTTGATTCGCAATCTGCATTCTTCTTCATCAATTAATTCACCGACGTATTCATTTACAAATTCACCCTGGAGATAAATGTGCAATACGTAACTTAAAATCAGTGTATTATATAAAGCGTTGCTTAATGACGCATGTATAACCCAAAATAATTAAAGAGAACCCTGAAAATATAACTTCAACCCTAGAAAGAAATGGTTATTTATTCATAGGCATACAGGTGGCATTATTTTTCTGGTATAAGTGCCTCAGAAGGTGACAATCTGCTTGCCTTTTCTTGCTGACAATACTATTTTTATAGTCCAACTGACAACATGTGGTACATCGCTGGGATCTGGGGATAAAGCTAACTTTAGCCTTTGAAGCTATATTATAACAGACTTTTACTAGTTTGTGGCAATGCAGGTTTCGGGGTAAGACCTGGAAGAGATCTGAATCTGAAACAAGTGAGCACTGTTTTTGTTTTTAAGTTTCTTTTGAAGTAATTACTGACACTCAGAGGAAGTGGCAAAAATAGTACATGGGAAATCTTGAGAACATTCACTCAGTTTCCCCCAATGGTAACAAATGACATAACTACACTATAATATCAAAACCAGAAAACCGACATTGGTATAATCCAGACTTTATTCAGATTTTACCAATTTTACATGCATGCATTTGTGTTTGTATATAGTTCTATGCAGTTTTAGCAGGCACAGGATCATGTAGTCACCAATGCAATCAAGATACAGAGCTGGTGCCTCACCACAGAGATTCCTTGTGATACTCACTCCTTTATAATCACACCCTTCCTCCATCCTTCCTCCACTCATCCCATCCTAACCCCTGGCAATCACTCATCTGATCTCCATCTCTAGAATTTTGTCATTTCAAGAATGTTTTGGCTGAGCGCCATGGCTCATGCCTGTAATCCTAGCACTTTGGGAGGCTGAGGCGGGTGGATCACCTGAGGTCAGGAGTTCGAGACCAGCCTGGCCAACATGGTGAAACCCCATCTCTAC
>NW_012118710.1:4551475-4591169 GCF_000951035.1 Colobus angolensis palliatus | reverse complement strand
GCACTAAAGTAATATAAAACATTTTGCATTATACGATGACATTTTAGATGTGGTTGGCCTTGGACCAAGCAGCCCAGTCCACATATCCAATACATCAGCAAATCCTGTTGGCTCTACCTTCAAAATGTCAGAAATCCAACCACTTCTCTCCTGGCTCAACTACAACCCCAGTGGTTCCACATCACCATGGTCTTTCTCCTGGGCGACTCTAATGGTCTCCCTTGATCGCTCTTTCCTCCCTATCGTATGTTCTCCATACCACAGCCACAGTTATCCTTCCGAAACCCAAGTGTGGCAGACAGACTCTCAAGGTGGCCCCTGTGATGCCTGCCTGCTGGTGTTCATGCCATTGTGTCGCCTCCTCCCCTTGTTGCGTGTGAGCAGGACCTGTGATTAGCTTCTAACCAACAGAATATGGCATGGGCGATGGGTGATTATGTGAGTTTATGACATAAGACTTTAGTGTCCATCTTCCTGTAGTGCCTCTCACCCCTGCTGGCTGTAAGGAAGCAAGTGGCTATGCTGGGAATCCCATGTGGCAAGGAACTGTGGGCAGCCTCTAGAAGCTGAAAGCAGCTCCTGGCCAACGGCAAAACAAACAAACAAACACACACACACTCCCCAAAACAAAAACAACCGGAGTCTCTCACCCCATAGCTAGAGAACGGAGTTCTGCCAACAAGCAGGCAAAGAGGGAAGCAGATCCTTCCCTAGTCAAGCCACAGAGAAGAACCCAGCCCCAGCTGGCACCTTGATTGCTGCCTGGTGAGGCCCTCAGTAGAGGACCCAGCTAAGGATTGCCTGGACTCCTGACCCATATTAACTGTGAGATAATAAAATGCGTGTTATGCCGGGCGCGGTGGCTCAAGCCTGTAATCCCAGCTACCCAGGAAGCTGAGGCTGGAGAACTGCTGAAACTCAGGAGGCAGAGGCTGCAGTGAGCCGAGATCGTGCCACTGCACTCCAGCCTGGGTGACAGAGTAAGACTATCTCAAAAAAACCAAAAAAACAAAAAAAAGGAATGTTTTATAATTGAATGATACAATACAGAACCTTTTGAGGTTGGCTTTAAAGAAAAAACTCAGGCAGATTCCCTTGAGATCTACCCAAGGTGCTGAGTATATCAACAGGTTGTTCTTTTTAAATCTCTGAGTAGTGTTTCTGCCATTTGTTTAGCCATTCACCCATAGAGGAACATCTGGATTGTTTCCAGATTTTGGCTTTACAAATAAAGCTGCTATGAACATTCTGGTGAAAATTTTTGTGTGGACATAGATTTTCATCTTCCTGGATAAAGGGCCAGGAGTGTGTCTGCTGCACCATATGGTGAGTGTATGTTTCCTTATTCAGGAAACTGCCAAACTACTGTCCAGAGTTGCTGTACCGTCATATGCTCCCACCAGCAGTTCATGAGATCCACTTTCTCCACGTCCTGCCTGCATCTGGTATTGCCACTATTTATCATTTTAGCTGTTCTAACAGGCATACAGTGATAAGCTCCTTTTAAAATAAGAGCAAATATTATACATTCAACATTTTGTGTTTATAATTACATAATCATTAACCTTTTCACTTCAAAAGCATTGCTGATTCAGTCTAGATCAACATTCTCTATAAGGACTTACCAGTCTTACTAATATATTTTAGAGGAAAATAAATATCTTGAAAAACAAAAATATATTGGCTTATTTTATCAGATTTCTGTCTTATTCTCCCTCCACCCCACAAATTTTCACTAGCTCTTCTTATAGCTCTTAGTATCACAGAACTATTGGTAGTCACTATCTGAAGAGAAGTACTGCATCACGTTTTCTGATTGTGGAAAATCATTAAGAACATAAGCCAATGGTCTTTAAAATATTTAATCTTTGTCTATTGATAAAAATAGATTATAGTAAGAGAAAAGAAAAGAATGGTTAAACTAGAAGGGCCCTAACCTCCCTGACTCTTTCTTTGGTGGCATGTGGTGAGTGAGCTTAGTGAGAAGCACCGCTCTGCTTCACGGAGCTGCATGTTTCAGCTGCGGAGCAGTCACTACCAAAGGTGACCGCTGGCTTTTTCCCTCTCCTGTTTTTATCTACTGTATAAGCTATGACACGGAATTCAGTTAGAAAAAGAAAAACAGGCCAGGTGTGGTGGCTCATGCCTGTAATCCTAGCACTTTGGGAGGCTGAGGCAGGAGGACTGCTTGAGCCAGGAGTTTGAGATCAGCCTGGGCAACACAGTGAGACCCCATTTCTACAAAAAATAAAAAATATCAGCGAGGTGTGGTGGTGCATGGCTGTGGTCCCAACTACTTGGGAGGCTGAGGCAGGAGGATCACTTGAACCCGAGAGTTCAAAGCTGCAGCGAGATGTGACTGCACCACTGCACTCCAGCCTGGGTGACAGGGCAAGACTCTGTTTCAAGGAAATAAAAACAAAATTGATCTGTAAATGCAGCACCATAGACAGTTAATTTCCTTCACTTTTTCCTTCTAGTCCTTTCTCACAAAGGACATGGGACTGTTCTGCACATTCGTCTATTACATACACTGTCAGCCTCAAATGGCTTTTCCTGTATCCAGTTTGGACTCTGTTATCAGCCGATGAACAACATTTTGCACTATGATATGATATCAAAGGGTAGCAGAAGATTGTACTGCCATCTTGGCTGCATTGCTACCTACTGTTACTATACCTAATGATGTTAGGGCAAATTTTCTTTTTGGAGATGGGGTTTCATTCTTGTTGCCCAGGCTGGAGTGCAATGGTATGATCTCAGGTCACTGCAACCTCCACCTCCTGAATTCAAGCGATTCTCCTGCCTCAGCCTCCCAAGTAGCTAGATTACAGGTGTGCATCACCACGCCCAGCTAATTTTATATTTTTAGTAGAGATGGGGTTTCACTATGTTGGTCAGACTGGTCTCGAACTGCTAACCTCAAATGATCCACCTGCCTCGACCTCCCAAAGTGTTGGGATTACAGGTGTGAGGCACTCTGCCCAGCCTAGGGCAAATTTTCTTTAGTGGAAACCTATAGAGGAGAATTTCAACCAAATCAGCTCTACTACTTCTTTTTTCACACATTGGGATTCAAGGTAAGATTTCATTTGAAGAAATAGTTTTGTGAATTTAAAAGCTTGATCATGATTTATTATGGTTTACACTTTAATCAGTCTATGAAAATTAGTAAACAGAGAAAAATTAAGTGCTGATATCAAATATGAGAGCAAGTCTCATAAACTTGATGCCACTGTAAATAAAGATGGAAATATTTCAGATGCTCTAAGAGACAGATCTTTAGCCTCAAAGAGTTGCTTACTAGACTTAAAAACCATTAACTGTGAATTCAATTGTGAACAAAAATTGTAACAAATTCATTAACTTAAAAAATGCTACAGATCTGTCCTTAAAGACTGCAGCAAAAAGGCTGTAATTCAATATTTAATACCTTAACATTTTTTCTGAGAAAGAAACAACTTCATAACAAGAAGTCCCTAGTTTGGCACACATTTTCAGGAATCTGTTCTGTGGAGAAAGAAGGGGACCTGACTGTGTACATTCCATTTCATATTGGACTTCTTTCCTGTAAATACACCGAATATCTTTTTCATGTTGCTATAATGTCTTTCTGATTACACTTTTCAATGATTGTATATTTCTAGCTATTTTGTAAAAGACCAATTGTCTTACATCAGCAAACTCTCAAGTGCTAAAGAGCAGGAAAATCAAGATTGTTTAATAAGTTATCTTACAACACATTTCAGAATAAGTGCAACTACTATTAAAAGGTGTTAACACAATATTAAAGTGGATGGATTTCAGGATGGCCCCATAAACTCCCATGAAATCATAGGCAAAAATGTGTATATATGATATACATGGCACTAAAGTAATATAAAACATTTTGCATTATACGATGACATTTTAGATGTGGTTGGCCTTGGACCAAGCAGCCCAGTCCACATATCCAATACATCAGCAAATCCTGTTGGCTCTACCTTCAAAATGTCAGAAATCCAACCACTTCTCTCCTGGCTCAACTACAACCCCAGTGGTTCCACATCACCATGGTCTTTCTCCTGGGCGACTCTAATGGTCTCCCTTGATCGCTCTTTCCTCCCTATCGTATGTTCTCCATACCACAGCCACAGTTATCCTTCCGAAACCCAAGTGTGGCAGACAGACTCTCAAGGTGGCCCCTGTGATGCCTGCCTGCTGGTGTTCATGCCATTGTGTCGCCTCCTCCCCTTGTTGCGTGTGAGCAGGACCTGTGATTAGCTTCTAACCAACAGAATATGGCATGGGCGATGGGTGATTATGTGAGTTTATGACATAAGACTTTAGTGTCCATCTTCCTGTAGTGCCTCTCACCCCTGCTGGCTGTAAGGAAGCAAGTGGCTATGCTGGGAATCCCATGTGGCAAGGAACTGTGGGCAGCCTCTAGAAGCTGAAAGCAGCTCCTGGCCAACGGCAAAACAAACAAACAAACACACACACACTCCCCAAAACAAAAACAACCGGAGTCTCTCACCCCATAGCTAGAGAACGGAGTTCTGCCAACAAGCAGGCAAAGAGGGAAGCAGATCCTTCCCTAGTCAAGCCACAGAGAAGAACCCAGCCCCAGCTGGCACCTTGATTGCTGCCTGGTGAGGCCCTCAGTAGAGGACCCAGCTAAGGATTGCCTGGACTCCTGACCCATATTAACTGTGAGATAATAAAATGCGTGTTATGCCGGGCGCGGTGGCTCAAGCCTGTAATCCCAGCACTTTGGGAGGCCGAGACGGGCGGATCACGAGGTCAGGAGATCGAGACCCTCCTGGCTAACACGGTGAAACCCCGTCTCTACTAAAAATACAAAAACTAGCCGGGCGAGGTGGCGGGCGCCTGTAGTCCCAGCTACTCCGGAGGCTGAGGCAGGAGAATGGCGTGAACCCGGGAGGCGGAGCTTGCGGTGAGCTGAGATCTGGCCACTGCACTCCAGTCTGGTCGACAGAGTGAGACTCCGCCAAAAAAAAAAAAAAAAATGCGTGTTATGTCTTAATTTGCTAACTTTGTGGTAACATTTGTATGTGGCAATAGAAAACTAATACATCAAATCAGATCAAGTCACTCCCTAGTAAAATCCTCCAGATGTTCCCCATCCCATGGCCAATATGGCCAGTAAGGCCCCATCCTATCTAGCTGGTGGCGGCTCTTCTCACTGCAGCTCCTCTTTCTCCTCTCCTGTGGCTCCTCCCCAGGCCCAGAACTTCCTTGCTGTTCCTGGAGCACACTGCAGCCTTTACAGCTGCCTGCCTCCAGTCTGATGTGCTCTTCTCCTGCACACACCTGCATGGCTTTCCACTACACACAGGGCAAACGGCGCCTCCTCAGGCCTCCCTGAGCCAATCAATTGAAAAAGGCAATCCCTGTCACCAGCTAGCCCCTTTTCCAGCTTTATTTTTATTCACAGCAGTTAGTGGCACTCGGCATGTTTATTATCTGTCTCCTCAAGCAGATCCACTAAGGTAAGGGTTTCATGTGTCTTGCTCACTATTGTTTTCCAAGTGCCGAGAATAGTACTTGCCACATAGGAAGCAGCTTAATACACTTGTCCCGAATAACTGAATTTCACTTCAAGCAATCTGACCTACAGAAATAGGTGCACAAAGGTGGATGACCAAGAACATTCATTATGGAATTTAAAAATATTTATCTATTTATTTATTGGGAATAGGTTAAATTAATTATTTACTTACTGGGAAATAGGTTAAATAAATATGGTACATTTTACTATGACTAAAAGGAGACTGTTAAAAAGAATGAAGTAAAATCTATATGTACTGCCACAAATGTATTTATAATATAGTGTGTGAATGGGAAGAAAATGTCAGATATTTATGTTTAGAAAACCCTAAAAAAACCCATGTATTTTTATGTATGTTTATAACTATATAGAAAGAGTTATAAAGGCTACCTATCAAACTATTAACAATGGTTATCTCTGATGAGATGAAGAATTGAAGGGATGAAGGAAGAATTTCACTCTGCTATCTTTTTTGTATTGTATTGATCGTATTGTATGACTTTTCTTTACTATATTAGATGGTATTTTTAAATTACAAACTTGATTTTTTTTTTTTTTTTTTGAGATGGAGTCTCACTCTGTTGCCCAGGCTGGAGTGCGGTGGCGCAATCTCAACTCACTGCAAGCTCCACCTCCCGGGTTCACGCCATTCTCCTGCCTCAGCCTCCTGAGTAGCTGGGACTACAGGCACCCGCCACCACGCCCGGCTATTGTTTTGTATTTTTAGTGGAGATGGGGTTCCACCGTGTTAGCCAGGATGGTCTCAATATCCTGACCTCGTGATCTGCCCTCCTTGGCCTCCAAAAGTGCTGGGATTACAGGTGTGAGCCACTGCGCCCAGCCAATTTTTTTCAAAAGGTAGAAAAATGTCAAGAGTAATTTTAGGTTGGACACAATGGCTCATGCTTACAATCCCAGCACTTTGCGGGGGCCAAGGCAGGAGAATCACTTGAGTCCAGGAGTTTGAGACCAGCCTGAGCAATATAGTGAGACCCTACCCAGCTACTTGGAAGGCTGAAGTGGGAGGATCTCTTGAGCCCAGGAGTTCAAGGCTTGAGTGAACTATGAACATGCCACTGTACTCCAACATGGGTAACAGAATGGGGACCCTGTCTGTAAAAGAAAATAAAAGTAAAATAATAAAAAAACAAGTAAAAACTATTTCACATAGAAATTACCAGTGTCCCCTCTCTCCTTTTTATGACTAGCCACTGGACACTCAAAGTTTAAGTACATTTTATCACCACCTTCTTCCTACTACTCTTCTTTGCTCAAGAAGTACCAAACTTTCAACATGGGAAGTTTTAAAATTCTACCATAAATCCCTGTTTATTTTATCCCTAGAACTATTCCCTACTGAAGCATTCCTAAAAAGCCCAGGTTCTAATTTCTTCCACCCCGCACCACCATCCCATGCTACCTTCTTAATGCTCCTTTTGGTCCTGAGGCCCCAGCCTCTCCGCTCTGTTTTGATGATCTCTGCATCAGGGTACAGTCTCTTTGTAAAGCACTGGTTCTGACAACGATCTCCAGCTGGGCACACCTGCGGGTGGCATTCGTACTGCAACATTCTGTTCAGGCACTCCGATTCCAAGCCACAAGGGTTTTCATCAGCTGGCTTGCAGTTACAGCGGGGAATCTCTGACAGGTCAGCAACCTGGATCTGCACCTTTCCTATTACTTTGTTAGCCTAGAAAACAAAGTAACAAGCAAGAGGGAGGCAGCAGGTAAGTCATCTGGCAATGTGAACAGGAACATCTAAAATATCCATGCTACTGCCTCGTGGTGCTACTCCAAGAAAGGTTCTTTATCTTTCCTGATGAGTAAGCTGAAATGAATAACCATCTCTTTTGTCATTTAGTTGACAAAAATATCAAAGCCTCACATGAATTTTCACTTATTTATCCTGGGTATTTCTACTTTCATTAGATGGAAATTTCATAACTGAAAACAAGAGAAAATATGCTTGTTTGTGGGTTCTCTGAAATAAAGGCAGTAAACACCTATATTCTCATTTGGTGGCAGGATAACCTGGTAGAATGAGAACAGGATTTCACATAAGACATGTTGCTACTAGGTATGAGAGGACTTATCAAAGGCCTAATTTTCACAGCACAATAGCTATGTCTCCCATTTGACGCTTCCAACAGGAACTCTGTTTTACAGAAGACTGTGATAATTAGCAAAAGTTTGCACAAGTCAAAAAGGGTCTTTAACTACTAGAGAGTAATGCATTTCATCTCATCTATTAAATACCAATGCTTTCATAGTAAAGACTTACTTTGCTTCTTATTTTATTTGGCAATCCTAGGCCAGAGATAAAGACTTACTTTGATGTGTTTGTAGGGAGGGGGTTTTCTTGAGTTTTTTTCAATCTCTAGGGCTTCTTTACTCTCTCTTTGTGCTTTCAATTCCTGGAAACGTTTTGCAGCTTCTTCCAGTGCTGCCAATAAGATGATACAAAGTATGTAAATACCAAAAACCAAAGGAAAATTGATGGGATAGTAGTTTTACACTGCCTTCCCAATGCTTTGCATCTGGCCTGAGATTTTTCTTTTTAAAATTATTTTCTGGAAGTTACTGTTTACCACCAGGATGGGGTAACAATGAAATAGGATATAACTAATTGAACACTATGCTCTGTGCATGCTGTTGCCTCAGGGAAGAGGCTCTACTTCAATGATCAGAGGTCTCCAAGTGACCCTAACAGCAGCTTTTTGCCTTGTACTAGATTTAAATTCATTTTACCCTTCCCAGAAAGCCAAACACTGCAAAAGCAACTGTAAGGCTTTTCATGGGAAGTCTTTACTATTCTTCTGTTGCAAAGGAACTTCACTTGATTAAAAAGACTATTCTCAGGCTGGGCTTGGTGGCTTATAGCTATAATCCAAGCACTTTGGAAGGCTGAGGTGGGCAGATTGCTTGAACTCAGGAGTTCAAGACCAGCCCGGGCAACATGGTGAAACCCCATCTCTATAAAAAATGCAAAAATTAGCTGGGCATGACGGCAGGCACCTGTAGCCCATGCTACTTGGGAGGCTGAGGCAAGAGGATAGCTTGAGTCCTGGAGTTCAAGGCTGCAGTGAGCTGTGATCATGCCACTGCATTCCAGCCTGGGCAACAGAGTGAGACCCTGTCTAAAAAAAAAACAAAAAAACAAAGACTACTCCTAGAATAATCTGTGTTTATAGAAAGATCACTGAAGAAATTCCTTTCAAATACACAGCACAGTCTACAATATTGAAATGTATTTCAAACCTGGTTCTAATGTGACTGGAAGCTTATGGACACAGGATCATAATGCCTAGTGAAAATTCTCTAATATCAGAAATATTAGGGAGGTGAGGAGATGTTGAGAAACTGACACCGGAGTTGTAGTTTTGAGTCATTGTAAACATCATCCAGCTTACCTTTTTTGAAGGTCTTGTTAATACTAGTCTGCCCCTCAGCAAAGCTTTTGTCTCCTTCAACATAAGGGAACACTCTGCCCTGGTGTACCCAGTAGTAGTCATGAGAACCAAAGAAGAACACAGGGAAGTCCCCCAAGTCATGTTTAAGACCCTGGATGTTCAGTGGCACAGACCTGGGGTTGCAGATCTCTGCTGGCCACCATCTGAAAACGAAAGCAATTTTAGATCAAGAAGGCAAAAACAAAACAAAACAAAAAACCACTATTTACAAGGTTGGCAGAAGGGAAAAAAAGTTTTGTATTTTGCAATTTTCATTCAGATTCTAAGAACATAAAATACCGCACATCATTAAAAAAATTAAGTAATTAATGAAATAGTGAACACAGACTAAACAAATTAGGCCCTAATCACCTGATGTACTTTCTTTGAAAAAATATTTCATATTTATAAAATACATATCATGAAAATATGTTCTAAAATATCATAATACTGAACCTACCACCCAATGACATTCCAAACCTAATTTCAATCCTAGAAGTCATGTTTCTCCCCAAACGTAATACTGAGATTATCTTTCAAGGTATAACAGTTGATTTCTAGTAGTCAATGGAATCATTTTGAGAATAAACTGATACTGTAATAAAGAATGACCACTTCCATTCAAATCAGCATTTAGTCTGTAGTCAACCTGGGCAAACACCTCTTGGTCAAATGTACTAGGTTTTATATCACTTTGTATTTCAGAATCTAATTCATCTTAGATCATAATAAACATGGAATAGAGGACAGAATGAAAATATAACTGTTTCAGGCTACGATAATTGAATACTACAGCAGTCACTAAATGAAACCATCTGTGAGGAAATCTGACAGTTTCTAGCAAGCAGACAAATTAAGAATTAAATGATGAAGCTAACAGTCAAAAAATGAGACCAACCTCATGGGCTTTTGTAGTAAATATACATAGACTTAAATTTTTTCAATCTCTTATTTTACATATGCCTAATAAAACAATTTTTTAACACATAACTGTATTACTGAGAAGATAAATGATGACATGATTGCACTCCCCGATTTATATTGCAGAACTTGATGATAAAGTGTTACCTGAAAGGTACTCTGCTGTTCATCTAAGAATTAAAAACATGGGTAAGAATCCATGCTCAAATTGTAAACAAAACAAAAACCACTATTTTCTGTGATAGATATTTGGTTCATTCTCAAAGCAGGCTGTATTTATTTCTAAACAACTTTAAGGTAAATATGTATACAGTTACTGCCTTCACTAACGTCAGTTAGGAAGAGGCACACGTTCTGCCTGGGTTTGTTCCAGGTCCTCATATTTTCCCCCAAGAAGCAATACATTGGAGTAACTAGTTATTGAAAATAAACAGCTTCATGCAGCCCCACTGGGCCTGATTGGAAAGAAATACATTAAGAATTAGTTCATGGATGGAAGTCTTTCCAAAACATACAAGAAGAATCTGACCTAGATATAAAATCTCATTGGACTGTGAACTTAATTGGAGCACTGTTATGGGTTCTTTAAAATGTAATGTAATTAAAATTTAAGTATTAAAATAAGTCAAAGACATTTTCATATTCATAACTTTTAAAAAACTGGAGTTTATTTGAAGATCTGAAGGCTTCTTACATTGTTTTAGGTATTTCTTATCTAAAAATGTCTTAAATATACTAATTTTCAAACTGTGCACCCTTCTCCACACCAGAAAGATACATATTTTTCAATTATGAAAGCAGTATGCACTTCTTTTAAAAATTAAAACAATGCAGAAATGTATAACAGAAAAGTGAAAATGCCTCTTCTTGTAATCTCATCCTTGACACTATTAACATTAGATGTGTTTCTTTCCAGGTATTAAAAACACATTGTATTGGTCGGGTTGGGTGGCTCAGGCCTGTAATCCCAGTACTTGGTGAGGTTGTGGCAGGCAGATCACTTGAAGTCAGGAGTTCAAGACTAGCCTGGCCAACATGGTGAAACCTCGTCTCTAATAAAAATACAAAGATTAGCCAGGCGTCATGGCATGCATCTGTAATCCCAGCTACTCAGGAGGCTGAGGCAGGAGAACCGCTTGAACCGGGGAGGCAGAGGTTGCAGTGAGCCGAGATTGTGCCACTGCACTCCAACCTGGGACAGAGCAAGACTTCGTCTCAAAAAAGAAAAGAAGAAAGAAAAAGAAGCAGGGGGAGGTTTGATCTCAATACCCCAGATCTCAGCTAAAAATGAAGTTCTAAAATTTAAATGGTTAAACATGTAACATATGTAAAAGAGAGAGAACAGACTGGGCGCAGTGGCTCACACTCATAATCCCAGCACCTTGGGAGGCTGAGGCGGGCAGATCATGAGGTCAAGAGATTGAGACCATCCTGGCCAACATGGTGAAACCCCATCTCTACTAAAAATACAAAAATTAGCTGGGTGTGGTGGTGCGCGCCTATAGTCCCAGCTACTTGGGAGGCTGAGGCAGGACAATCGCTTGAATCCAGGAGGCAGAGGCTGTAGTGAGCCAAGATCACACCACTGCACTCCAGCCTGGCGACAGAGCAAGACTGTCTCAAAAATATTAAAAAAAAAAATATAGAGAGAGGGAGAACAAACATAGCTCTTGCTAAAAAAATTACAGTATGTTTGAAATTTTCTAGAAATATATTTTGCAGCCGGACATGGTGGCTCACACCTGTAATCCCAGCACTTTGGGAGGTTGAGGCGGGCAGATCAGCTGAGGTCAGGAGTTCAAGACCAGCCTGGCCAACATAGTGAAATCCCGTCTGTACTAAAATTACAAAAATTAGCCAGGCGTAGTGTCAGGCGCCTGCAATCCCAGCACTTTGGGAGGCTGAGGTGGGCAGATTGCTTGACTCATGAGTTCGAGACCAGCCTGGGCAACATGGCAGAACATCATCTCTACTAAAAATACAAAAAACTAGCCAGGGGTGGTGGTGTGCACCTGTAATCCCAGCTACTTGGGGGCTGAGGTGGGAGGATGGCTTGAGCCAGCAGGTGCAGTGAGCCGAGATCACACCACTGCACTCCAGCCTTGGTGATAAGCTAAACCTTGTCTCACAACCAACCAACCAACCAACCAATCCCAAAGAAAAAGAAAAAGAAATTCAATAATGAATTAGGAACATAACCTTCCCAACCCCTTAAGAATCCAGCCTCAAAACATGGTTCTTTTCTTTTCTTTTTTTTTTTAAGTAGGTCCATGCTGTCTACCTATCTATCTCCAAGTCACTCTGCATCCAGAGTATGAAACTGGTCTGCACAATGACTGAATACTTCCTCTTTGTTCTTGGAAAAACTTGCCTGTAATTTCCCAATTTGACCCAAACAATCTGCTTGTAATGTAGTTTCTTGCCAGCTTTACAGTCATTACAATTCCAGCAGCCTTCTGGCATTTCTATGCTCAGGCATTCCGGGTGGAAGGAAGCTGGGCACGATTCACAGCAGAGCAATCTTCCACCTTGAAACAAATAAACAGTCTTAATAACTGAGAAAAGAGGGAGAGAAAAAGAAAGAAAAAGGAGAAAGTTATCTTTTCAGCACATTAAATCTGATTCAAATTGGGGGAAAATAACAAAGGGACTGAGTCATATCTACAGTGATGGATTAAAATAGCAAATGAATGTATTTAGCTACTTTTCAGGGTTTCAGTGGCCAGAAACTCAGAGTTTCTGAGTAGTACCAAAAGCATCCATGTACTCTTTACTCCTTTAAACTATGGGCTACTGAGGTAGCAGTTTAGAAGCTAAACTCTTAACATATGACCAAATTGAAGCATAAAATCTTTTGACTGAATAGATTTGAGAGGTTTTTCAAACATCTAAGTAGCAACTTTCTTTTCTCCTTCAGAGGTAAGAAAGAAAGCAAGTCATTGTTGTATTTTAATCCAGTGCCATGGTTAACTAAATTCCTTTACAATATAATTAGCAAGAAAAAAATAGCCAATAGGTTGATCAGTACTTTTTTCTTTCCATAAAGAATACAAAAAGCAAAAGGAACATAGAATCTCAAATTGGTGATTATGTTATCATTACTTTTTGGTGAAGATATACAGGCTATACAGCAGTGGTTTGCATCTTTTTCATCACCAAGGATTCCCTTTTCCCACCTCATGAACCCACATAATTTCAAGTATTTTATCAACAACCAAAAAACCTCTGTGTGTGTGTGTGTGTGTGTGTGTGTATATTCTCTCTCTATATATACAGAGAATATATTTTGAGACGGGCTGTCACTATCTTGCCCAGGCTGGTCTTGAACTCCTGGCCTCAAGCAATCCTCCTGCCTCAGCCTCCCAAAGCACTGGGATTACATGCGTGAGCCACCATGCCTGGCCAAAATCTGCATTTTAAAAGTAACAATTTCGCCAATTTTTATTAACCAAAGAAATATATAACTGCTAATCAGAGATTCTGATCCCAATAACAAAACTAGTATTATCACATTAAATTGTTAAAATCATAGCCAAATTTAAAAAACTCATGCAGCCTGATTCTGTACAAATGTGTAATTCTGTTAGATTTTCTGAAATATTAAACGTAGTTCCAAAATTTTGTTTACATCTCTTCTGACTTCATATTGAGAACCACTGCTTTATAGCATAAAATTAAGTAGTTATCAGTATCGAATGAAGTACCATATGCAAGGGGCTCACTCCAAGTTCCCTGTCAAAATGCTTTCCTTTTAGATACACAAAATACTCTCTGGATTGAGACCAAAATAGGTGTGGCAAACAAAATAGTTGTAAATGCTAAGAAATATGAAATTCTGGGAGGAAATAGGTATTTCTAATATGTATTTCAATACGTGACAGAGAATGTTGTTAACCACTGAAGATGAAATATAATAAAGACAAATATTTTTTGAAAAAGAAACTGATCTTTTCATTGGAAAATCAGGTCTATAACCCATGAGTGTACCAAGATTTAAAGTCTCATAAGCAAAAGGGTAAGAGCCCTCTATGCAACTTTATCAAATCACATGCTCCAACCTTCTGAGGGCTTGCTACCAATTTTCCAGAAAATCTTGTCTTCCTATAGATTTTCAAACTTCTGATTAACATAAAAACAAAAAGAAAATCCATATACAACCCATGATGAATTAAATTACTATATTTCCTCTGCTTAAAAGCTTTTACTTCAACCATCAAGATTTTTTTTCTGGGACTACATCTCAATATGGATTAATTGGTTCAATTTACCAACCTAGAGATCAGATGCCCAAGTGCTCTAAACTTAAGTAGGGAATTCATCTATAAATTTAAATCTACAAATTTAGAGTAAAATGAGATTATTCATTTTTTTTCCGTCAGAAAGGAATGACCAGTAGGGAGAAAAGTCTGCAAACAGCTTTAGAGGACATGTGATTATTAGCACTGATGTAGAAAAGTCAGGCTGGTCATTTTTAACATTATGGAATAGTTCTTAATTTTAAGTCTTATTTCAGAGGAAATACAGAGCCAGAATCACCAGAGAAAATTGTCATGATAAAGATGCTTAAAATACACAAGGGAAATAAAAAAAATATGAATGGTCCACCTTGGTGCTATGCAAGAAAACTGGGATACAAGAGAAGTGAGATATGGTTCAAGTTAAGCAAACAGAGGGCTCAAAATAATTTCAATTCATGTCAAAGTTAATACTGAGTACTGAAAACAAAGTAAGCAACAATTGAATTAATCTAATTTTATATAGGTACCAGCAGGAATATAAAGCATTTCCTAAAATGTCTCAGGCAGAATAATTATGGAGTAAGTCAAACCTATGTGTATTTTTTGTTTTGAAAGCAGGCAGTATTATCAATAAGGTGATATAATCTGACTGGGGAAAACAGACAAAAAAGCCAGTACTCTCTCCAATACTTCTAATATGTTCCAATCGACTTGCTTAGTCGCACTGTCTTTTAGTCATGAGTTGCCACTTCAGATGTCTGACAAAAAGCAAAGATACATCAAACAGGCAACACAAAGAATTTTTTTAAAGCCCATTTCAAATACACCTAGTGTGCGTGTGTGTTTTTATATATATTATATATATATATGGTATATTAGTTATGAATGAAATTTTCTTTAAAGATTCTGAAGGCCGGGCACGGTGGCTCAAGCCTGTAATCCCAGCACTTTGGGAGGCCGAGACGGGAGGATCACGAGGTCGGGAGATCGAGACCATCCTGGCTAACACGGTGAAACCCCGTCTCTACTAAAAATACCAAAACTAGCCGGGCGAGGTGGTGGGCGCCTGTAGTCCCAGCTACTCGGGAGGCTGAGGCAGGAGAATGGCGTAAACCCAGGAGGCGGAGCTTGCAGTGAGCTGAGATCCGGCCACTGCACTCCAGTCCGGGCGACAGAGCGAGACTCCGCCTCAAAAAAAAAAATAAATAAATAAATAAATAAATAAAGATTCTGAACTTGGCCCCAGATCATAATGGGAATGTACACAGGAAAAGGCCCTCATCTTTCAAGCTCATTTGTTTTTCCCTATGGGATAATAATTCCCCAAATAATACATCATTGTTAAGTCATTTTTATAACAGGTAGGATGTGGAAAACTAAACACAAAAAAAAGTTTTCTTCCATAGGTTAAATTAACTGGGAGAATAGAAATATCCATTTAGCTCTTGGTACTGTGTGGATAATTATCCATCAGCAATTCAGCTGGGCTGCCTTCCAGCATCCAGGATTAGGGGTATTCTCCCCCACCAGCTTCCTACCAATGTCTCCTAAGGGAAGGGCAACTACTTTTCATAGCATCTTAACCGAACATTTAAGAAGCACAATGACAGAACATACTCTAAAAGCAAACTTTTAAGTATCAGTATCTTAGTTTCCCTCTTTTAATAACCTACCTTGTTATTAGTTGAAAGTTAGTAACAAATTATACCCTATCTTTTCTATTCCAACTTGAATGATAGTTTCACACCAGGAAAAAGAGAAAGAACATTTAGAATATTATTCTATACTTATACTGACCAAAATCCTAGTCTTTCTATTTTAATAACTTGTAAATATGGAATGTGTGAAAATTTATTCAAGGGAAGAATAAGTAAAAATTTGCAATAACGGAATTATTTTAAGCCCTTTTTAATAATTGTGCAGCCATATGAAGACACAATCACAACCACCAAGGCAGAATTTACCAAAAGCAACAGATGGTGCTTGACAGGCATACATTTCCCCCCTACATTGAAAGAGAAAAAAATAGGAAATGCAAAAATAGAAGCAAGAGAAACTATTTTGATTATTACCTTTCTCACATTTCTTTTTGGAAGCTGACGAAGAAGGAATCATAGGTAATTTCATCAACTCAGCACGATTTGATTCATTCAGTAGGTAGTGGGACTTATAGGCATATGAACTGAACATGGGGTCTGAATGGTCCTGAACTATCAGCCCTATACGAAACAAACAGAAAGAGATGAGCTGCAATGAAACTACCCATGATTCCATGAGGAAAAAATAAACCAACACCTATTATGTATGCTTCAAAGTTGGGGTGGGGAGGGTGAAAATGAGAATATGAAGAAAAAAGAAAGATCTGACAGAAAGGTTTTCTGCAGTTTTCAAAGGGAGTCTGAACTACTCAATTCCTTATCCCTATATATTATAGAAACCTGTATTCTGCAGAAGAAAACTTCAAATAATTTGAAGATATAAACACTTGACATCATACAGAAAACCCCTTAGGGAAAACAAAGCTACACTGCTTCATATTTGGATGTACAATGACGACAACCCAAAGAACAAAAGGATATTATATATCATGTAATGAGATTGAAACAAGAATCATTTACATAAGTAGACCCTGATCTACCTTCAATATAACAAGTAGCACTTTAAGGTAGAATGGAAGTCTCTCCTTTTTTCTATTCATACCTTCAGAAACACTCAAAGAAATCCTAACTTTCTCTGCCAGATAGTGAAACTCTTCTCTATCAATATGGTACATGTTTTATTTCACTTTATGTTATATTTTATTGTTTTTTGAGACAGAGTCTTGCTCTGTCACCCAGGCTGGAGGGTAGTGGTGTGATCATGGCTCATTGCACCTTTGAATTTCTGGGCTCTAGCAATCCTCTGGCCTCAGCCTCCCGAGTAGCTGGGACTACAGATAAGTACATGCCACCACACCAGGATAATTTTTAAATTTTTTGTAGAGATGGGGTCTATAATAGCTTCTGTGCCCAGGCTGGTCTCTAACTTCTGGCCTTAAGTAATCCTCCCATCTTGGCCTTCCAAAATGTTGGGATTACAGGCATGAGCCACTGTGCCAGGTCTGGTACATGATTTTAAAGGAGCCATAATTTCCTGAACTTTACTGAGGTAATGCAAACATTTTCATATTTTCCCTGAGATGATATAAAGGGTTAATAAAATCAATCCTTTTGATCTACCAATTATAGCTGTGCTACTTGGAGGAAAACACTAAAGCTACCTGTGATTCCCTCTTCTTTCCCCTCCCCAGTTAATTCATGATGTAGCTACAAGCCACTCCTAAACCTAGGCAACTGTGAGACCAGGGGACATTTCTCTATCCTCTATCTTGGCTACTGCATGAATGTATAATGATGTAGGATTTTACAATACAAATTATGGCAGCAGTTTTATTTAGAGATCATTTTGAAGGGGAGGGAAATTACCATTTACTTTTCTCTGTGGGCATTATCTTCATACTCTACACTGAGACGAATCCAAGAAATATCTCTGGCCTAAATAACAGAATGGAACTTGAAATTACTAACAATATGACAGTCTTCTTCTTTTTGTTTTGTTTTTTTGAGACAGGGTCTCGCGCTGTCACCCAGTCTGGAGTCCAGTGGCACGATCACAGCTCACTGCAGCCTCCACCTCCTGGGCTCAAGTGATCCTACCACCTCAACCTCCCAAGTAGCTAGGACTACAGGCGTTTGTCACCATGCCTGGCTACGTTTTTGATTTTTTTGTAGAGACAAGGTCTTGCTATGTTGCCCAGGCTGATCTTGAATTCCTGGGCTCAAGCAATCCTCCCACCTCTGCCTCGCAAAATGCTGGAATTACAAGCATGAGCCATGGTGCTCAGCCAGAATCTTCTAATAAAAGTTATATAGGCCGGGCACGGTGGCTCACGCCTGTAATCCCAGCACTTTGGGAGGCCAAGACAGGCAGATCACCTGAGGTCGGGAGTTCAAGACCAGCCTGACCAACATGGAAAAACCCAGTCTCTACTACAAATGCAAAAGAATTAGCCAGGTGTGGTGGTGCATGCCTGTAATCCCAGCTACTTGGGAGGCTGAGGCAGGAGAATTGCTTGAACCCAGAAGGCAGAGGTTGCAGTGAGCTGAGATCTTTTTGCTTGGACAAAAAGAGCAAAACTCCGTCTCAAAAAAAAAAAGTTATATAATGTTGAAATGAACTTCATACATTTCATACATTTAATAGAGGGAGATGGTGTAGTGTAAAAGAATATGGGCTTTGAAATAAGAAGGATCAAGTACAAATGCTGGTCCTTCCATTTAACTTGTATAACATTAGGTGAATTATTTAATCTAGGTTTCAGTGTTCTCACCTGTATACCATGGAGAGATAACTTCTTAGGGAAACTGTGGCAATTCATTCAGATAGTGTTTAGTAAAGTTTGACTTACATATGCAAAATAAATTGCTATTATTTACTGTTAAAATGAGAAGAAAACTCCAGCCTACATTACTCATTTAAAAGTACCATTACAAAGAAAGGCATAGAATGCTAAGTAACTCAATTTACCCAGCCCTCTAAGATGAAAGGAGATGCTAAAGAATAAGCACTATACTGAAAAATGTCTGCACGCTTCTTGTGACTCCATGATTAGGTGGCATGTGGAAGAGGAGTGATGTTCCTCAAACCCTGAAACATTTCGAAAAATATTGACAGACATTGTAGTCCTTAAGAAATAGCTTAATGGCCAGGCGCGGTGGCTCAAGCCTGTAATCCCAGCACTTTGGGAGGCCGAGACGGGCGGATCACGAGGTCAGGAGATCGAGACCATCCTGGCAAACACGGTGAAACCCCGTCTCTACTAAAAAATACAAAAAAAAAAAACTAGCCGGGTGAGGTGGCGGGCGCCTGTAATCCCAGCCACTTGGGAGGCTGAGGCAGGAGAATGGCGTGAACCCGGGAGGCGGAGCTTGTAGTGAGCTGAGATCCGGCCACTGCACTCCAGCCGGGGTGACAGAGCGAGACTCCGTCTCAAAAAAAAAAAAAGAAATAGCTTAATGATTCTAAACACCCAATAATCAAGAACTAAGAGAAAATCTATGTGAAGGGAAAAATTCTGTATGAGGCAAGAAACAAGCAAAACAAGTTAAGTTTTCTAATACCCAAACATAAATGACTAAAGTGCTCCTTTCTGTGTGTGGATTTACTACAGTTATGTCTCCTTTAAAAAGGTGACCTTTATAAATATTTATAAAAGAACACATATTATTTACTTGTGAAAGGCTTTTGATTTAAGCCTTCCCAACATCTGATCTATTTAGAGTAAGTCTTCGTCAAATGCTAAAAAATAAAATGAAGGTTATGTTTACCCCATACAAAGTCTCACAGTTAAAATATGTGGGAATTAAATAATTTTGCTTAAATAGGCATTTAAATTCAGTAAATATTCCAGAATTACTGTCAAATTATTAAGATGTAAATACTGATTCTGTTGTTAAATATGGGTTTTCCCTTCACTGACATTATTCTCAGAATTTTAATCAAGTTATGTAAGTTAAATTTAACAAAATGGCTAGAGTTTCTATAAGCGTACAATTTTCTAGGTGTCCTAAATTGAAAATACTGTATTTTGTTTCACAATTCACTGCAGTCTTGAACTCCTGGGTTCAAGTGATCCTCCCTCCTCAGCCTCTGAGGAGCTGGGACCACAGGCACACACCACCATGCTTGGCTAATTCCTTTATTTTTTGTAGAGATGGGGTCTTGTTATGTTGCCCGGACTGGTCCTGAACTCCTGGCCTTAAGCAATCCTCCTGCCTCAGCCTCCCAAGTGTTGGGATTACAGGCGTGAACTACTGTGCCCAGCCTGAAAATACCTATTTTAAAGGTATCCCAATTATTGAATGAAGTAGAGCAAAAGAGAATATTGATTAATCTACTGATGGCATTTGATTCAGAATGTGCCCCAACATAAGCCAACATAATAGTTATAAACTTGATATTAAAATGCAGGCTAAATTATACATGCTTATACACTGACAGGAAATGTCAGTGCCTAGCAATGGTAGCACAGAGTTTGCAAAGCAGTAAGAGACTTCATGTTATCACTGCCACTCATCTGTTTAAAAGACTCTAAAGCTAAACATTCAACTGATAATACAATGATTTTTTCTAATCATCACTTTCTTAGGAATGCAGAGATAGGAAAGGCAGTGAGTGACACCTTTTTATTTATTATTTGCCCACCTGTTACCATATGGCAGGAAACATTTCAGACCTACTCCTCCATGATACCAGCCAGGTTTCAGAGCAGGATACCTTTGACACTGCTGTAGTTAAGAAAGACACAGTACTTCCTGCTCCAAAGGCAGACAGTCACATATGCTTATAAAGCAGGCAAACAGAAAGTAGTGTCTACTACAGACCCCGCTAGCTACTCCACAAAGGACTACAATTTATTTAATCTTTTACGGCCTACCTCCAAGTAATGTTTCCATAATGAGATACAAAAGCAAAACCACCTAAGATCTATCATACTACCTAAATTCTATTTTAAAAAGTTGTTATAGTACTTTCACCAAATTAAAATAACTGTCTCCTAAAGCAAAACCAACCAACCAAACAAAAACTACTTTCATCTTCAGTATGGTCTAAATAGAATCTAACAAGCATGATGGGCCTTAGAGGCCTTGAGAATAGTTTAGACAGAGGGAAGGTCAGAAAACTTTGCACTTAAAAAGAAAACAAAAGCAATATTTAGGGATATTAGTTGGTTTTTATAATGCTTACTAAGTACCAAAAAAGTTTTATTATAACATGGCTGAGATAAAGCCAGATATTCTGTATAACATTCAACTAAAGAAGTTTCATTTTATATTTATCACGAACCCAGGTTCACTGACCCCTGTAGGGCTACAGTATTGTTTTTAGTTGATCAATCTCTTGGCATACTTAAACATCAACAGCTGGCTTTAAGAAAGCCCACATGGCTGGCTCTGAACTAACACCACCACATATGCTGCCTTGGCTGTGTCCCATCAGGCCCTCTTCAATGCCAGATCAAAACATTATGATAAAATACAACATAAACAACTGAAAAATAGATGTGCTAGTCTTGCCTTCCAAGTGAAATCTCAATCAGTTGAAAGTTCTGGGACATGGGAAGGATCTGCTTTGAATAGAAGAGTTGTTTGCAGAAGGGAAAAGATTAATCTTTTAACGCTCCAAACAGAAAAACTAAGAACTTGACTATAATTCTGTTATTTTTAGAAATGCAGATTTTAGCTTAACTTATGGAAGAATTAATATTCTAACACTTCGGACATCTAGCATTATAAAAGTTACTGGAATGTTCATCTCTCTCAGGGATATATTACAGTGGAATTCTGCACTGGGTAGAAGATTCTACTAGATGGCCTGAGTTCATTCCCAATGCTGACACTCTATGTTAATGAAGAAATATGCCAATGATCTCAAAAATAAATGAAGAGAAAAGTTAGACACTCACCTCTGGCACAAACGAAACAAAAGCCTACATTTACAGCAGAAGAAGAATTACTGCTCCGTTTGGAATGATTACTACAGATGAGAATGTAGGAGGATACTAACATGCTTCCGGCCGCAATGCAAGCATCTCCAGAATGATAGGCAATTGGACATCTCAAACATCTCATCATGCGGCCTGTTTAAAGACAAGTCAAAAAGGAATCTAATAAGGCATCCGCGGGACATAAAAAGAAGTTTTTGGAGTTGGGCTTTTTTGGGTCCCCATGAGATGCTAGTTACAGTAGATATAAAGCATTTTTTCTTCCCTAGTCTGGCTCTGTCATCCTATGCTATACGGCCCCTAAATGTAAGCCTAATAGTCACTTAGAGATCGTC
The DNA here is from genome assembly GCF_000951035.1 of Colobus angolensis palliatus. Lineage (NCBI taxonomy): Eukaryota > Metazoa > Chordata > Mammalia > Primates > Cercopithecidae > Colobus > Colobus angolensis. The sequence continues at coordinate 4,569,132 of NW_012118710.1, read as the reverse complement.
CACAGAAAAAATTATTTGTTCCAATGCTGCAGAGATGGTGGTATCCAATATGGCACCTACCTGAAGGACTCTCAAGGGTATTTTGAACACATGGAATTTTCTTCTCATGGTCTGAATTTAGAATGTAATCTCTACTTAACATGTACTGTGTATGTACTGTGGCTGAACTGTTAAAGCGAGAGATACACAGAAGGAGAATGCCCTATGTTGTTTGTAATATATACTTGATAATGTTATTTCCACTGCACTTAAAACAAAAATCTTTGTCTCCTTCTTCAGCTGTTTTACCTTTACTTGCTTTGTGGATATCTTTCTCCATAGAGCAGGCAGAGCAGCAGTGCTGAGGACAGCGGAATCCTTTTGATTCAAAGATGGCAGTGGGGAATTTGCGGACACAGGCTTCATGATAAAATTTCCCACAAGCAGCAACAGAACAACGCTTCACATCTTTACCAGACACTTTACACGAGAAACATGGGTGCTGCCCTGTAAAATTGGTGAGGAATACAAATTAAATAAAATTGACTAAAGCATATTCAAGTAGAAGCAGCTATAGACATCAAACAGCTACTCCTAAAACAGACTCTAATATTATATTTAAGAATTTAATGCACAAAAAAGCACTTAAAGTAAATGCTAAATTCAAATTATGTTTTAAATTTTGCTAGAATATTTGATTATCAATTTGGAGACAGAATACTAAAAACAATTTAGATCTCCAAAACTGATTCCACAGAAAAGCCAGAACAGAGTTTAACATCTGGTAGCAGACAGCAGCAAAGTCTTCCCCACATAGAATAAATAAATTACCAAAGGAAAGACAGATTCCATCAGATAATCACTGATTATTTCTATGTACAAAATATACATAAAATGAAAACACACAATCCTAATAAAAAAGAAAATTACAGCTAGACATATCTTATTCGAACTACAGAAAATCAAGGACAAAGAAAATATTCATATTATCCACAAAAAAAGACAATTACTTTCAAACAGAGCTGACTGAAAGAGAAAAATGGAAGCCAAAAAGCAATAGAATGCTATCTTCAAAGGGCTGAAAGAAAATAATTACCAAACCAGAATTCTATACCCAGTAAAAATATTCGTCAAGAATGAAGTGAAATCAACATTCGCTAGGGAGAATTAACAAAACCTAGTTCTTTGAAAAAGAATAATAAAATTGGCAGGGCGCGCTGGCTGAAGCCTGTAATCCCAGCACTTTGGGAGGCCGAGACGGGCAGATCACGAGGTCAGGAGATCAAGACCATCCTGGCTAACACGATGAAACCCCATCTCTACTAAAAAATACAAAAAACTAGCCAGGTGAGGTGGCGGGCGCCTGTAGTCCCAGGTACTCGAGAGGCTGAGGCGGGAGAATGGCGTAAACCCGGGAGGCGGAGCTTGCAGTGAGCTGAGATCCGGCCACTGCACTCCAGCCTGGGCGACACAGCAAGACTCCATCTCAAAAAAAAAAGAATAATAAAATTGATTACCTCTGGTAAGAATAATAAAAAAAGGAGAAAGGTCCTCATATTAATATCAGAAATGAAAAATGGAACATCACTACAAATACTACAAACATTAAAAAGATAGTAAAAGGATATCACTATATTTTTGCTAATAAATTTGAAAATTTAGATGAATGGACAGATTCCTAGAAAAAAAGAACTTACCAACACTGGCACAAAAACAAACAGGACATATGAATAGTTCTGTAAACTATTAAAATAAACTGAAACTATAATTGGAAATCTTTCAACAAAAAAAATTTTAGGCCCAGATGGCTCCACTGGTGAATACGTCAGACATTCAAGGAAGAAAATAATGCCAAATATGAAAAAACTAAACAGGAAAAAAAGAAGAAACAAGTAAAAGACAAACAGATATAGGGAAACATGCAACAAAAATGACAAAAGATTATGTTTTGTCGTATAAACAGTTTACATATGGAGAAAATGCACACAACATATATAAGCAAAGATAATGGAATAAGACTTACAAACTACAAATCAATATAGAAAAAAACCAAAGCAGCCTAATGTAAAAGTGGGCAAAGGATGTAAACAGGCAATTCACAGAAAGACAAATAGCCAAAAGAAAATTAAAATATGTTCATCTTCACTAGTAATCAGATAAATGATAACTGAAACCAGTTATAAAATAGAAAAAAAATGGCCAGGCGCGGTGGCTCACGCCTGTAATCCCAAAACTTTGGGAGACCAACACGGGTAGATTACAAGATCAGGAGATCAAGACCATCTTGGCTAACATGGTGAAACCCTGTCTCTACTAAAAATACAAAAAAATTAGCCGGGCGTGGTGGCAGGCACTTGTAGTCCCAGCTACTCGGGAGGCTGAGGCAGGAGAATGGCATGAACCTGGGAGGCAGAACTTGCAGTGAGCCAAGATCGTGCCACTGCACTCCAGTCTGGGCAACAGAGCGAGACTCCATCTCAAAATAAACAAAACAAACAAACAGAAAAAAACTTAAAAGAGTTTGATAATACCTATTATTTTATTTGAGACAGAGTCTTGCTCTGTCGCCCAGGCTGGAGTACAGTCATGTGATCTTGGCTCACTGCAACCTTCGCCGCCTGGGTTCAAGTGATTCTTATGCCCCAGAATCCAGAGAAACTGGGACTACAGTAATAATATCAATTATTTGATAAGGGTGTAGGGGGCTGGTAGGAGTTTAAGTTGGAAGGAGCTACCTTAGAAGGCAACTGGGCAATAGTCATTAAAGTGAAAGTACATTCACTTTCTGCCTAGAAATTCAATTTCTCAATAACTACATTGGGGAAGAGTGAGAGTAAATGTTAAAGGATGTTGCCTGAAACATTGTTTGTAATTGCAAACAAGTGAAAGTAACTCAAGTGTCCTTCAACAGGGGAAGAGTTAAATAAACTATGATTATATGTATACTAGGGCACTATGCAGCAATTAAATAGAATGCATCTGTATTGACATAAAAAGAGCTCCGGCAGAACAATGGTATGATACATTTATACTACAACACACACACAGACACACACAAAGGTTTATAGGGCTACACATCAAACTGACAATGGTTGTCGGGACTGGAACTAAGTAAAGGCCTAGGATTAAGACTGATGATCAAGGGTGACATCAGTAAGAACAGTAATTATAATATTTTCAAAACAATGTGGTTATGTTTTACTTGTGTAATTAGAAATAAATTTAAAATATTAACAAATGATAAGAACACTTTTAACACCACAAAACATAAATGGATAAGACACATACACAGATAATTCACAAGAAGTCAATAAATATACAGAAAGAAATGTTTAACTTTAAGCAAAGAACTGCAAATTATAACAACAAACTTGTCAAATGTTTATTGGTCATCTGGATATCATCTTTTGAAAATGTTCAAGTCTTTTGTCCACTTTTCTTATAATGCCTATTCAAAATCTGAAGGAAAAAATATAAGGAATAGTTTTGTTTTTTTACAGAAAGTTAGGTGAACTGCATTATTGTTCTTTGATTCTGGAAGTACCTAATCTTTACAAATTGGCTGAATTATAAAAGTTCTTTAAAATGAGTAGTTAAAACTGTGATGTTCACTTTTTAAATTGTCTTGCAGAAATAAAGTACAGTAACGTGGGGTTTTGGTTTTGGTCCCATTGTATATATGTAATTTCTTTTTTTTTTTCTTTTTTTTTTTTTTTTTGAGACAGAGTCTTACTCTGTCGCCTGGGCTGGAGTGCAGTGGCTGGATCTCAGCTCACTGCAAGCTCCGCCTCCCGGGTTCACGTCATTCTCCTGCCTCAGCCTCCTGAGTAGCTGGGACTACAGGCGCCCGCCACCTCGCCAGGCTAGTTTTTTGTATTTTTTAGTAGAGACGGGGTTTCACCATGTTAGCCAGGATAGTCTCAATCTTCTGACCTTGTGATCCGCCCGTCTTGGCCTCCCAAAGTGCTGGGATTATAGGCTTGAGCCACTGCGCCCGGCCTATGTAATTTCAAAGTACATTTTTTCACCACATGGTTAAGGCCAATAAAGTACATTTTACCATGTATATAGATATGAAGGTAATTACATTTTTAAAATAACTTTTAAAAGTTTTAAAAATTAAAAAAATATATTTGAAAGGTAGGAAGTTTGACTTCACACATTTGCTTAATGCATAAACTACTTTCTGTAAAAATAAAATAGGACTTCAGATGGTCACAGTGGCTCATGCCTGTAATCCCAGTGCTTTGGGAGGCCAAGGTGGGAGGATCACTTGAGCCCAGGAGTTCAAGACCAGCCTGGGCAACACAGTAAGACCCCATCTCTAAAAAAAAATTAAAAAAATTAGCCAGGCATGGTGGTATGTGCCTGTGGTTCTACCTACTCAGGAGGCTGAGGTGGGAGGATTGAGCCCGGTAGGTCGAGGCTGCAGTGAGCTATGATCACGCCACTGCACTCCAGCCTGGGCGACAGAACAAGAACCTGTCTCAAGAAAATATAAAATAAGACTTCATTTATGTAATGATCAAAATAAGCCTAATATAAATGAAAATAGTTAAAACTAGTGCAAGCGTTATGCTAACAGAGAGAGCTGAACTATCAAACTCCTTTAAGACTTAGGTTAGAGCTCTAACATGTGAGTGCTTTCCATACTCTTACTTTTCACTAGGAAATGGCCTTCATTAAGAATAAGTCAGTGAGTAGTGAGGCACAGCGACTCACGCCTGTAATCCCAGCACTTTGGGAGGCCAAGTGGGTGCATTGCTTGAGTCTGGGAGTTCAAGACCAGCCTGGTAAAGATGGTAAAAACTCTCTACCTAAAAAACAAAAAACAAAAAAACGTACAAAAAACTAGCTGGAGGCTGGGCACAGTGGCTAACACCTCTAATCCCAGCACTTTAGGAGGCCAAGGCAGGTGTATCACTTGAGGTCAGGAGTTCGAGGCTAGCCTGGCCAAAATGGCGAAACCCTGGCTGTACTAAAAACACAAAAATTAGTCGGATGTGGTGGTGTGTGCCTGTAAGCCCAGCTACTCGGGAGGCTGAGGCACAAGAATCACTTGAACCTGGGAGGTGGAGGTTGCAGTGAGCTGAGATTGCGCCACTGCACTCCAGCCAGGGCGACAGAGCGAAAATCTGTCTCAAAAATAAACAAATAATTAATTAATTAAAAAGCTAGCTGGGCATGGTGGTGTGTCCCTGTAGTCCCCGTAGCTAATCGGGAGGCTGGGGTGGGAAGATCACCTGAGCCTGGGAGGTCGAGGCTGCAGGGAACTGAGACTGCACCAATGCACTTCAGCCTGGGCAACGGGAACAAAAAAAAAAGAAGTCAGTCCATCAGTCCAGAGTCAAAGACCATGGGGGAAGTGGGGAAAAAAAAGAACAAGTAAAACTACCTATTACGGAACTCTTTTTGGAGCCTTATTCTATTGTACATTTTATTCAAAAGGGCAAATAAAAATGCTTTCTTTCTAGAAATCACATTTGTCTTAAATAATAGAAAGTGTTAGTATAAGAACATATTAGGTAGGTACCTGCAATACTCCTTACATGTCAAGTGTTTATCTTTTGTAAACAAATGAAAACTGCCTAAATGACCTTAAACAATGGTTTGAAGAATCAGAGTTCTCACTTCTAATATGTTAGAAGTGTACCAAATAGGTACCAAACTAATTTTCATGTCATAGGTAAATTAAAAGCACTTAATTTTTTAAAAATAATTGTGGTAAAATGTATATAACATAAAATGTAACACTTTAACCATTTTTAAGTGTATGGTTCAGTAGCATTAAGTACATTCACATTGTTAGCACTGTCTCCAGAACATTTTCATCATCCCATACTGAAACTCGGTACCCATTAAAAGAACTCCTCATCTCACCCTCCCCCACAACCCTGGTGACTACTGTTCTAAGAATTTGACTATTCCAAGTAATTCATATAAATGGAATCATACAATATTTGTTGGCCTTTTATACCTGGCTTATTTCACTCAGCATAAAGTCCTCAAGATTCATCCATGTTATGGCATGGATCAGAATTTATTTTTAAGGCTGAATAATATTCCATTGTAGGTACATATTACATTTTGTTTATTCATCCATCAATGGACATTTGGATTGTTTCTACCTTTTGACTACTGTGAATAATGTTGCTAAGAATATGAAAGTACAATTATCTGTTGGAGTCCTTTTTTTTTTTTTTTTTTTGAGAGAGAGAGTCTCACTCTGGTTGCCCAGGCTGGAGTGGTGGAGTGATGTAATTACAGTTCACTGCAGTCTTGACTTCCTGGGCTCAGGTGATTCTCTCACCTCAACCTCCTGAGTATTTGGGACTATGGACATGTGCTAGGCTAATTTTTCTTTTGTATTTTTGGTAGAGATGGGGTTTTACCATGTTGCCCAGGCTGGTCTAGAACTCCTGGACTCAAACAATCTGCTCGTCTTGGCCTCCCAAAATCCTTGGATTACAGGCGTGAGACACTATGCCTGGCCCCTTCTTTCAGTTCTTTTGGGTAAATACCCAGAGTGAAATTGCTTGATCATTTGTTACTCTGTTTAATTTTTTAAGAAACCGTCATCGGGTTTTCAACAGCCACTATGCCATTTTATATTCCCACCAACAATGCACAAGGGTTCCAATTTCTCCATAGTTAAGCCAACATGTTGTTTTCTTTTTTTTTGATACTAGTCATTCTAATGGGTATCAAGTGGCATCTCATTGTGGCTTTGTATTTCCCTGATTACTCTTTTTTTTTTTTTTCTAATAGAGACAGGGTTTCACCATGTTGCCCAGGCTGGTCTCAAACTCCTGAGCTCAAAGTGATCCACCTGCTTTGGCTTCCCAATGTGCTAGGATTACAGGCATGAGCCATTGCGCCTGGACCCCTGATTACTCATTATATTGAGCATATTTTCATGTGTATATTGGCCATCTGCATATCTTCTTTGGAGAACTACCTGCTCAAGATCTTTGCCCAATTTTGAATTCAGTTGTTTAGTTTTGTTTTTGTTTTTTTTTTTTGAGACGGAGTTTTGCTCTTGTTGCCCAGGCTGGAGTTCAAGGGAATGATCTCAGCTCACTGCAACCTCTGCATCCCAGGTTCAAGCGATTCTCCTGCCTCAGCCTCCTGAGTAGCTAGGATTATAGGCATGCACCAGCATGCCAGGCTAATTTTGTATTTTTAGTAGAGATGGGGTTTCTCCATGTTGGTCAAGTTCGTCTTGAACTCTTGACCTCAGGTGATCTGCCCGACTTAGCCTCCCAAAGTGCTGGGATTACAGGCATGGGCCACCACGCCTGACTTGAGTTGTTTAGTTTTTTATTGCTGAGTTGAAGGCGTTCTCTATATATTCTGGGTATTTTTTTTTTTTTTTTTTTTTTTGAGACGGAGTCTCGCTCTGCTGCCCAGGCTGGAGTGCAGTGGCCGGATCTCAGCTCACTGCAAGCTCCGCCTCCCGGGTTTACGCCATTCTCCTGCCTCAGCCTCCCGAGTAGCTGGGACTACAGGCGCCCGCCACCTCGCCTGGCTAGTTTTTTGTATTTTTTAGTAGAGACGGGGTTTCACCATGTTAGCCAGGATGGTCTCGATCTCCTGACCTCGTGATCCGCCCGTCTCGGCCTCCCAAAGTGCTGGGATTACAGGCTTGAGCCACCGCGCCCGGCCATATTCTGGGTATTAATGCTTTATCAGATATGTAATTTGCAAATATTTTCTCCCATTCTGTGGGTTGCCTTTACATTATGTTGATAAGACCCTCTGGTGTACAAAAGTTTTAATTTTGATGAAGTACAATTTGTCTGTTTTTCCTTTTGCTGCCTGTGCCTTTGGTGTCATATATACGAAATCACTGCCAAATCCATTGTCATGAAGCTTCTCCTCTATGCTATGTTTTCTTCCAAGAGTTTTATAGTTTTAGCTCTTACATCTTGGTCTTTGATTCATCTTGAATTAATTTTGTTTATGCTGTTGGGTAAGGGTCCAACTTCATTCTTTTACAGGCATATATCCAACTCTTCCAGCATCATTTGTTGGAAAGACTGTCTTTTTTTCCACTGACTAGTCTTCACACCCTTATCAAAAATCTTTTGACCATATATGCAGTGCTTATTTCTGGGCTTTCTATGCCATTGGTCTATATGTCTGTCTTTATGCCAGTATCACACTGTTTTGACTTCTGTCGCTTTGTAGTATACTGTCAAATGAGGAAATGTGAGTCCTCTGACTTTGTTCTACCCAATTGTTTTTTTTTTAATAAAAGTTTTTTTTTCTTTCTCACTGACATCCCATACTTAACTGTTTTTAAAGCAAATTTCCCTCTTAAATTTTCTAATAGATGTGTACCATATTAAATAAACCTAGCCTCTGTTGGTAGAATTCTCCTGGATTCTAGAGTTAGGAGAGAAGCCCTAAGAGTGTTTTAATACTGAGATACATGGTCCTTCTCATCAATATCTAAAATCAGGGATTGCATACTTGATATAGTTTGGATATTTGTCCTCACACAAATCTTCTGTTGAAATCTAATCCCCAATGCTGAAGGTGAGGTCTGGTGGGAGGTGTTTGGATAATGGAGGTGGATCCAACATGGCTTGGTGCTGTCTTTGCGACAGTGAGTGAGTGTTTGTGAAATCTGGTCATTTAAAAATGTGTAGCCCTCTCCCTCAACTCTCTCTCTTGCTCCTGCTTTTGCCATTTGAAGTGCCTACTCCCACTTTGCCTTCTGCCATGACTGTAAGTTTCCTGAGGCCTTCTCAGAAGCCGAGCAGATACTGGCACTATCCTTCCTATACAGCCTGCAGAACTGTGAGCCATTTAAACCTCTTTTCTTTATAAATTACCCAGTCTCGGGTATTTCTTTATAGCAATGCAGGAACTCCCTAACACAATATGTGAATGCTTAAAGGGGCCAGGCAGGATATATAAGTGACTTGAATGACTGAGTTTTAGAAAAAGGAATAATGGGGAATGTGAGGAGCCAGGATTACATGCTCCATCCATGTTCAAAAATGAAAATGCATTCTGAAGGTCAAATAAAACGATGTGCAGATAATATGACCCAGGGGCTGCCAGTTGGCAAACTGTTCACAAGTTTTACTGCAGAGTCTAAATGTGATGAATAAAATATTATATAAGGGGAAAATTTTAAGCTATATGTTCTAAGCAGCTTCCATAGCTTACTTTATGTATGTGTGTGTGTATTTGTATGTGTGTGTATGTATGTGAATGACTGTGTATTGGGATATATGACATATGACTTGTGATGTCCATTCTATTCACCAGGGCAGTAGAAGACCATGAGAAAGAAAATATAAATCTGGAGTCCAGCTGCCTGGGTTTAAATCCCAGAGTCATCATGGGCTATCTTTGTGACTTTGGGGAAGCTACTAAACTTTCTAATCCTCAGTTTCTCCTTCTGTATAATGGAAATCATAATAGTACCTATCTCATCATGGATCAAATGAAATAGCAGGAGAAAATGCTTAGTACTTGTAGCACCTAACACTTAGTAAGTCAGTGTTCGGTTTAAAAAAAAATTACTAACTTTTTGTCTGAAAGATTTTAGGAGGCATACAATCAAATAAGAAAAGATAAAATAAGTATCTGTAAGAATCAAAATAAAAGGAAAAGAAGGAGTAGAAAAATAACAAAGAGTCAGCATATCATGTATACTTGCTATCCAATTGGCTTTAGTTCCTCATAGCTAAAACAAAGCAAAACAAAACAAAAAACACATCAACATGGTTCCTAGAAGCATGTCCCTCTCATCTCGTTATTTTTTATTTGCCATGTTGTTACAGATTAAACAACTACGACTTGCTTTCCACGATATTAACCAGAATTATAGCTACCGAGGGAAGAAATATAAACTAGCATATTTATTTCTCTACAAATTATTTTGGTAGGTAGTAGTCTATGTATAGTGAGATAAGAAATAAATGGTGAATCCCAAGTTTAAAAAATGATTTCCAGTATCTCCAAATTTCCACTAAAAATATAATCACTGTGGTTATGCACTGATACTTATTCCAGTCTCTTAAAGAACTTTAAACCAATTTATTGAGCCCCCAAAATCTCAAACCCATCTGAAAAATAACTCAATTAAATACTTTGTATAACTCTTTAGATAAAATACAAATTCATCTTGGTACTTTGACAGATTTTATGTTAGAAGGCACCAGTAGGAGGAAATTTAACTTTTTAAATCTTGAAGCCAACTCTTAATTTGTTGAAATACCTTTGAGAAGAGAGGAGGAGGGCTAATAAAAGTGATGGGAACAAGATGTCCTAGGAGACGTTGCCAGTGCACATTCCTGGCACAATCCCATTCATCTTTTCATGACTATCAAAATAAGTCATCTTACCGGTTTTACATTCCATGCAGATGAACTTGCTATCAGGGAGTGATGTCAATCCCAGGCACTCTAGGTGAAAGTGTTTGCAGCACTCTCCCTCACAAGGAATCAGAGAGTCACCAGAGCTTTCACAAATCTGTAATATGGCAAAAAGCAGTGGTTCTCAAACTTTGGCAAATATCAGGACCACATGGGCAGCTTGTTAAACACAAATTACTGGGTCCCTCACCCACAGATTGTGATTCAGTAGGTCTGGTGGGGGCCCCAAGAATGTGCATTTCTAATACATATCCAGAAGATGCTGATGTTGTTTGTCCTTGGCCTTTATTTTGAAAACCAGAGAACTAGACAATTACAGTATTTCCAGATCCAATATGGTATAAAGTTTAAGGTCATACTTAATCTTTTAGGATTCCTTCTTTGGGATCTGCATATTTAACTTTTCTTCACAGGACAAAGCAGTATTTTTCAAGAACAGTAATAATACACTGAGAAAGTTATTACTTTAAAGTTTTGAATTTAAGAAAGTTTTTTCAATCAGTCATCTGCCATTTACTTCCAATTAATAATAGTATATCACACTAAAGATTAGCATGTGGGTAAGTATTCCAACTCAGAAAGGGAAAAAAAGAACCAGAAAGAGGTTTTAAATCTGTAGCTTTAAAGTAATATCATAATAATTTAGAAAGATATTACCCTCTTCAACAGGAGTTAAGTCTATTACCGGCAGAATATAATAGCAATTATTTCAAGCCATAACACCAGTTACCTGCCTACCTGACATACAGTGTCCTTCTTACTCATTCCAGTGCCTCTTCTCGACAAACTTGAATCCATGGACTGCACATCAGAAACGTCTGCATCTGCAGTAGCTGAAGGGCTATCTACTTGCTTTCCAAAGCCTACCTACATAGAAAACATAGCATTTTTAAGAAAAACAAAACAAAAATTCCCTCAAAGATAAGATGCTATGAAAATCCTCGTAAGACTTGCTCAAACATTAGATCTTGACACAATAACCTCTTTTTTCCTTCCTTTCTTTCCAAAATCCACAGATATCATAGGTCTGCTGTTTTGGGAAAAACTGTAGTTAAAATTACAAACAAACTATAGTTTTGTTATATAACATGAGAGCAAAAGAATTAAGAAGCTCAAAATAACCAACGTGATTTTTTTCTATGAGTATTTTAAAAATGTCTCAATTTCCCCAAATAAATAAGGCAAAAGCATTATGTTCAAGAAAGAGCACTTTGTCTAGACCTTTGCACATATTTACCTGTAGGTCACTCAGTCCTCTAGAATCGGAGTCAGATGTGTCTCTGTATGCTGAACTAGTCATTTCTACATCAGTTGAGGCGCGACTCCTTTTCTTTAGAGGTTTACAGGAATCTGAAATCTCGCTGGCACCTTAATACAACACACTGAAATTAATCCTAAAATAGTACTTAGGGTTTGCTTTAATTTTTTTGTGTGTGGGAGAATATTTTCTTTTCCCAAACTCATCTCTAGTGTGGAAAAAGCACAGCTCTCTTTGTAACACTGAAGTAATGAGTCAAAACTTCAGAACTTCTGACCTTCCTGGTAGTGATTGATTAATTTACAAGCGCTCTATCAAAACATTTAATTCAGTTCTCCTCTCTAAAGCTATTTTCAGTCAACAGAGCCCACGTTCCAACCTAAAAATCAATTCTATCAAAATTGCAGCATAGCTGATGGATTTGGAGCAATTCAAAGAACCATTCAATTTGGAGGGGGAAGACATAAAACCCAACACACTGTGTAGCTTACAAATATGGTTGCAGAGACATCTCCATCTTGTTTTTATTAGGGATGTGACAAATCTTTGATTTGTATTCGATTCGTACACGGATAGTGCCATTTTCCCCTGAATTTTGCAATTCAGTTGATTATTGCCCCCCAATAAAATTTGGATGTTCATAATTGTTCATCTGTGACTTCCTTGGTGAAGTGGCATTTATTGTGACCATTAACAAGCGCTGCAGCACATCTACATATGTCATGCCATTTAGGAGGCACATTGCTGAGGGTTGTAAATGGACAGTGTTCAAGTGCAGCCAAATCACGTAGAGCTGGATGGGAAGGCCTCTATGTGGAATTTGTGCGGGAAGAAATAAATAGGAAAAAAAAGGCAGAGAATAGTGTGGAATTTTTTTTTTAAAACTGTGTGTAATACAAATCCAGCCAAAACAATAGTGCAAAAAGTTACAAAGCAACAATCTCTTGGGCTAATGCAGTATAGGCTATACAGAAACAGCCACGATGAAATGTGCAGATCAGGCACGGTGAATACCAAGGAACCAAGGAGACGGTTAATATTTCAACCCACAGTTTGTGTTTTGGATTTTTTTTCCCCCAAAATTTCCATACAACAAACAGACATCTAGATCAGCCCAGCAAGCTATGGTGGAAGTGTGCAGTCCAGAAGAGCCCATGGAGAAACAAGTCTCCTGAGGCCATGAAGATCCGCAACAGGCTGAGCGAGAGTAGCACTTGGAACATAGCCACGTTCTGTGGTGGAGGAGGTGGGCCTCGTTAGACTGCTCAGATTACTGGAACCTCGTTATCACATCCCATTCTACAAGTTTTTCACTGAATGTTTCCTGACATCTATAAATGAGGGTGCCTGCCCATGTTAATGCTGATTAAAAAACACAAGTACACAAATCTATCTCCTTCATTGCTGGTGTATGGACCCAGAACACCACCACAAAATATTTCCTTGGCCTAAAAGATCACTGGATTAACAAGGAGTTTTAACAGAGGAACAGGAGTGCTGTACTGAGAGGCTTTCGAAGGGAAACACAGGTACCGCCATTTCCGATGAGTTTCTGAAAATGCTAGAAAAATGACAGACTGCCAAAGACAGCTGTCATGCTGTTCTCCATGATAACGGCACTAATATTAAAAAAAAATAAGAACTTTTAATGATTGTAATGTATACAGTTTGGGCTGTTTGGCAAAACCCTGCAGATGTGCATTAATGATGCTTTATTTAAAAACAAAAAACCAAAAACAGTCCATGTTGAAATTGATCAGTGTAAGTTAAATGGTGGTTTTTAGGCTGGACCCATGATTTAAGCTGTACCCATCCAGCTCAAACCGAAAAAAAAAAATCATTTGACTGTAAAAGCAATTGTTCAGAGTCTTGAAGAAGAAACCAGGCAGGAAAATGCCAATAATGATGATTGGCGAAATCAAAATCGAAAACAAAGAAACTGTTTATCGAGCCGCCGACAAAGAAATCTTGCATGGAGACTACAAGTCTGGAGTTTCTGGGATGAAATTGTACAGGAATCTCAGTCCACAGTTTCCTCAATCGCTGCGGAGACGGAGCTGTCACTGAATCTGACAGAGCCCTGCACTCCCCGGTCCGCCGACCCTGTGGAATGGTGGAAACACAACGCAATCAGGCCTCCTAATCTCGCAGCGATCGCGATGTCTTTTCTTGGAGCTCCGCCAAGCAGTGTTCCCTCCGAGAGGCTGTTCAGTTCTGCTGAGGATCTCCACGGAGACCATCGCTGCAGACTTCTCCCCGAGAATGCAGAGAGGCTGTTGTTTTATTTTATTTTTAAATAATGCAATTTGCCCAGAGTAAACTACAGGTATTAAATACAGTTTGATCTCACCAAAAACGCACGAATCATGCTATGGAGTTTGTACTGTAGTCAAATTGCACACAGAAAATACAGATATAAGTTTAAGCTTTCTTAAACTTTGTGCATATCTCAAATAGATTCGCATAAGGTCATCTAATAGTGGCCATAAATATGCTATGAATCATTTTAATTTACAAAAAGATTTTACAGCACTGTAAAAATAAATGTGGCAAGATTTTTTTCAATCAGCTTGTCTTGTCTGATTTGTCATAGTCCATGTTTGACAAACATGAATAGCTACTATTCGGTATTCAGTCGAATACCAAAAAAAGTGGATTCGTCACATCCCTAGTTTATAAGCCAGTGAAACCCCAGAATCTTATGGAGAAAGGCTGGAAACAGTTATCAAGTCTACGTGGTGTTCTCCAATTTACCAAAACAAGTAAGACTTTTCACGTGGAGGTACAGAATAAGATCAACTCTAAAAGTCACACACACACACAAACACCGGGGAATACTGCAATTTCACACTGAAGAGCAACAACAATGATTTACAGAGACAGACAAAAATACATGGAGTACAAATAAGTAATTCTTAAAAACTGGTTTTAATCAAGGAAATGCAAAGCAACATTATAATACTAACTCACCTTTCTGTAATCCAGTCTTCACTGTAGACTGAGGAACTGTTTCAACCTGTTTGGACAGAAAAATACAGCATTAACAAAGAATTTTTTTCCCTTTTAATTATTAACAGAGGGAAAAGATAACTTTTCATCAATCTAAGTAATGATGAGTGATTAATGTATCTGAAATCTGAACTCAGTCCCATCTTCTGGGTAAAGTTCTCTGTCTCAAGATCAGGGAGGGTTTAAATCCTAGCTGCCTGTGCTGAATATCAAGTGACAACACACAGCCACATGCTCTCTAGCAAAGACTTTTCCCACCATTCCCTTGGTATATGAAGAGAACAAGAATACTTTCCTCAGTGTCTGGAAGGCAGGAGAGGGGTTGTTTCTGCAACCGGCCCCAGTGTTGCTAAAAACCCCTCCCGCCCCAAAGACGTTAGGATAAATTTTTACTTACTATGATACTCAGGTTAATGTAACTCACGCCACTTTAAGACCCTTCCGCGCCTGCACTCACAGCTAAGTTGCTGGGAATCAGGACCCTCTCTGTAGAGAGTGCTACAGGGCTCCATACAGCTGGAAACTCAATACTTTTGCCGCTAGTACAAACTTAAGAAAATAAGTTTGTGATATTGCAAAAGCACTTTCTTGAGTGTCTTATGAACAGTGTCTTGATCCTACATTAGGAGAGCGAGATCAGAAGTTATTCTGCCAATGTATATGTAAAACACGTGGTAATTTGAGGATTGAACCATTGGAATTAGAGAAAGGAGGCTGTTTGGAGGAGTTCCTGTTTAAGCTATAAATTGAATTTCATGTTTCTTTAAGATGTGGTGAAATATGAATGTTGAAACACATTTTGTAAATATTTAAGGATTGTTCTAAGCTTTTTAAAAAAATTTTATTTTTTTTACAACAGGTAAAAAAACATACAACAGAAACGCTTTTATAAGATACAATTAGTAATACAAATATAAAATCTTCTAAACAATCACTGGTATTGTTCTACTACTAACTATAACACAGTGGCATTAACAATTTGTCCCACTTTTTGTACTCATTCTGCTTATTAGTTTTAAACTGACTGGTCTCAGATTGAATTTGGGAACCAGCTGGCAAAATCACAACTTCATTTTGGAAATGAATACTATAGATTTTCAAGAGCTTAGAAAGATTTTTTGGAATATAGTTTCCTAAGTATGCAATATGAAAGTTAATATGATAAATGAATGACAAATTAGTATACGATTTAAATTTTAGTTAAATATTCTGGAAAAACAGTTTCACTTGCTTGGTGATACCACAGAGCACCCACAAAGTTAGTTTTTAAATTTGGAAGTTTAAAATGATGAAGGAAATATTTTAAATAGAAAAGCTCACATTCTTCCATATTAAATGGTTTAAAAAATATAAAACTTATTGGAACTAATTCTATTCAGAATTTGTTTTGTTTACTGGCAGGTATTTAGGCTGTAAGAATGGATATCCTTTCACTAAAAAAATTAAGAAAAAATCTGATTGTGAGTTTAAAGAAGAATGGCTTCTAAAATTTTCTTTGAAAAGGTCATTTAAATGAATCTTACTACATTGATTACACTGGTTTAATACACTTCAGTCAAAATGCAACCCCCCATACACACCTTTTTTTACCGAAATATTATTTATCTGACAACCTGATAGCAGGCGAATATTCCACTGGGAAAATAACATTCCAAAAAATCTGCGATATTAACAGAAAAACCAGATCATCTATGATTATCTGTTTCTTAAATATAAGAATATAAATTAAATTGATTTGTTTAAAAATAAAAAAAAATACATACCAGCAGCTTAAACCAAAAATCAAAATTTGAAAAAAAAAAAAAAAAGGAACTCAATGATGGTTCCAAATAAAAATCATAAAAACATGAAATCATTTTGCTGATAACAGAAACTTCTAAATAAATGTAAAGGAGTTTTTAAGAGTCTTGCACCACTGGCTTCCCATCTCCTGAAGCCTGTTTTCTGTGAAAATGCTTGAAGCAGAATCACAGGAATGGCTGTATTAAAATTGAGCACTGGAACCCACCGGGACAGAAGCGTAAGATAGTCCAGAAAGGAAACTCAGTGTGGGGAAAGTTTCTCTTTCTTTTAAGACAGGAATGTAAGCCACAACATTTACAAATACAATGTTTTAACTCTCTACATGTAGGAAGCCAACCTGCTCCTTTTTGATCTTCTTCTTTGGCACAACCTCAGTGGATTTCTCTGATTCAGAACGAGTTCTAATTGATCTTCTCTGTTGCTTCTTTTCTACTGAGCCTAAGAAATGATTTAAACACACAAACAAAAACTCATTTAAGGATACCTTGACATCTATGTAATTAAGATACGACCAAATTATTTGCTTTTCTTACCTATTACTTTTGGAATTTTAATTAAAGTCATTAAAATCTGCTAAATACTCAGGAGCATATAAATTATTTAACAGATCAAATTGTGAAGGCTGATGAGCTGAGACTGGGATTCACAAAGGGTCCTAAATTATACAAATAAAGGGGGATTGGTTTTTTAAAAATTAAAAAGTCAAACTAAAACAGCAGAGACATTGTTTAGTTTTAAAAGCACATAAACATCTTTAGGTAAATATAATTAGGGAATGAAGGGACTGAAGGATGCATAAAAATAACTTTATTACCCACTTGGCATTAGAAATTATTGGTTCAAAATTCAATCAGTGCTACACATTCTGCATTTTAACAAAGGAGTTTAATTAATTCTATATGTAAAATGGTTAACAGTGCTTGTTGCACTTATATAAGTTTTGCTATTGTTATTAATAACAAAAGCAGGAAAAGCAGGAAAGGCACAAAAATGTGACCAAAACCTAATCATTAATTTGACTATCAAGGGATCTGTTATATTTTGGAAATAATTAGTCATGGAAAACTAGTTGAAACAAATTATCAAGCTTTTTCATGTTTTACCATTGTAAAACAAACTATTAAGATTTTTAGTCCAGGCGCGGTGGCTCACGCCTGTAATCCCAGCTCTTTCGGAGGCCGAGGCGGGCAGATCACGAGGTCAGGAGATCGAGA